>NC_051320.1:57046466-57350966 GCF_015220235.1 Choloepus didactylus | reverse complement strand
ATACCTGAAACTATCAAACTACAACCCAGAACCCATGAATCTCGAAGACAGTTGTATAAAAATGTAGCTTATGAGGGGTGACAATGGGATTGGGAAAGCCATAAGGACCAAACTCCACTTTGTCTAGTTTATGGATGGATGTGTAGAAAAGTAGGGGAAGGAAACAAACAGACAAAGGTACCCAGTGTTCTTTTTTACTTCAATTGCTCTTTTTCACTCTAATTATTATTCTTGTTATTTTTGTGTGTGTGCTAATGAAGGTGTCAGGGATTGATTTAGGTGATGAATGTACAACTACGTAATGGTACTGTAAACAATCGAAAGTACAATTTGTTTTGTATGACTGCGTGGTATGTGAATATATCTCAATAAAATGATGATTAAAAAAAAAAAAGATGCAATAGAAAATTTTATTATAAGGCATGTATCTTCATATTCTGGAGACACTACTACTTATAAACCTTGAGAAGTAAGACAACATTCATTTGACAGGTCTTAAATGACCACCTACCAGGTGCTGGTACTGCTGTGAGAACTGGGATTCAGTGATGAAAAAGAAAGACACACTCTCGGCCCTGGTGAGGCTTTCACAGATAAAGACACAATTGCAGATGGTGACAAGTGTTCTGAAGGAACAGCACAAGCTGCTAAGAGAGTATATGTCATGTGATCTTGTGGCAACTATGAGCAACTCACAGACCTCCAACTACAGAGAACAGCATTGGACACCCTGCTGCCTGGCTCTGAAATCCATCAGCACATTTGTGCAGAGGCCACACTTCCCCTGGGCTGCTGCAGCCAGTGATTCTGATGGGCGCGGAACACAAGGCAGCCCACTCTCCAGGGACCGGGGACTCCTCTGATGGCTGGCTTCAGCCAGGAGATTCCCGACTGCCTGAGGATCCTCCCTTAGACTGCAGGGCAGTCTTGGAAGCTTCCGACCACCATTCCTTTTCTCTCTCACTCAGGGTCAGGCTTGCATCATGGCAGGACAGGTCTCCCCATTTTCTCTCACAGGTGTTCCCCTAATAAAATCCTCACAATGTTTAATCCTGTCTTGAGATCTTCCTCTCCGTGTACCCAAACTACACTGGATCTAATTTAGGTTGAGATGTGGGCTACTTAGGATTGGGTTACTGGGAAAGTTACACTAAACTGAGACTTGAGGAGAAGGAGGAATGAGTTCGATGGAAATGAAAAAGAGAAAAGAAAGGCTGAAGGGAAGCATGGCAGGGAAGTGTATGCAAGGTCCCTGAGGCAGGATGGAACTTGTCCCACAGAGGCACTAAACGCAGGGCACTGCAGCTGGACAATGGTTGGAGGACGCAAGTAGTGTCCCAGGAAGCTTAAGAGACAGGCAGGGACCAGGTGATGCAAAGGTCTGTAATTCATTCTAAGGATTTTAAATTTTATTCCAAGTCCATTGGAGAAAAAGTGCAGGGATTCAGTAAGAGAGTAACTTGATCAAAAATGTCTTAAAAAAATAACTTTGGCCAAAGTGAATGGACTAAAAAGTAAAGAGGTTATAGGACACCACAAAGGAGGGTACTATAAAAGTGCAGGAAAGAGATTAAAGATTTTCTATCATAATGAAAAAAAATTATTTTTTCAGGGTTCCCCTTAGATTCCATAGCTCTTTTCTTTATCTCATGCCCTTAAACTTTTGCCTTATTCTTTAATCATTTAGGTACAAGTCTTATTTTTTTACTATCTTCAGGCAAGTGGACATATGTCTTACTCAACTTGGAATCCCACAAAACACATGGAATTGGTCTATATTCTTCAGAATTAATGGAAATATTCAAAGGTTAAAACCTTAGAGTCCACCTCTGTCTTTAACAAATAAGAAAATAAATTAAAGGCCCATAAAGTTTATACAAAAATGTAAAAGAAAAGCCTAGATAATATCCATATTAAACACATTCATCACACAAGATTTCCCTTCTATAAAATGAAATAGGGCAAAAAATGGACTTACTATATAATAAATTTGAAATAAAACTGCTAGAAATGATAAAAACCAGTTAAGCTTTGGTTTACCTTATCAGGATTTAGATGACTTCCAAAGGAACTATCAGGAAAATAAGAACCAAGTACTGGTTCTTTTTTGTCTGGACAATAAAAAGCACTCAAAGTTATTCCTCTGCCCTAGATCTGTGTTTGAAGTTAAATACACTTCAATTTTACAAACTGTTTTTCATAGTGACTAGAAGAAAAAATTTATCTGTATATGTATGTGTATGTGCATATGTACATAAATCTTTATGCATATGTGTGTGCATGTGTGTGTACTACATACCTACGGTCAGGTGAAGTACGAAGGGTGATGCGGAAAGGAGTATGGAAGAGTAAGGAAGAGGCAAAAAAAGGAAAAGTGGAGGGAAGATAAAAGCCCACTGTGAATAATATGATCACTTTTATGCATTTATATAAATAATGTGTGTATATAAAATTACATACATGCAAAGAAATTCTGAAAGAAAGAGAGGAAAAAAAGAAAGAAGGAAGGCAAGCAGGAAAAGAGGAAGGAAGGGAGGGGAAGAGAGGGAGAAAAGGAGGGAAGAAGGAAGGAAAAAAATTAGGAAGGAAGGAGAGAGAGGGTGAAAGAGAATTTCACTACTGAATTTTTGCCATAAATGATGTTGGGGAAACTAGTTGAGTAGTTTTCATTTCATTTATGTGTTTACTTATTTAAATTATACCTTTACCCAAGGCCATCACAATAAATTCCAGACAATTTTAAGTTAGGTTTAGCATTCAACCATGCAAACACAAACAGAACAAAAAACTACATAGACGAATCTTTAACTTGATCTTGGTCTTGGAATGAATTATTTTAAGCAGAAAAACAATGGAAGAATCTATTAAAAAAAACTGATAACTGACCTCTGAAACATTAAAAACACATTGACACTGACTGATGAACAGAATGGTGAAGTGTGATGTATGCATACAATGGAATATTGAGCAACTATGAGAAGGAGTGAGGTTGTGAGACACACAAGGAGGTGAATGGATCCTGTAGATAGCATTTTGAGTGAAGTATGCCGGAAACAAAGGCAAACACTAAAATGCCTCACCGACATGGACTAACTACAATGTGTAAACTGAGAATTGAACCTTAGAGCACAGACTAACAGGGAAATGATTATCGCAATGGTCTCTAGATTGTAAGCTCTTACAGCAGTCAAATCTATTCCTGAATTGTAATGGCTATCTCCAAACTCTGAGATGTTGACCCCTTTGTGTATAACCTGATTGGTCTCTGCAATACTGGATATCTGTGTGACACCTGAAACTCAGAGCTAGAGCTCGGCAGACATGAATGTCAGTATTAGCACATAAAGCAATTGTTTAAAAAAAAAAAAAAAAGAGCCCAGACTTCAATTTGAGATATGAATGAAGCAGACCTGGTTAAGACTAGGGCAAATTGGGCCAAAGGGTAAAGGTTGAAACTGACTGTGTGTTAAAACTTCAACTTCCATGTGAGACCAAGGGAAGAGATGTTTATTTTGTATAGGATCTATACTTTCTAAACAATGTAACTTCTACAGTTAGTTTGTTCAAACACCACAATTACATGGAACTTTGAATAGGAAGTGAGACATGGTAGGTCTGTATAGTTTAGAGTGAAATAGCAACACATCCCAAAGTAATTTGGACAGAGAATAAAAATATGTATGCAGGGCCGCTCTGAGGAGCTGGTGGAAAATGCAGAAGTGTTGGACTTCCTCACCTGGATTGTTGTGTATGTTCTCACAAACACTGGAGACTAATGGCTTGATGTGCTGAGCCCTCTGTCTTGGGGCTGGCCCCTATGAAGCTTGTTACTGCAAAGGAGAGGCTAAACCTGCTTATAATTGTGCCTAACAGTCTCCCCCTGAGTGCCTCTTTGTTGCTCAGATGTGGCCTCTCTCTCTAAGCAACCTTGGCAGGTGAACTCACTGCCCTCATCCTGAGATGGGACCTGACTCCCAGAGGTGTAAATCTCCCTGGCAATGCAGGATATGACTCCCAGGGATGAATCTGGACCCAGCATCATGGGATTGAGTACATCTTCTTGACCAAAAGGGGGATGCAAAATGAAACAAAATAAAGCTTCAGTGGCTGAGAGATTTCAAATGGAATTGAGAGGTCACTCTGGTGGGCATTCTTATACACTATATAGATAACCCTTTTTAGGTTTTAATGTATTGGAATAGCTAGAAGTAAATACCTGAAACTATCAAACTCCAATCCAGTAGTCTGGACTCCTGAAGACGACTGTGTAACAATGTAGCTTACGAGGGTGACAGTGTGATTGTGAAAACCTTGTGGATGGCACTCCCTTTATTCAGTGTATGGATGGAAGAGTAGAAAAATGGGGACAAAAACTAAATGAAAAATAGGGTGGGATGGGGGGGATGATTTGGGTGTTCTTTTTTACTTTTATTTTTCATTCTGATTCTGATTCTTTCTGGTGTAAGGAAAAAGTTCACAAATAGATTGGGGTGATGAATGCACAACTATAAGATGGTACTGTGAACAGTTGATTGTACACCATGGATGATTCTGTGGCATGTGAATATATCTCAATAAAACTGAATTTAAAAAAAAAAAACACATTGAGATTTCAGTTTAAAGATATCAGGGTGAGATTACTTCACACGACCTAACAAAAATGGACAAAAAACACAGCGATATAGTGAAAAATATGTCAAAAATTTACTAGCAGCAACTGCACAAGAAAGGTGCACAACCTGTTGTCATCCACGCAGAGGGATGGGGCTAAAGAGAAGAATCAAAGCTTGTGGTTTCAATGTGCCTCACCAAGAGCAGCACAGGACACCGAAGTTAAATTAACCCAACATGGGGAGTTTTTATGATTATCCATCCCCCACTCCAATTTGGAGAGAAGTCCAAAGAGGGATGAGTAACAGCTTGGGCAAACCCCTTGAGATAAGTCATTGCCTCTTCCATTAGAACTTAGCAAAGATGAAAAGGGGTTGGAGTGTCCCTAGTCTGGGAGAAAAGAAGAGAAAAGGTGAGACCAGAATTCTGGAGGAGTACCACCAAGTGAGAAGGAGATGCTATGCAGGAACCACTCCCAAGTGCCCTGGCAATGGGTCCCCTTCCTCATATTTATGATTCTAAAATGGGAAAAGTCACATGCAGATGTAGTGCAGGGGAATAGGTGATGTGGGTATCTCAACTTTGGGTGAAGAAGCGGGGAAGAATTCAGGAACAGGGTGTCATATCATGGACAAATCAGGAGATCACAAGGGTGAGCCTGGCTATGGATAAAGAAGAGCATGTTGAGCCTGAAAGCTCTAGAACTTCCAGGATATAAAAACATGTTGACTTTCCTGGTGGCAATGTGACATGCTTCATTTGAATAAACGAGGTGTTGGTGAACCCAAGTTGCCTTGCTTTTTTCTACTTGTGTCATCACAGCATGAAAACGTGCAGTTCTCTTTTTCAAGCTCATTCATATCAAGCAGATGCTAGCCAAACTTGTGCTAAGCCTCTAAGAAAGAGAGGTGGGTTACAAGAAGCATAAAGCTTTCCAGAAATAGTAACTGCTCAGTTACAGGGCCTGTGATGTTTGTATCAAACAGCTCCAAGTGTACTTGGAAGCCTGAAAAAAAGACAAATGTCAATGTGGTACTTTTTATATTATTTGACCCTCTATGAAAACTCTGTCTTGTCTGCCTTGCCATTGAAGAAAATGGGCATTTTTTTAAATTACACAGAATCCTCAAAAACTTTTAGAATATTTCCTAAAAGTGTCCTGCAGAGTTGGATCAAATACAATGAAGCAGCCAGAAGTCTCTGAGAGAAAGAGGCCACTGGACTGACAGTCAATTAGGCCCCTTGTCCTGGCAGCTTTGTGACTTGGTTGGGGTGACTGGGGTAGCTGCTTGGACACTCTCCCTGTCCTCTTTGTTTTCCAGTGGGCTTTTGTCCATCCTGAGGGGTTAGGCTGAGGGGAACAAGGAACTAGCACTAAATCATCCCCAACTTAGCAGAACCAAAGACAATTATGTTAGTAAATGCAATAAGACTCTTTGAAGGAAGGAATCGTGGTGAAGGGGACACTGAGAACTTCAGATGAAGTTTTCATGCCAATTTCACTCCCCTAGGGACAGAGGGGAGTGACAATAAGAATGGGAGCTGTGAACAACAAAGGCAACTGCCAATAGAAATAGAGGCCCCAGGACTACATGGTCAAAGTGGGGAAGCCCAAAGGTATCTGTCAAAGAATGAGGATGCCTTCCTGCAGATGTGGAGTGAACTCGGTACAGAATATTTAACCAAGTCGCTCACAGGCTACACAAAGCCACGCTGAGTTTTCTGGGACTGCCATATCTTCAAATGCCCAGTCTTTGACTGGCCTTGAAAGGGCATGTAAACAGTTCTCAATGGTGGAAAGACATAAAGAAATAATTGACTCATACTACATCATGACAAAAGGTTTTAATAGAGGATTTCAAGCCTGAGCAAAACAAAAAGCAGCAGCATGACAACAGGGTAAAAATACTACAGGAAAGCAAATAAATAATGAAAAAAAACCACATGCATAAGAAAGTTGGCTAATACTTCCCTCCCCCTGAATAAGAAAAAAAATTCCTAGAAATTGCATTAAACTATAAAACATAATAAGAACATGAATTCAGTAAAACAAAAGTGCAAAGTTGGTAACACAAGAGAATTAAGTAAAAAGGGATATTGTAGAGCTAAGAAAAGTGAGGATCAAAACAACAATAGTAGAGAAAAAATAAATAAACTGGAAGCAGCAACATAATACCAAGCGAACTGAAAATGTAATTAATGGCAGAGGAAAGGCCTGAGGTAATCCCAGTGAATGCAGAAGAGAAAGAGAGAAATTGGAGTCATTAGATAATAGATTTTGGAAACAAAGAGGGACAAATATGGGGATAATAAATCACAGGAAAGCAGAATACCAAACAATGTACAGAGGAAAAGTATTTAAGTATAGCACAGAGAGACTTTTAGTAAAATACAGCAGATTGAACATACTGCCTGATACCCCATTAAAACGATAGTTAAAGAGGGTAAAAGGATTGGGAAAGGAGACAAAAGCCTATCAAACATGTCAATCAATTTGGGAGAGACATAAATTAGTAGAAAGGCGACTGACCCAGCTTTGTGGAGCAAGATGAAGCTTCAATGCATATGGAGGGATGTACAAGAAGGAAGTCAAATAGCACCACAGAACTATGAAAAGTTTCAGGGGTTGGAGGTATTAAGAATTTTGTAGTGGCTGAAAACAGGAGGACTGGCTAAAAGTCCATCTTCACAGTTAAACAATCCCTTATCCCTCCAGATCTCTTTTCTCACTCCAAGCATCTACCCCGATCCACACCCCCACCCCTCATCCTGGCATGAAAGGAAGGTTAATTCTCTGGTAACATTGAACCAAAAAGGTCCTGGGTTTGGCAGCATCAGCTATAGCAAAGGGAGAAGGTACAGCCCTGGACTGAAAATAGAGAGACTAAGTGAAGGACAACATAGTAAACAATGAGATTCCCCTTGTGCCACTAGTTTCTAAAGTAGCATCCCCATACTTACAACCAAAGGGCCCTTCTCTGGAAACAATGACTGGCTCCAGAGAAAAGACCTGCAGACACTGATTTTGGGAGTAACCCAAAGAAAAGGCTCAGTGCCTGATCGCCATCCAGAGCACTGAGCCAGTCAGCAGGCCTGCCCATCATTCCTCCCTGCCCCTGCAAAGGCTCCCATCAGCTACTGAATAGCCCACTCTTACTTATGCAGAGGGGCAGGGATCACAAAACATTTGAGGCAAACCTCTAACATGAAAGAGAGGAAAACAAAACAAAACAAAAGCAAAAACACAAACAAGAAGCTTTGAGGAACAGAGACAAGCAGGAAAAAGAAGAAAAAAAATTACATGAGCGATAAGAGAAGTTACTGCATATAAGTAGTAAAAAGAGAAGGCTGTAGATAAAAAACAACTAGAACTCCTATAAAGTAAAAAATAAGAAAACTGAAATGACAAAAATTCTATGGGAGGGTTGGATGATAAAGGCAAGTACAGCTTCATAAAATAGAATAAAAGTCAACTGGAGGAAGAAGTAAGCAAATTAGAGAAACCAAGAGGTCCAACATGAGAATTATGTTGATTCTGTAACGAGAGAAGAGAAAACTTAATGGAAGGTAATTATCAAAGACATATCAGAAAATTCCCCAGAACAGAAGGACCTGAATGTCCAGATCAAAAATGTCCATGGAGTACCTAGTACAAAGAGTGCAACAACAAAAAACTAAAGTATATTATCATGAAATTTCATAAAACCAGGGATAAGTAGATGATCTTAAAACCTCCCAGAGAGAAAAAAGGTCACAACAAAGGATCTGCATTAGAAACCCGTAGAACAATGCCTTTAAAATTCTGAGGGAAAGTTATTTTCAACTTAAAATTCCATATCCAGCCAAATGATCAATCAAGTATAATGGTAGAATAAATACATTTTAAGATATGAAAGAAATCAGAAAACTTTTTACCTTTTCTCAGGAAGCTAATGGAAGATACGCTCCACTAAACAAAGGGGTAAACCAAAGAAATAGGGAAGGATGTGAATAGGGGGAGGGGGCATAGGGGATGAGAAGTGGTATAGTCAAGTCTTTATTTCACAGAGGGAAGTCAATGGATAATACCTAAAACGGACAGATCAAGCAAACAGTACATATTGTTGAGACATATGAAGGTCAATAAGGGGAGAAAGAGACTAGAGATCAGAACTCAGAGAGAAGAGTGGGTCCCAGAGAACTGCTATGAGTCACAAGCCTTTTTAGTATTATTGAACATTCTAAACTAAATATGTTTCTTTGATGAATATAAAAAGTATATTATAAAGATAAAAAATAAAAAAATAAAGTATACTTGAAGAAAATACTTTGTGTGTCAAATGAAAAATGTCTGCAACCCAGAGAAAGCCAGTAGGCTGCCAGTTTTCAACCACTAAACTAGCAGGTTTCTAGAAAGAGAAAGTAGGCAAATGGGCACAGAAACCTCCTAAGAAGAAGGAGATCAAGACCCCAACCTGCTCCCTTTTGGCAGGCAGTGCAGCATGATGGTTAAATTCACAGACAGTGGAGTCAGACCACCAGGGTTCCAATCTCATCTCTTGTTGCCCACTGGCTCTGTGACCTTGGGCAAGGTCCTTAATCTGTCTGGACCTTCATTTTCTCATCATTCTTCAGACAGATGAGGTAAGAAATAATTTGGGATTCTTCTGGGCATCATACCTGGTTTATGTTGGAAATCTCTCTTGACCCAGTCCCTATCACCATAGGCATGCTTCTGTGGGGGGAAAAATGCCACATGTGAGAAACTCTTAAAATGCCTCACATTGATACCTAAAAAGGTAATAACCAAACAGCAGAATGCCTTGGTTTTCAACTTGACTCAAAGGCACACACAAGCAGAAATGGCAGGAAAGATTAAGGCCCCCAGGTCCCATTGTACAGCAATTTTTTCCTTAATTCTACTGTAACAAAAGCTGAACCCTTGATCTAAGTAAGCCTCTAGATTCATGAACTTAGCAGTTAAGAGCCAGGAGCTTGGGAGAGGCAGAGAGGAGAAAGGCATTCTCAGAATGGGGAGTGGGTGCTGAACTGATTGATTCAAATATTAAGAGATGTTCTTATTTGTAAAGAAAGCTGATGAAGTGGAATAAGTGATCACACATACCCTGATCACATAAGCAGTGGGGTGTATGTGTGGGTGGACATATACATAAAGAGAGAGCCAGGAAGAGAGGGGGTGGGAAACAGAGAAGGAGAAGAGAAGGAAAGAGAAGGGGAAGAGGGAGATGAAAATGCCAGGGAGGAGGAAGTGGACAACGAAGAAGGAAGGGGACAAGGAAAGGGAGGGGGAGGGAAAGGGAAGAGAAGGATGGGGGCAGGGAGGATTTGGAGTTGAGAGAAAAGGAAGGGATGAGGGAAGAGCGGGGAGGACAGAAATGGCATTTAAGGATTGAGACTCTCCCACAAATGTGACCCCCCCCCCAACATCTGTCTACCTAAACATCTCTAATAACAAGAAGTCACTACCTTACAAAGTTCTTCACCCTACTGGTAGAAAGCTCTAATTGTCAGGAAAGTTTTCCTTTGTGGAGGCAAGAGTGCACCTTGCAGATCTCAACTACAGAGAAGTAACAGACCAAGGGCCCAACAGCTACTTGGACGCCTGGCCTGGAGGGACTGCTCCCAGCTCCATTCAACAAGACAAATTCTAAGGCATGCCCGTTCCTGCCTTAGGAGGACAGAAGCGGCCAGAGATTCCTTGGACTGGCCTGCTTGGGGTTGAAGACTCCCCAAGGTTTTGAATGAGCTTCCTCAGACTGCGCTGCAGACAGGATGCTTCCACCCAATCCCCACCTCCCCTCGTGCTTCACTCCGGGTCAGACTCGCCTTGTCTGGGCTCCCTCTCTATTTCCCCCCACACAGGCATCTTCCTTAATAACATCCTTGCATGTTTAATCCCATCTTGGTTTCTGCTTCTTGGAGGACCCAGACTAACACATGAATAAACTAAGCCAAAATCCTAAATTATCTTTTATGTAAACTGTGACAAAATCTTCATTTTCACCTGCTGGTCCCAGTTCTATCTGCAGGAATCACTGCATAAGTCTATTCCATCGTGGTCCAAACTCTTCTTCAAGTATCCATAGAGGCCGTGATAAGATGTGGGAGCTGTGTGTTGTATGTGTGTGTGTGAGTGAGGGTGATGCTAGGGTGAAGCTGATGGAGGAGAGGTAAAATCTGATGAAAAATGAGTGAGAAGATATAACCACTGATACAGAGGAGATCTGAAACTGACGATTTCCTGGAAAATATAGATGCTAAATTGGCCTCATGGAGAAAGCCTGAATAGCCAATGGATACACAGAAGAAATTGAAAGGTTAGTCAAGTAGGTCCAGGCAACCTTCAAGGAATAGATCATTGCAACATCGGTCGAATTATCACAGAGCATAATAAAACATGGACAATTTCCCAACTCATTCTAATGAGCTAGTATCACATGGCTATCAAAATTCAACAAAAGTAGCAGACACCCATGTGCACACACACAAAAATGAGAGCAGTGTCAGTTACAATAAAGACAATAATAATGACAGCTAACATTTACTGAGTGTTTACCATGTACTCCAGTTCTAAAGTTTCTATACCTAATCCTGACAGATATCATTAAAGAGAAAGACTTAAGAAATCTAAATATTGAAAAGAAGAAAAAAAATAATTTGTAGACAATATAATTATGTAATAGATAATTTGAGATTCAGTAAAAGAAAGATGACAGAAAGATGACAGATGATAGAGACAGATGATAGATAAGACAGATATTAGAAAAGGGTTTCAGTTTTGTAGTCAGATATAAGATCAATAACATAAAATCAAGAGCTTTGCCAAAGCCCAGTATCATGCTTAAGGGTGAAATCCTAAGAGCATTAGACAAGGATGTCACTCTTTCCCTATTAGTCAGTATTAGTTAACATTGTTCTGTGTGATACATTGATACAATTACAGATAAGAGTCGAATAAAAGGTATAAAAATTGCAAGAGGTAAAAACACATCCTTTGTACATGATGTGACAGCTTGCCTGGAAAACCCAAGAGAATCAACTATTACAATCAAGCAATGTAGTAAGGGGGCTGGATACAGAATAACATTTTAAAAAAATCAATACCTTTCCTATATAAAAACAACTAACTAAAATATAAAAGGAAGAAAAAACTCCATTTAAAATAGTTCCAAAAAGATAATGCACCTATGAATAAACTTGACAATACAAATGCAAAATCCATATGAAGAAATATTTTAAATGATCCTGAGATGCATTAAAGAAGATTTAAATACATGGAGCAAAACAAACTCTGTTTCTAAATAGGAAGACATAATAATAATAATAAGATGACTATTCTACATTAACTATAAAATTTAATATACCATCTCTCCCCTAGCCCCCTCTCCCCCTAAAAATCTGGCTTTCTTGAAAACTACATAAGTTGATTCTAAAGTTTATGTGGAGAAAACAATGCAAAAGTAGCCAGGAATATTTTTTAAAAGAATAAGGAGTTATTATCCAGATGTTAATATATTTTATAAAGTTAAATAAATAAAATAGTCACTTCTTAAGTATAAATAGATCAATGGAACAGAATAAAGAGTTCAAAAATAGTCCCCAATACACTATTATATAGTCCAAAATAGTCCCATATATGTAGTTCCAAATATACAAATATATGACAAAGGTTGAATTTCAAATAAATGGGGGAAATATGTATTTTTCAATAAATGGTAATGGCATAATGGGGGACCATTTAAACAAACACTTAAGCTAAAACTTTACCTCATATTTCATCATCAAATAAATTCCAGATGTATCAAAGCTTTCCATGGAAATGTGAAACCATAAAAACAATAGACTAAAATTTTGGAGTTTTTTGGTGGGGGAGGTATTGTTTGTTTGTTCATTTGTCATTTTACAGCAGAGAAAGCCTTCATAGGCAAGGCATAAACCTATTAGCCATTTAAGAAAACAGAAGTATTTGGCTACCTAAAATATAAAAGTCTCTGCATGGCAAAACACAACATAGTCAAAAGACAAATGACAATTGTGGTATACGAAGGGTTAATCTCTCAGTATACAAATAGCTCTTAAAATTCAGTAAGAAAAGACCAACAACAAAATGGAAAAATAGGCAAACAATGTTAACAGACAGTTGAGAGGAAAACAAATACAAATAACTTTTAAATACATGAAAGAATTAAAGAAATGTAAGTTAAGAGAATAAGATACCATTTTTCATATTACCAAAAATTTTAAAAACATAAAATCCAGTGCTATGAGAGTGTGCAGAAATGGGCATATTTGAACACTGTTAATTGGGGTAAAAATTAAGATAGCATATTTGGAGAACAATCTATCAAAGTTTTAAATATACATAGCTTTTACCTCAAAAGTTCCACTTCAGTGAATCCATCCTGTAGTCACTGGGATGCCCAAAGATTGTGTGTGTATGTGTGTGTGTGTGTTACATTGCTAGTTAATGTGTAAACTGTAAGCAACCTAAATGTCCATTAAAATTAATTTATGCTAAATTCATACTATGGAATATTGTGTAACCATAAAAAAATCTGAGAGGGTTCTATATTATTGACATGAAACAATTAAAATCATAGAACAACATGAATAAACTATTTATGTAAAAAAGCAAGACAAATGAAAACAAAAACCTTCAAATGGATGTATATATGTCATGCAAAACTGAAGAAAACACATGGAAAGACACCCACCAAACTGTTAAAATTCTAAATTTCCTTGTGTAACAAAATATATGTTTTTAATGATTGTGAATTTTTAACCCAGTAAATTCTACTTGTAGAAATTTATCCTAAGAAATTATCTGAAAATCTGGAAAGGCTTTATGCCCAAGGATTTTTTAAGTATGATTTATAATAATGAAAAAAAAATTGTAACAACCTACATGTAATCTAAACATAAGTAAATGATATGAAATCTACAATATGTAATGCTCTGTGGCCCTTAAAATATTTAGAAAAAAACATTAAATTATGGACAAATGCTTATCTTGTAGAGTTAGGTTGGGAAAAGATAAAAATATACAATATGGCCAATTACTTACAGATTGCCCTTCATTTATAGAGCTTTATAGGTTTGACAGGATGCTATAGTTAACTTCATGTGTCAGCTCAGCCAGGTTTTGGTGTCCAGTTATTTGGTCAAGTAAGCACAGGCCTGATTGTTACTGTGAGGATATTTCATGGACTTAAATCATCAGTAAGTTGACTGCATCTATGGCTGATTGCATCTACAATCAACTCAGGAGACTGCCTTCAACAGTAAGAGAAGTGTCATCCAATCAGTTGAAGTCTTTAAAAGGAGAAGTGATGATTTCAGCAGTTAGGAGAATTTCCAGCTCTACTTCAGCCAGCCAACTTCTCCTGGGAAAGTCACTGAAAACCTTCATCAGAGTACCCAGCTTAGGACTGGCCTTATGGAATTCGGACTTGCCCATCCCCACATTCACATGAGACAATTCTTATAAAAGTCTCATAGGATCTCCGTCCGGTTCTCTTTTCCTAAAGAACCCTAATGCATGGCAGAAAGCCAATATTTGTAGCTTGCAAACCCTAGACTTACTAATCAAGCAATCCTTAAATTTACAGCTTCAAGAACATTTAAAAAAAAAAAGGAACTGTAGCATGGATTGCATGAAATCCTGGATAATCTAAAAATGTATTTAAAATAATGAGTTCAACCTTCTACTGGAATGAAGTACTTTTTCCCTTTCTCAGTAACAAAACTAATTAAGCTGAATTTTTCTTTTCATGACCTCCCTGCTAGATTTGTAGGAATACTGGATATATATAGATCTGAAAGATTACCCAGAAGAAAGAAACTGAAGAAGACTGACTCAATAATTCACAGACCAGATAATTAGTTCCTGATTAATGCAGCTGAATGTAATGCCACCAACACTTTTAAAATGAATTCCTAATTGCCTTAGATATTTTAATGTAGTATCTCTGTTTAGAAAAGTATCTATTACTTCCATAAATTGCCAGTTTTGACAGATTTACCTTTAACATTATAAGCAACATCCATGATACAGAACAGAAATGCTTTAACCACTAGCTCTAGCAGTATTTTAAATAAAAAGTTTAATTACAGAGCACTAGAGATTTACCTTTGAAAAATGATTCCATTTTAACTAGCTCTACTATTTAGATAAACAACCAAAGTGGTGTTTCTCAACCACTAATAATAGGTGGAGAAGAAAAAAGTGAATGGATGAAAGCCTGACCAAACCTGAGGAATGAAAAATAATGGCAGGTCTTTACAAATCAAAATAAAGCAGAAAATATGAAGACTAGCACTATCCTGTCTCATTCTGGACCTGCCTCTACTTTTCCCACAACTAATTACCTGAAGAATGGAAGGTAAATGTACATTTGCATATTTTTATAAATTATGTTTTTTTCTAATTACATTCCTAGACCTTAAAGTAGCAGTGTGCATTTCATCATCGTGTTCTTAGCACCTAGCACCTAGCACAGTACCCGGTGCCGTGCCTGGCCAACAGGCACTCAATAAAATATATAATGAAATAGATGTATGTGGTGACCACTTGTTTACTGTTTGGATGCATTCACCCCGACTTCGTTAATTATCAGCCTGCTTGGAGATGTTGGGTTCCCAACCCTTGATGAAGTTGCCTCAGTTTGTGGTCCCTGTTTAGGGACTGGAATACAGACTGGAGCCGGTGCTTCCACTGGGAGTGGATGGGGGCTGTGGATTAGGGACTGTTTTCAGACCCAGCAACTGATGACAGTGACTGCCAACGACAGTGATCTCTGAGAAGGGACCATGGAAGGCTGCACACTTTGCTAAAAGTACTTTTAACAAAGAGTAAAACTCACTACAGCCAAACTCTCTACAAAATCCCAAAAAGAGAGCTTTTAAAATACCAAACTACTATGGGAAAAAAAGAAAAAAAAAAAACACCATAAAGCTCTCTTGAGAGATATAAAATACAATTTGAGTAAACAGAAAGAAATGCAATTCAAAACAAATTACCATTTTTAACCTATCAAATTGGCAAAGAGTAAAAAGAGGATAACATGCATTGTTGGGAAGGAATGTGGAACCCAACTCTCACACACACTTTTGGTGGGAGTGCTAATTAGAAGAAAATATCTGGATGGCAATATGAAATATGAACCAAACATCTTTAAAAAAAAGCACATACTTTTGATCAGGAAATTCTACTCACAGGAATGTGTCCCAAGAAAATAACAAAGAAGTGTGCAAAGATTTAGAAAAAAGAATAATCTTTGAACTACTGACTTAAATAGTGAAAAAAAAAAAAAAATGAGGAAAATTCTAAATGTACAACAATAGGGAATTGGTTAAATTAATCCGGATATCTCCATACACTGTAAAACTATAGGGGCAATAAAAATATTTATTGTTATGGAAAGATATCTGATAAATATTAAATAAAAATAAGCTCCTAAACAGTATTTAAATCACTATCTTATCTCTGTGTGGGTGGTATATCTGTATATACATGTACAGAAAAGACTAAAATTATAGATGTCAAAATGTTAACAGTGACTGTTCCGAGTGACAATTTTGAAGATTATTATAATTTTCTAGTGTTTGTACAATTAAATATGAAACGACTTAACTGCCTTTCAAAAGGCCTTTCAAATAAACTTAAAAATCAAGCTAAAATAAAATAAAAAATTTTAATGATTAAAAAATTGTTTAAATCCATAAAGGATGATCTCAAACTTTCTATCTTTGAAGTCATGAAAGTACTCACATGTCCAAAAGAACAATATATTAAGCATCAAAAAATTAAAAGTTCTGAGCATTTCTTTAAATCAGGAAATTAAAAGATACATGACACGTTAGGGAAATGATAGGCAAAATTTTGACAAAGGAGTTAATAATTTTAGGAGTGTAAAAACCTCTCACAAATCAGTAATAAAATTATCAGCATCTCAATTTTTAAAAATGACTGAAAAATAAGAACAGGCCCCTGCTAACCCACATGGTACATGTGTACAGATGTTGGAAGGTGCCCTTCGCCTGGGCA
Source organism: Choloepus didactylus (assembly GCF_015220235.1). Taxonomy (NCBI): domain Eukaryota; kingdom Metazoa; phylum Chordata; class Mammalia; order Pilosa; family Megalonychidae; genus Choloepus; species Choloepus didactylus. The sequence continues at coordinate 57,334,309 of NC_051320.1, read as the reverse complement.
GACACCAGAGGCAAGCACAGCTGGATTTCAGCTCCATGCACCTCCTCAAGCTTAGTGCCCTCATCCAGGGCACACACAACATGGTAGCCAGGACAAAAACAAGATCTTCACTTTAAAAAAGAAAAAAGCAAATTCACAATAAACATGAGAAAATGACTTCATTAATTATCAAAGTGCTGCAGATTAACAGAAACACTATCTTTCTGCCTTTCAAATTGACAAAAGAATTATAATTCTCATTTACTGGTGAGATGACGTGAGGACACTCTCAAATACTATTGGAAGAAAATATAAATTGTTCCAGTCTTTCTATATGTATCAGGAACCTAAAAATATTTGTGCTTTGTATTCTAATACTTCCACAAACCTATTCTAAACAAATAACTAGAGATGTTAAAAGTTTTGTATAAACATGATTTATATTAATAAAAGATCAAAACCTAAATATCGAAAATAGGAGATAGTCACTACCCTCCCCCCCAAGTGGGACATGACTCCAAAGAGTGTAAATTTCCCTGACAACATGGGACACGACTCAAAGGGAGTCAGGGCCACGTGGCCCTGGCATCATGGGATTGAGAATGCCTTCTTGACCAAAAGTGGAAAAAAATGAAACAAAGTTTCAGTGGCAAAGAGATTTCAAATCGTTGAGAGGTCATTCTGGAGATTATTCTTATGCATTATATAGATATTCCTTTTTCATTTCTAGTGTATTCCAATAGGTAGAAGGAAATACCTGAAACTGCTGAACTGTAATCCAGTAGACCTGATTCTTGATAATAATTGTATTACTGTATAGGTTTTATCATGTGACCGTGTGATTGTGAAAACCGTGTAACTAACACTACCTTTACCCAGTACAGAGGCAGATGACTAATAAAATAATGACCAAAAATATATATAAATAACAGGGGGGGCTGGGGTATGGGATGGTTTGGGTGTTCTATTTTTTCTTTATTTTGGAATAATGAAAATGTTCTAAAATTGATTGCGGCGATGACTGCACAACTATATGATGATACTGTGAGCTGTTGCTTGTATACTTTGGATGGATTATATGGTGTGTGAATATGTATCAATAAAATTACATTTTAAAAAATAGATAGGAGGTTTTGCCTTTAAATGCTTTGTAGCTATTTTAAAAATCATGTAGATGAACACTAATGGAATAATAAAATGTGAATAATATTGAATTAAGTGGAAAAAGCAGAATGGCATGGGTGGTATAAAAAAGGTGGGATCATAATTTGCATATTGTTTTATAACACATACATTAATATACATGCACATATTACAAATTGTAAGAAAATACATAAAACATTAACAGTGCTGGAATTATCAGTGATTTTTCTTCTATATAGTTTTCAATAGTTTCCAGTTTTTTCCTCTTGGACGTATATTATTTTCATAATCAGGAAAAAAGCCTCCCCAAGAAATGCTTCTTAAAAAAGAAACATAAATGCAAAATTGTATTACGAAACAGTCTGTCCAGGCCATAGCATTGAACGCTCTGGGGTAGGTCATTCAGAAATGCTTCAAAACAGTGATTAACAAAAATAATCCATCAAATATCCAGTTCAATAGGAATCTGGGAATCATTTCTTTCATATCCCAGGAATATTTGGTAACATAACAACAGCAATCCTGGAACTTCTGCATGGCATGCTTTCTTCTACCTCCCACTTCTGTTCAGTTCTGTTCACCTGGGCAAGCATGTGTGGGTTAGCTGCAAGGGACAAACCTGCAACTTGCAGTAAAATGTGTCCTGGGTATTGACCACACAGGTATTTCATTGTGTAGGAAGGGAGAGGAAGGCAAAAAAGCCTATGTGTCTTCGAAATAAGGAAAGAGAAGAGAAAGTCTACATCTTCTACCACAGTTCAGTTCAACTTCAAGATACTAGAAGGGATGAAATGCAGTGCGTCCCAAGGTTTGTGGATAAATTCAAAAAACAAATTTGTGTTTGGATACGGCTGAGTATAATAGAAACCACATCTTACAGGTGTTGACTGAACTTAGAAGATAAATGCACGTTCGAAAGACAAGCTCTAGCCTTATCCTCACCTCCCTTCCACAAGCCCTGAAAGGATGTGTGCCTTTATTTAGACTTTTAACACAAGTAGATGAAGGTTTTTGAAAATGTAAGTTAAAGTATTTGAGATGGGATGAATTTCTGCACAATGAGAAGAAACATATTGAGGGGATGGGGGAATGGAAGGGAGACAGGAATAGGAGAGAAGGGCCAACTGCAAATTTTGCTTCCAAATACACAACCAAAAAGTATATGCACTAGTTGCTGTTTCGCAAATGCTGTGTTGATTCATACAGCTACAGCTTGCTTTGGTTTTGCTGTTTCACACACGTTCATTTCCACTTCTTTTAACTCTCCATCTTTATTTCTGACATAATTTTGGCGACTGGAGTGATACTGTGGGGCCAATTTCTCCAATAGGTTCACATCATGTACATTTTGTTCTCTGCTATGGATGTTCCTTGGATATCTTGATAAGCAAATAATTTCACATTTGAGACAAAGCCTCCACTAAATCCAGTAAATGCAATGATGCAATCTCATATAGCTTAACTAACAGACCCAAGCTCACATGTGGCAGGATCTGTGTACCAGCTTGTAGATGAGTCACATGCTCAACCCTCAGGGAAGAAGCAAGTCTACATTATGGAAAAAATAAATTGTTATTAAAAAACAATAAAACCTCAACATTGCCTACAACTACTCTTTGTTTTTAAAGAAAGTCATATTCCAGTCTCCCTCTTCCCCTCAAAAAGATTAAATGCAATTGAACTCAACAGTGGGTCTCACCCAAACTCACACTTGGGTATCTCAGATGGTACAGAAAGCAGTCTTTCATACAGAGGGCTTTTTTTTCCCCAAAGGAAACTGTACAGGCACATTTAGTGAAATGCACTGAGCTGCTCTCACTCTTAGTCATTCCCCAGCTTGGAAGTGATACAGTATTGGAAATTCTACACCTACATGTTCTATTTCGAAAAATAATTGGATTTCATCATTGGACCACACATACGCAAATTCAAAGACAGGTTGGTTAGCACACACAAACCCAACAAACCCACAGGCCTGCAAGGTGTCGTGCAGGTAGGTGACTTGCACCATGCCAGCAGTGACATGCACCACGCATCTCAGAGGGGAGAGGCAGGGGCTTCTGCTGGGGATCAGACACATTCTAACCAGAACAAGCCAGCAAGTAGGCCTTTCCATTTTATTTAGAGATGTATATGCTATGTTTAAAGGTCTCCAGGGTAGAATGACTGTCTTTTTTAAAACAACCTTGTAAATTTCTCCTTAATTACTAAAGCAGCACAAGCCCACTTCAGCAAATGAGGAAAACACAGAAAGACACAAATAAGAGACAAAATTACCTACAATATCTCTGCAGCACTGAGAGCAAACTGTTAACCTTTTATGTTTTATTACTTCATTCTTTATTTTCTGCCTAAATATTCTAATAATACATCATGAACATTCTCCCATGTTATTAACCATTTTTCTATAATACGATTTATAATGCTTACACAATCAGTATTCCATCATTTCACTGAACTGTGATTTAACCTTTATCCTCTATAACTAGGCACTTAAGGTTTTTCCTGATTTTTCACTTTTAAATATAACTCTTTAATTGATATCCTTGATTAATTCTTTAAGATAATTTCCTACAGCGGTAATTCAGGTGTCAATGGGTGGACCCATTTTTATTGCCATTACCAAACAAACTGCCTTCCAGAAAGTTTGTAATAATTTGTAGTCTTCCTACAAAGTCATCTTACCCAAACCCAGTTTTGTTAGTCCTGGCCAATTTGATAGAGAAATTTGAAATAGCCCTGTTATATAGTTTGTACTTCTTGGATTATTAATAGCACTAATATTTTTCATGTTTATTAGCTTTTGTGAATTGTCTACTGATGTTCTTTGATCATATTTCTAGAGGCATTTGCTCTACATGAAAATGTTTTTAAAAATATGTAAGATGTACATATTTTTTTAAGTAGACACCAAACTCCAAAGAAACAAATTTAAAAATCAGTCTACAGAGGGAGCACAAATGTACTTAAAGGATCTAGTAACCTAATCAAAATTCGTCCAACATGAGAACCCTGCAGGGACTAAAGTCCATTTTGTCCTGATCCTAGTAGTGACTTCAGAGAAAACGGACTTCAGAGACTTTTAAATCCTATAACACAATAGGAGCTCAGAGAAGGAGATTTTATTCCTGACCTAAATGAATGGTTGTGTGTGTCCCTAAGTGAAATAATACATTACTTTATAATTGAAGTAAAACTGCAGATGCTATTGTTATCCTTGTAGTTTTTATTATCTTTTCTGACATTTACCAAATTATTGGCTCAACAATACTGCATGGCTTGTTTTATTACAAGCAAGAGAAGGAAGGAGGAAGGAGAAGAAAAAGAAAGAGGAGAAGGAAAGAGGAAGGAGAAGGGGTGGGAAAGGAGAAGAAGGGAAGAAGGAGGGAAAATGAGGAGGAGAAAGAGGAGAAAAAAAGAGCCTTTCGTTTATTTAAGGTTTTCAACTTAGTAAACTTTATTCAGTGCTTCATCCTTTCTGCCACTGCTTCACTCTCACTCCACAAGCCTGCCTACAGTAGACCCCTTCGTAGGCTCTGAGCATCTGCCAGCCCGATTTATCTGGTTTTCTTTCTTGTAACCCTATCTACCAGCCCAATGAAGCTGTGCGGGCTCCTCAAGCTAAATCACTGATTTCACAGCCTAGCTGTCCTTCTGAATTCCACGTGGCTTTACGAACAACTCTTGCCTGCCAGAGTCCATTTCTCTGTCGTCTGAGTCAGACTCCCTCACTTCAGCTTTTATTTTGGTAAAGAGGGCAAGGTGGGAGTGGGAGCTAATGCCCACCCCACCGTGAGCTGCCAACAGGCCAGATCTCACTAGAGGGAGAAAATGAGACTCACAGAAGGTTAGAGCAGGTGATTATCCTCGGAGATGATTTAATACAACTTCATTTTACAGATGAAAAATAATTAAAGAGTCCTCTGATCTTATGATGATTATCTGATTGGTGATACAGGAAAGAGGCAAAACCTACCTTTGTTCCTTGCTTCTTTAAAAAGTTGACTGCAAGAAGTCCAGAAAGCAGTTATTTTATGGGGCTCACTGAACTGAGAACTAAAAACAGTGATTTGGGTGTGAATGTGGGAAGGAGAGCCCACCTTAACTCACCATAATGCTTTCAGAATCTTAAACAGGTATTTCATTTACTCATTTTCACATTGTAAGAAATAAATATGCAATGCCTACCCTGCTCCTAACCTCCTCACTAAAAAGAAAACACTACTTTTTGCAAACTAAACAAAACTTCCAGATTTCAACTCATACTTACAATCCTGACATGGAACACAGAGGAAGCAATGTAAGGCACTTTTCTCCTCAAACCAAACTTTCAGCTCCAGAATCTAAACTTGGTAACTCACATGCCCTAGGTGGTCTCGAAAGCATGTCCTAACTCAAGGATTCTAGGCTCCAGGTTAAAATCAGAACCAATTTCCCATGAGGCCACATAACCTCACGCCACCCACACTGGGCCCCAGTTCTGCAGGCCGGCCCTGCACTACTGAGAAACAAGGATGGGCTCCTGATGCTGTAAATGATAGAAGAATGCAGCAAAGTTCATTGGCTACTGACCCATTTCAATTCCTGCTCTCTCTCTTTCTTTCCTTTCTCCATTCCTCCTTCCTTCACTTTAACCTTTCCCCCTTTTCTAAAGCTCCCTATCTGAATTCAGGGACCTTAAAACCAAGAGACCCATCAAGTTTTAGTTATACTTGTATATTCAGAATCTCGAAGAAAGGCAGGCGCCAGATTAAAGAGAAGCAACAAGCAAATCATGCTTTCCTTTTCTGCTCCAGAGGGTGTTCGCATTCACACTTGTAAAGGAAGCATTTCTTTGGGAGTGAATTTGAAGTCAGATCACAAAATTCACTGCCATATTCATTACAAAGTAAAATGAGGCACTTCATACGCCACAGGCAGCGATTGCTTTCCACTGAATGCCCATTCATATGCACCATCTCCATAACCCCGACTTATTTTCAAAACATATATACCTCGAAATCTGCTGAAATGTACTGCTTTTCTAGAATTCTGAAACATGTATTTGGTTGGTATTGTACACGGTAATTCAAATTGTACTGCGCTTATAAATATTACTTTAATCCTGCAACTCACCAAAACACATCAAGCTGAAACACTCCTTAACTCTCTTCCCAATATAAATGGGGGTGGAAGTGGAGGAAAATCCGCAAAGAAAGGCTTTCTTGCTACTATTCTACTTAACCCTTTATAGTCCAGTCCTTTTTACCATGTAACATAAACAAGTTTATACCATAAAATGTCATTTCAGTTTCCTGGTGATGAAAAAATAATAACCAAACTGAACTCTGAGAGATAGAAACATGCAGGCCAGGTAGAAGAAAGGGTGAATCTGAATTTTGGAAGCCTAAGTTTTAAGATCTGTGAAGCTGTCTGAGGGATTCCTAGGTACATGTTATTGTTACTAAGCAACACATTAGTCTTCATCGGCCAAAGCAAAAATTCCTATTGAGCCTGTCGCTGCTCGCTAAGGCATTCTTCCAGGACACGTTTGCCAAACCATTACTACCCTGTTTAGCTTGGGCCTAGCTTTTACAATTGAGCCTGAGTTCCTGAATTCCTCTTCAAAAGGAAGAAAGTCTCAGCATCCCAACATGAATGCCATAGATCGTGACTCCAATTAATTTAAGATAAGCCTTTCTTCACACTAAGAAGAACTAAAATATTAATTTTTTTCCAAGGTTAAACTTAGTTTGTTAAAATTAGATAGGGCAACATTTATGGCCACCATCTTTACTACCAGCCCAGGTAACAAGGATGGGCTGCTGATGCTGTAAATGCTAGAAGAATGCAGCAAAGTTCATTGACTAAAACAATGCCTAAAATCAGATGCACATCTATCTCTATGCATAGAAGCTGTGCAAGTACCAATTCCTACCAAGTAATATGGGAGAAAAAAATTAGGAAAGTGGCATCAGGGAGACAGAAAGGAAGGAAGGAAAGGAGGAAGGAGACAGGGAGGGAGAAAAAAAATGTTAGTTCAGACTAGGGAGGGAGTGAGGGAAAGGAAAAAGCACTATTTAACCAAATTTTTCATTTTTTTAATGAAAAATGGATGGCTAGTTAAACCAGTCATGAAGAGAAACTGAATTATCTAACATTTTTAAAAAGTAAATTTAAAAACCTATTTTTAAAAAATGTCATTTAAATGATCTATAGATTTCAAATAAACACTTCTTAGAACTGTTGGATGTTGTTATTTAAACGTTTGTTTGTATGTTTGACTTTCCTGGCTACCTGTCTAAATTCTGCTTTTCAGTTTGCAGTCTAATAGAAATTGCTAGCTATAACTCTTCATCAATTGCTTCAGCACTTCTAATCCTACTTAATTCAGATGGCCCTGGGCTTATATGGTAGCCTGGTCTCTGAAGTCAGTATAAAACAGGACCTAATCACAGGCCAATAGAAGGCCTAGGACCACCTTATCAGGATAATACTGAAAGCTACCATTAGCCCTAGAAATGAAACTGCAACCATCATACCATCAAATCATTTCACAGTGACCAACATCAGATTGGGAACTCTTGACTTTGTGGTACAAAATGGAATCTAAAGTCAATGAAATGGCAATCTCCAAAAAAAATGAACACCAGTTTTAGGTTATACGTGAAACTCTAGAAGGACAAGTTTGGACTTCTAATTCTGACCTATCCCTAGTGAGTGGGATCCAGCCTGAAACCCCAGCTTGACCCTACTGGCTTGGCAGAGGCCCAGGACGGTGACCCGATCTGTCAAAACGACCCTCTTCTTCCAGAAGAGGGAAGCAAAACGATGGAAGCAAATAACCTTGTGAAAAGGCCTAAGAATTCTGATTCCCAAGTTAAAGTTTTATCAGAAACTGTTCATCCAGAGCTGGCGTAACATAAAAGCTTCATTTCATTTACACACTGGATATGTACCTGAAAAATTGCATCTAAAATGACTTTATTTTGTAAAATAATGTTAAGTACCCATCTAAACAGTATTTTCCTCATGCGTCCAATCAAAACCATACCTAGGATTTGTTTAAATGCAGATTCCCTGGCCCCTCTCCTGAAAAATCTGACTCAACAACTCTGGGATGGGGTACAGAGATCTGTAGTTTTACCAGGTGCTTCAGATGATACTTTTATGATCAGATGAGTTTGATACTGTTGAGATTCCTATCATTCCTATTAAGCACAGTTTTTAAAAAGTGATCCGCATTTTTATGCTGTTCCCTCGCATTTTGTTATTTTTTAGGTAGGTTAATGTCACCTGTATATTAATTTTCTACATTGAATATGGAAAACTAACAAATGCATACTGTTCCCTCTCTCTTCCAGACACAGTGTTGTCTGAGGGATACAAGTTGAAGGAGAGCAAGAGGAAGGCAGTAAAGGCAAGCTTTATTTTGCACAAGGTTAAAGTTAAAGGGTTAAGATAGTTGCTGAAGGACGGTAGATAAAGAGTTTTAGGGAAGCGGGAATGACCGAGCAAACACCATCTGTATACTTGGTTCCTCTTCTTCAGTTCTCATTCCCAGGTGGCGTCTAGTGTACATGTACAGGCAGAGGACACAGAACCCTAAGCTCATGGTGGTACTCACTGAGAAAGACAGGACTGATATTACTAGCTGATTATTTACTCACTTACTACTCTTGACTGTCGAGATCATTTGCAAGTATAATTTTGTATGCAAATATCTGGATTATTAAGTAGAGAATGATTATGTCACTCTACTTGTGGTACCATTATCTTTCCACCTCTCTGTTTCAGCTGCACTGGGCTCCTTTCTGCTCCTAGAACATACTAATTGTGCTCCCACCTCAGGGCCCTTGCACTCCCTCTTCAGCTGCCTGGAATCCTCTTACCCCAGGCATCTTCAGTGCTCTATCCCTCATTTCCTTCAGGACCCTGCTCAAAGGTCACCTCATCAGATAGGCCTTCTGGCCACCTAACATAAAATAGTTCCCCCTTACTCTCAATCCCTTTAGCCAGCTTTTCTTGCCTTCATATCACCTATTACCACCAAGCTTATTATATATTTACCTACTAGATTGTAAGCGCCATGAGGGCAAGGACTCTGTTCTGTTTGCTAGTGAATCTCAATGCCAGAGTCAATGCTTAGTATATAGTGGCACTCAACCTATTTTTTTAATGAATAGGTAAGTTTTGTGGTATATTTTGTAGTTTGAGGTACAAAGGAAGGTATGATGACTTCTTAACACTTGCAATCTTAGAAGTTACTTTATATAACCAAATGAAAACAAATACATGCATTTCTAAAACTAAAGAGTAAAAGCCTTGTATATATAGTGATCCCATTATTTGAAAGGTTAGCCACATGAGAGACCTATAAATCTGGGCACATTCTGTTTCTTTTCTAGAATAATGGCAGGATTCCTTAAGACAAAACACAGTGTGACTAAATTTTTCTAGGCAAAACTAGGGTAGGGAAAGAGAAGGGAGAGGGTAGATATACCATGATCTGGTAAATACACTATTGTATTTTCTTTGTAACCTTTAGGTGCTTACCAGATATTGCCTTATATCCGTTTATGTCTTATCTTCCATCACATTGCAATCTTCTAAAGTACCATCTTATCCAACTTTAAAGTTTCCTACAATGCCTATCTGAATGTGTTACAGATAGCAGATAATAAAAAAAGTTTATATATATATATATTTGCACAGACACACACAAACACAATTATAAATACTCACACACACAGATTGAATATATTTTATGTTTTGGTAGTAAAATAAGAGTTTCTTAATCTATCATTGTCTTACCAGAATTAATACACGTGCTTGTTGACATTGATCGTGCCTCTTCATAAAATTTAAGAAGGGGGAGCATAGAATTTTAAATTGTACAAAGACAAAATGTCCTAAGAATACTCTGTTTAAATAAGTGATAGTATCAGTATCGCAGAACATAAAAACAGAACGTTTCAATCCGTGTATATTCTTTTCGGTTATTTCCAGGAAAAAAACAGGCAGGCCTCCTAGGGCGGATTTACTAGGGAGGCCGATAAACCTCAAGCTTCAGGACCACTCATTTGCTAAGTCCACCAAACCCCAACAGTGTGCTCAGGCCGCTCTTTTTCCTAGAGCCCCCACCCCCATCCCACCGGACACTCAACTGAGTAAGCTTCAGGCACATAAAATCTGGACCTGCCCCTGCTAGGCCACCTTTAGAATATTAACATGAAGTAAACTAGGCCAAAATTGGAAAAATGATCCAAAAATCATTTCTCGACTTCTCAAACACTCCAAGCAAAGAAAGCAAAACCAGGTCCAAAGGTACGGTATTGCTACTTGTTACTTTTCTCAGGAAACAAAATTAAATCCAGGAAACCATGACTAGATAAAAGCTATTTTAATTAAATATTAAGTATTCGTACTGCCAGAAAGTTATTACCATAAAAATTAGGTATGCACCGTAGTGAAACCAGACTGCTAATTTTTAAGAACTTATTTTCAATAATTAAAAAAAATTGTCCTTATCAATGCTGAATACAACTTGTTAAACTAAAAAACGATGTTCCTATTCCGAATTCGTTTGAGTCATGCTGTATCACTGATAAAACTAAGCATTCAAACTAAATGTTAGTTGTATGATTAAGGAATTACTTCTTGACCGACAGTCACTAGATTTGCAACCATTTTTGAGCGAAGATCATGTCGGCTTTCGGCTAAGGAAGTTTTCAGACTCGGGTAGTGTTTCCTTAAAGGCTACAGACAATTTGGCGGGGTGGGGGTGGTAGAGTAGGGAGCTATTCTCTTAAAATCATACACCCTCCCACCCCTTGCCTGCCCCTACTCCTTTCCCGTGTTTGTAACATTAGTTCTTCCTCTGATTGTAGCACGAGACTAACTTTGCATTTGTAGGTACCAGGATATTCACATTTAGTAGATTTATTTTTCCAAATACGAGAGCATGTGTTCTTAGATTCGCCTACCCACCAGCGGCTTTACTTTGAAGATGGTCCTTTCCCTCCACCCCTGGACAGATCCGCTGGGCATTCCCTCTCCCTTCCTCTGGGTCCCTCAACTTGGGAGGGTCCCGGGCCATTTCTCCAGGAGAGGCGTCGGCGGCCCACGGCCTCCGGGCGCCGGGCCCTTGCCCCGGCGGCGACACCCTCAGGAAGGTCTCCTTGGGGCGGCCACAACACCAGAATAAAGTTACCAGGGAAATAAAGGCGGCCCCTACGCACTTCGAAGAGGACGCAGCCACTTCCCAGCCCAGGACGCACCCAAGAGGAGGGGGAAGGGCGAGTAGCCACCGAATCCCAAGAAAGGCCGCCGGACCCACCTCCGGCCCCCTCCCGCTCCTGCCCTCGGCCCCACCTCCCCCTGCGCGCACAAAGCCGTCCGGAGAGCCGCGCCGCCTGGACGCCACCGAACCCGGGTCCGGCGACCGGCCGCCCGACCTGTGGGCCGCGCCGGCCGCCGCTCCCTCGAGAGTCTAGAATTCCAGTCAGGGACTGGACGGACGCACTTCCCGGCACGCCCTTCCAGGCGCGGGAACCCGGACCCCGCAGTCCCGGGCCCCCCTTTCCACCCGAGAGCCCCGCGGGAACGCCCGGCACGGCCCATGGAGTCCCGCCCGCCACGCCCGAGGTGGCGGCCTCCAGCGTGGGGAGCCTGGGCCCGCCGGACCGCGGAGGCGCAGCGAGCTCCCAGGGGCGTGCAAAGGCCGTCGGGGCTCTGGAGTCTATTAATAAGTTGTAGGCGCCCCACTGAGACGCTAACTCGGAGCCTCAAATCAGTTCCCCCCATTTCCGAAAGGCCCAGCCTCGGGGCACCTGCGTAAGGTGGCCAAACAATGAGGGGCGGACAGAGGCGGAGAGGCGGTGAAGGGGGGTGGGGCGGGCTGGGGGGAAACGGCGCCAGGCGGTCCCCTGCGACCCCCGTCTCCCCCGCGCCTCACCTCCCGTCGGGGGCACCGGGCGGGCGCGCCACACTCAACATCTCCTGCCCAAGTGCGGGAAGATGGCCGTTTCTGCTTCTGGATAAAAGCTCTTTGTTGCGCTCTCACAAAAGCAGCCAAAACCCGCTTTACTAGCAGGCCATTTGAACAAATGGAAGAAGTTCACCTGAACTTCCAAATGGCCCAAGAAGCCTGAAACGGAGGGAGCAACCAAAAGGAAAGAGGGGAATAACAGGCCTCCCACCCCTATCTACCACAACCTCTGTCAATATCCAAGTGTTCGTACGGGGAGACCGGAACAGGGATCATTTATGAGGGAAGAAGGAAAGAAGAAAATCTTTTACTATCAAGGCCCAAAGGGGGTATTAGACATTCACATTCTTATAGGGTTTCTCCCCTTAATCAGGGTAGAAACATAATCCAGAAAAGTCTGCCTACACCAAAAAGAAAAAGAAAAAAGAAAGAAAAAAAAAATACCTACAATAACAACTTAAAAAAAAAAAAACATAACAAACCAGTTGCCATCAGCCCAAAGTGGTAGTAGCAGCAGCCGGCGCGTGTGATCCACTTACTTGTCCGACTCTTGTGACATGTTTGATCCAATGAACTCGCTCCCCTTTTCCTGGAGCCTCAGCCTCTGGTGAAACTGGACTTTCAAGTCTGTGCAGGTGAAGGTGTGTGAGAGCGCCCGAGATGGCAGAACAAGAGCTACAGGTAATTCTGCTTTTCCGTCCCCCCTCACCACTCTCGCTCGCTCGCCCGCTCGCGCCCTCGCCTAGCCGGAAAGGTGGGATAAGGGGGGGCCCCTCACATGGGGCCCGAGCTCGGAGGCGGCTGGGCGGCGCGGAGTCCTCCTGGATCGTGGCAATGGGCAGACACAGAGCAGAAAGTGGCGGACTTGGGCAGCCACAGGTAACTTTCTCGCAAGGAGCTGAATTCTTTCACTAAAGGGTACAAGCCCGAGGGACGAGCTGCGCGGTGATTGGCTGCGGAACTCCCTCAGGTGAGCTGCCATTGGCAGAGGCGCGCTCAGGTAAGGCCCTTCTCTAAGTGCAGGTAACTCACTCCGAAGTTTACCTGAGCTGTGCGGAGGCACGCTTGCAACTTTGCGGCAGCCTGTGGGAGCTAAGGATCAGTGCTTCGAGTAGACTTCAAGCTCCTCTCCCTTCCTCCCCGAGGCCGGAGTGGGGGGCGAGGATTGAGAGAAAGAAGGAGAGGAGGGGGACAAAGCAACACCTGCAAACACTAGGGATTGTGGGTCGAACGGAAGGGCAAACGAGAGCCGAACTCGGGAATCCCGGGCCAACGGGAATCAAATGCGCAGCACAACCGCAAGGCATTTTGAACCCACATTACGACTATTTGACAGTGGCAGAAGAGTATGGAACTAAATTTACTTTGTACTCAGAGGGAAAAGAAACACAGCCATTATTGTGTCTGTTGTGTAATTGCATTTTTAACATTCTTATCCACAACAAACATTTTTCGTGTCCCTATGTGTAAAAAAAAAAAAAAAAAATACCAGGTAGATTACAGATTTACAAATATATGAGCATCCTCTCGTGAGCTGGGCTGGTGAGAAGTGGCGTAGTTTTGATGGGGCGAGGAGATTTGGTTGACTAGACACTAAGATGGCCCGGGCGCACCTCTGATTTTACCTCCGCAGTCTGGGATTCCAGAGCTGCGAACACTCAGCGAATCGGTTCGGTAAACTTGTCCTTTGACGTTTCCAGGCAGACATCAACATTTACATTGTAATTCAATAGAAGCAGCTACTACAAAGGCACTTTATCCGTCCAGCTTAATATGGTCGCCACGGAAACAATTCAGGATGAAACTGACTTTTCTGTGGTTCTGGTTCTCCTGGTTGGGAACAACACAATTAGCAAATGTATAGTTTATGGCCGCTACTACCGAAGAGTGACGTATTTGTGGAAGTTCTGACAGAAATCCAACCCACATACATAGATTATGGAAATAAGTAAGGAGGACATGGAAAGCTTACCATAATTTATTTCCAGTTAAATACTGGTAAAGTGCCTACATCGATATGACTTCTATTTTAATCTTTATGGATCAGCTATTTCCTGAAAATTACATTATAAGACTTAAGATTTGGTTGTTTCATCTTTTCACTCTCAGCAAATGAATTTCCAAATTTTATTCTTACTTATTAAAGACAATATAAGCATGCACACACACACCTACTTTTTAAAGATAGTATAGTAGTTTAAGATAAAGTACCCATTTCTCCCCTACCTTCCCAACCTCCTTGCTGGAGGCTACCACATTCCATTTTTAGGTGCTTATTCTGTCATTTACCTCCTTGTTTCTAAATAATTTATTCCGCTATCTCTTGATTTATCAATTTCAGATGCTGTGTTTTGACCTCCTGTTGCCTTAGATAAGGATTTAGCTCTTTTACACCCCACCCACCTTCCCCTTCCTGCCTTCTTCCAACTTAGTTTTTTCACAGTCTAGGGGTAGTCAGTATCAGTAACTATGTAACTTATCAGTCACAGCAGAGCCAACTGGTATACTATGCTTTCCCCCTTTCTTAAAAAAACCTTTTATCTCTTACTTAGTTTATTATGCATCTATCCTGTTTTTTTAAGGTTCAAATGATCAATCAATTTCATTTTTTTTCCTGAAAATATCCCTCCAAAAGTGTGCTGTCATCCAAGGCACTCCTTCATCTCCAGAGTGAGACACCCACCCACCAGCCACCCCTATTTCTGAGTTCAGTGCCTTACTTTCTTGATTTACTGCCTCATTTTTCACAGCACATGCTCGGTAACTGCCCAAAAAGATGAAACTTTGAGCCTTATATATTTAAGAAGTGTCTTTATTCAACCCTCATTTTTGATTGATAGTTTGACCAAATATAGAATTCCAAGATGAAATTTTTCATTCATAATTTTATATAAAGTGCTTTTTTATCTTCCAGCTTCCAGTGTTGCTGTTGAGAATCCCAATAACATCTAATTCTCATTCCTTGGTGACCTGAAATTACTTTCTGGAAGCATGTAGAATCATCTTTTAATCTCTAGTATTCTGAAATTTCACAATTATATGCTTCAATTCAGGTCTTCTTTTATTCATTGTGCTGAGCACTCAATGGGTACTTTCAATCTGGAGGCTTATGTCTAGTTCAGGGAAATTTTCTAGAAATATTTCTTTAATAATTTCCCCTCCTTTTAGGAAAGTGATCCTAGCAGAGCAGTTAAGAACATAAAACTCTAGAACCGAATTGCCTGGATTCAAATTCCAGTTCTACCATGTAACTTGAGCAAATCATTTAAACTTCCTTCTACTTAATCTTCCTCATCTATAGAACAAGGATAAAAATAACAATCACCTCACTAATGTATCTGAGCCACTTAGAACAGTGCCAGACACATAGTAAACCCTCAATTATTTTCACTTTTATCTTTTCTTTTTGGAATTCCTATCAGTTGGATATTGGACCTCTTGGATTAATCTTACAATGTTCTTATCTCTACTTTCCTGTTGGACATCTCTTCATCTTTTGTTCTATTTTATGGGATATTTCCTTGCTGTACTTTCTACTGAACTTTTTATTTCAGCTATTCTAACAGTTCTTTACATGTTTTGTTTTGTTTTTTTTAAATAGATTTCTGTGATTATGTTATGGTTGTAATAATTTCTTCTGTCTTTTGAGCATATTTACTGTAGGGTTTTCTTCTGCTTCCTGCCTCACCTCTGCCTCCTCTGGCTTCCATTTTTCCCCATCATGATAGACTTTCCTCAAACGCCTGCAGCCCTTTTACTCTCCTCTTATACTTAAGAATAAGATAATGAAAACACTACTGGAAACTCTGTATGGGGGTTGGAGGGAGTGCATTTGCTCACTGGTGGACTTGCTATATGGTGATAAGGTAAAGCTTGTCTTTTCATGAGAGAATCCCCCAAATGTAAGAAATCGAGGTATTTTGTTTCAGACTCTTCAGTTTCTCAAGAGAACTATCCTCCTCCTTTTGCCTAAGGGGGACATTCACCTTGCTGCAATGTTCTCAGGAACATCAGTGTTCCTGAATCTTGAGCCTCTGTCCTCCCATTTCTCCTGCTGGAGGGGTAGTCACCTGACTGCACGGAGTGAGCAGGGGCCTGAGGATCTAACTCCAAATGCCAGCTTCCTCCCAGTCTCTGCTCACAGCCTCTCACCCTTCTGGGATCCTGGAGCTCATTAGCATCTCCCTCTGGTGATCTCTGGCACCTAGAGACCCAGCCACTCAGGGGTTTTGTATGGCAAATGGTCTCTTTTCATACTTACCCCTCATGATGCCTTAGAGTGTGGCTTCCACTATTCTATTAAAGCAGTTTCCTCTCCTCCATCCACCTGTCTTCCAGAATTGTATTGAAATACATCTTTGGCTCGTAGGCCCTCCTCCATCCTCTTTGCCTTCCTTGATTAATCCTTTTATATTTCTGTTTTAGTTTTCCAGCTGCTAAAACAAATGCTATACAATGGGTTGGCTTATCAACAGGAATTTATTGTCTCATGGATTCAGAGGCCAGAAGACTTACTTCCCCTCAGGGTCGGTATCTCCCGTCTGACCAGCAATCTTTGGGGTTCCCTGGCATTTCTGTCACATGGCATTGCATCTGACTATGTCTTCTCCTACCTCCTCTGGGTTCCATTGACTTCTAGCCTCTGGCTGCTCCCCATGGCTTCTTTCTCCTTATGACTTTCATTCTGCTTATAAAGAACTCTAGAAATCCAGATTAAAGTCCAACTTGATTCAGTTGGACCACACCTTAACTGAAGTAAAATCTTTAAGAGATCCTATTTACAATGGGTCCACACCCCCAAGACCCAGAACCAGAGTTTGGGAACTGCATGCCTTTTGTGGGAGACAGGATTCAATTCCCAACAGTGCTTCTTTACTATGATTTTATCATCTTTAATATGAAATCCATTTTCAACATTTTCCAAACTGTCCAAAATTTATTTGTGCAGGCAAAGCCAACATTTATGGCTAAACCTTTTCTTCTATTGGTCTTTGATGATCAAGATTCTTTTCTTCCTTTCCAACATCTAACAGTTCAAGTTTAATGAGATAGCTTGCTATCTTCCTGACTGGCTAACTGCTGTTGTATTGATTGATTAGATTAGTTAAGGAGACGTTTACTTGAACCATTTAAAATTTTCAACCTTGAAATTACCTCCATTGCACAACTGTTTTGATTCTTTTGGCAGAAGGGTTGTAAATGAATATGACAGTTTCTGCCATTCCCATCGCAAAAATATACTGCTGTCTCTCCAAACATCTTTTTTCCACAAGCATTTAAGTCAGCAACGGTTCTCAAAGTGTGCTCCCTGGATTCAGCATAAGATCACCTGGGAATTTATTAGAAATGCAGATTCATAACCTCATTCCAGACTTTCCAAATCAGAAACTTCTGGTATGGGGGACAGCATTCTGTGTTTCTAACAAGCCCTCTAGGTGGCTCTGATGCATGTTAGAGTTAGAGAACCACGGACGGTATTCCAACAGGAGGAAGTAAGATCTCTTTTTGTTTGTTTACTTTTTTTAAATGCAATTTTATTGAGATATGTTCACACACCGTCTAATCCATTTTTAAATGCAGTTTTATTGAGATATATTCACACATCATCTAATCCATCCAAAGTATACAATCAATGGTTCACAGTATCATCATATAGTTATGCATTCATCACCACAATTTTAGAACATTTTTGTTACTCCAAAATAAAGAAAAAAATAAAAAATAAAAAGAAGAACACCCCAAACATCCCATATCCTTTATTCCTTGCTATTATTTATTTATTTTTTGTCTTTGTTTTCTTACTCATCTGCCCATACGCTGGATAAAGGGAGTATCAATCACAAGGTTTTCACAATCACATGGTCAAACTATAAAACCTATATAGTTATACAGTCATCATCAAGAATAAAGTCTACTGGATACAGTTCAACAGATTGAGGTATTTCCTTCTAGCTTTTCTAATACACTAGACACTAAAAAGGAATATCTGTATAATTCATAAGAATAATCTTTTTAATGACCTCTCTACTCTATTTGAAATCTTTTTGCCACTGAAACTTTATTTTGTTTCATTTCTTTTCCCCCTTTTGGTCAAGAAGGCATTCTCAAACCCATTATGCCAGAGCCAGGCTCATCCTTGGGAATGTCCCACATTGCCAGGGAGACTTAACCTCTGGGAGTCATGTCCCATGTCGGGGGGAGGATAGTGAGTTTATTTGCAGGGTGGATGAGAGAGAGAAGCCGCATGTGAGCAACAAAAGAGGTTCTCTAGGGGTGACTCTTAGGCATAATTATAAGTAGGCTTAGCTTCTCCTTTGCAGGAAAATGTTTAAGAAGTCAACCCCCTGACTTATTAAATTGGGAGTCCCTAATGCTTGCAAGAGTATCAGGAATCCCCAGGTGAGGAAGTTTAATAGTTCCACATTTTTCCCCAGTCCCTCAAGGGGACTTTGCAAATACATTTTTTATTTTCTGCCCAAAATACTCTGAGATGTATCAGGGATACTCCGGGATGTATTGGAGAGGTCATTTAAAACTGTCATCCTAAATTAGGCTGGGAATGCAGTTTTCCACAACATTCACCAACCATGTGGTAATTAGCATGCTTTCTCTGTGTGGGTTATCCCATCCTCAACCAGTGATTGAATGTTTGTTTAATGTCTGGTCTCTGTCCTTAATTGGAGCAGTTAAGCACATTAAAAAAAAAAAAAAAAAAAAAATCCTTGAACCTGCAAAGTATTCATCACAGGCTGAAAAGTTTTAGCACAGTTTTAGCACAGTTCAGAATTTGCCGGTAATTTTGGGTGGCAGCAACAAAATAAATTTTCATATAAAAGTTAGCGGATATCCAAAAGAATGAAAGAGGACCCCTACCTCACACCCTACACAAAAATTAACTCAAAATGGACCAAAGATCTCAATATAAAAGAAAGTACCATAAAACTCCTAGAAGATAATGTAGGAAAACATCTTCAAGACCTTGTAGTAGGCGGCCACTTTCTAGGCTTTACATCCAAAGCACAAGCAACAAAAGAAAAAATAGAGAAATGGGAACTCCTCAAGCTTAGAAGTTTCTGTACCTAAAAGGAATTTCTCAAAAAGGTAAAGAGGCAGCCAACTCAATGGGAAAAAATTTTTGGAAACCATGTATCTGACAAAAGACTGGTATCTTGCATATATAAAGAAATCCTACAACTCAATGACGATAGTGCAGACAGCCCAATTATAAAATGGGCAAAAGATATGAAAAGACAGTTCTCTGAAGAGGAAATACAAATGGCCAAGAAACACATGAAAAAATGTTCAGCTTCACTAGCTATTAGAGAGATGCAAATTAAGACCACAATGAGATACCATCTCACACCGATTAGAATGGCTGCCATTAAATAAACAGGAAACTACAAATGCTGGAGGGGATGTGGAGAAATTGGAACTCTTATTCATTGTTGTTGGGACTGTATAATGGTTCAGCCACTCTGGAAGTCAGTGTGGCAGTTCCTTAGAAAACTAGATATAGAGATAGAGATACCCTTTGATCCAGAGATTGCACTTCTCGGTATATACCCGGAAGATCGGAAAGCAGTGACACGAACAGATATCTGCAAGCCAATGTTCATAGCAGCATTATTCACAATTGCCAAGAGATGAAAACAACCCAAATGTCCTTCAGCAGATGAGTGGATAAATAAAATGTGGTATATACACACGATGGAATACTACATGGCAGTAAGAAGGAACGATCTCGTGAAACATATGACAACATGGATGTATCTTGAAGACATAATGCTGAGTGAAATAAGCCAGGCACAAAAAAAAATATTATATGCTACCACTAATGTGAACTTTGAAAAATGTAAAACAAATGGTTTATAATGTAGAATGTAGGGGAACTAGCGATAGAGAGCAATTAAGGAAGGGGGAACAATAAGCCAAGAAGAACAGATTAGCTATCGT
This sequence comes from Choloepus didactylus, assembly GCF_015220235.1. NCBI lineage: Eukaryota > Metazoa > Chordata > Mammalia > Pilosa > Megalonychidae > Choloepus > Choloepus didactylus. Next base: position 57,314,265 of record NC_051320.1, on the reverse strand, counting down.
GGGTAAATTCAACGTTCTGGGAATGCCCAGGAATGACTATGGTCTGTTAATTTCTGATGGGTATACTAGGAACAAGTTCACAGAAATGTTGCTATATTAGGTTACTTTCTTGGGGTAGAGTAGGAACATGTTGGAAGTAAAGTAGTTATCTTAGGTTAGTTATCTTTTTCTTACTTTCTTGTTATGGTCTCTTTGAAATGTTCTTTTATTGTATGTTTTTTTTTAATTTTTTTTTAATTTTTTATTTTTCATACAGTTGATTTAGGGAAAAAAAAAAGCAAAGTTTAAAAAAAAAAACAAGGAAAAAAATATGCAGAGCCCCCTTGAGGAACTGGTGGAGAATGCAGGGGTATTGGCCTGCCCTACCTCCATGGTTGCTAACATGCCCACAGACATAGGGGACTGGTGGTTTGATGGATTGAGCCCTCCACCACGGGATTTGCCCTTGGGAAGACTGTTGCTGCAAAGGAGAGGATAGGCCCCCCCTTTAATTGTGCCTAAGAGCCTCCTCCCAAATGCCTCTTTGTTGCTCAGATGTGGCCCTCTCTCTCTAGCTAAGCCAACTTGAAAGGTGAAATCACTGTCCTCCCCACTACGTGGGATCAGACACCCAGGGTGGTGAATCTCCCTGGCAATGTGGAATATGACTCCTGGGGAGGAATGTAGACCCGGCATAACGGGATGGAGAACATCTTGGCCGAAAAGGGGATGTGAAAGGAAATGAAATAAGCTTCAGTGGCAGAGAGATTCCAAAAGGAGCTGAGAGGTCACTCTGGTGGGCACTCTTATGTACAATATAGACAACCCTTTTTAGGTTCTAATGAATTGGGGTAGCTGGTGGTAGATACAGGAAACTATCAAACTATAATCCAGAACCCGTGAATCTTGAAGACAATTGTATAGAAATGTGGCTTATGAGGGGGAACAGTGGGACTGGGGGGGCCATGGGGATCACACTCCTCTTTGTTTAGTTTGTGGATGGATGAGTGGAAAGGTGGGGGAAGGAAACAAACAAACAGACAAGGGCACCCAGTGTTCTTTTTTACTTTAGTTGCTCTTTTTCACTTTAATTATTATTCTGGTTATTTTTGTGTGTGTGGTAATGAGGGTGTCGGGGATTGATTTTGGTGATGAATGTACAACTATGTAATGGTACTGTGAACAATCGAATGCATGATTTGTTTTGTATGACTGCGTGGTATGTGAATATATCTCAATAAAATGAATATAAAAAAAAGTTAGTGGATAATAGTAGAATTACAAAAAAAAAATTATCAACTGTAACAAATTTTTCACACCAATGCGACTGTTGGTAGTGTGGTGCTGTATGAGAATCCTATATTTTATGCACAATTGTTCTGTAAACCCACAACTTCTCTAATAAATACAATAAATAAAAGTTTTAAAAGCTAGTGGCAAAAGATTGCAATATCTACAGTACTGTTTTTGAACTAAACTATGTATTTCATTTATGAGATTAAAGTTTTAGTTAAATTCCTAGGAAGAAAATAATATTGTTTTTTTCTGCTATTATTTTAGTGGTGGACTTTAGCATTTATTATGATGACTAACCCCATTTTCCTAAAGGGTAAAATTTAGTATTTGATGCTAAATTTTCATTTTTATGGTGACTCAAGACTTGGAGGGGAAAGGATTCCACTTCTGCAGCATCTGGGCAGAAAATAATTAAGTTTGAAAGGCCGGCAGATATAGTCAAACAAGTCTGCCTGCTTGTTGTTTTCCCACTATGTGTTATCACACATAGAGCCAGTATAGCGTGTCTGTCATTAAATCCTCTGTGGAGACAGTTACAGGTGGTAACACCTAAGTTGTTTTGCACAACCAAAAAACACTAATTGGTTTGATTGGTTGTTATCCTGAGAAGGAACCTCGGGAAGAAGGAAATGTACTTGGATACCTGTATTTGAAATCAACATAGGGATTTATAACTCTGAGCATTAAATGGCAGTTTCCTTGCAGTTTGGAACCACTTGTATTTTTCATAGTTGTATGGATATGTGTATTGGCATTGCTACTTACTCATTCCATGAAGGCTCTTGAACTAGCGGAGTGGAATTTAGCCAGCAATTAGATGAGGTTTACATATTTCTTTCAGGATAGCTAATGTTGCTGGTGCTTCCCTTGACCATCGGTAACCCCTTAACAGAAAGCATGGTTCTGTTAAAACAGGGTGCATTGAAATATGTCTCTTTTATCTCTTTTATCTTTTATCTCCTAAAACCCCACTGAAAGAAGAATAAGACGGGAGATGAGAGGACTATAGGTGGCAACAAAACAGGAAATTGGAAAGTGACTGAGGGAACAGAAACTGATTTAGCAGCGTTGAAAAGCATGAACCTAAGGATCTGCAGACACTGAGGATTAGGTCTGTTTAGCCTGTAAAACCTCAGAAAGCTTAGGTTATCATTGAAGGTGGGAGTGAGTGGCAGGGCTGAAATCAGATTTGATGCAAAATCTTGATACAAAACATTAGACCCCTACCTTCCCACCTCTCCCCTGCACAAATCAAATCCCCATCCTGCCTCTATGCTAGCGGGAGACAGAAGTTTATTCTGGTCAAATTGAATCAAGAAGACTTCAGGTTTGGAGTTTTTAAGGAAGCCATGAAAAGTGAAGCAGTAGACCTTCAAAAGGAGAATAAGTAAAACGCTGTATGCTAATAGTGAGATACCATCTCCTAGCTTCCTTCATCCAGCTTAGTGAGCCAGAAGCCAAGTTTATCCCACCACTGCCACCCTCAAGGCAAGAGATTAGAGGATCTTTCTTTTGATAAATTATAAGGTCCTAGAGAAAAGATCTATAGATACTGACATTTGGGTGTTCCCAAATCAAAAGAAAGAGAGGAAGAGAAAGAAAGAAAGACACTTCCTCTTTCCAGATTTCGTTTTAACAAGCCCATTGGTCAATAAGACCCTCCCTCACACAGAGAACTTCTAAGCTTTTTTATGCTACATTCTTAAATATAAACATGAGGTCTAGGATCAACAGACATTTGGGAAAAAGCCTCCAAAATGAAGTACAAAGACCAGAACAAAACACTAACTAAAAGGGTGAATTTGAGGGAAATGGATAATACAGGCATTGGATAAATATTATATAATTAATATATGAGAAGCTATTGCCCCATGAAACAAGAAGAGGATACAGTTTTAAAACAACAAAACAACAATCAGGAAATCAAAAAAAGCTATAGACATTAAAAGTTTTAAACTTGAAATAGAGTCTTCAATGGAATACTTGAAGATAGAATCTAGGAACTCTCATAGAAAGTAAAACAGAAGATGGCAAAATGGGCAATAAAAGAGAAAGAAATTTGCAGGATCAGTCATGGAGGTCTAATATGTGTCTAAAAAGTATTTTGGAAAGAGAGAATGGAGAAAATGGCAGGAAGGAAATTTTTAAAGAAAAAATAAAATTAAAATTTTAAGAACTAGCATGTCTTTGGATTGATAGGAACCATGTAGTGCTTAGCATTATGAAATCTAAAGGACTTAAATTGAAGCAATGATCACTAAATTTCAGGCTGACTTTTCCAGAGAGTAAAAATAAAATGAAACGTACAAATTAAAACTGCCCACACACAGAGGATCAAGAATTAGAATATACTAGACTCTCAGCAACAACAGTGCCAGGTTGAAGATAGAAAAATACTGAATTCCATGCCTAGACAAGTTATTAATGAGTGGAATAAAATTCAATTTCAGTAGTGAAGGTCTCAAAAGTCACCTCTCATGTACCCTTCCTCAGAAACATGGCAGAACACCAAGAAAGGGATTTACTTAAGACTCAAAAACGGGAGCAAACAGAAGAGAAAGTTAAAGGAAAGTCAAAAACTTACGGCTTTGTGGCCAGCTCAAAGAATTACTAGTCTCTCTCTTTTACGACAGGAGTCTCTGGTGGGGAAATCCAACAATTAATTTAACATTGTGAAAAATTGTATTGAGAGGGTCTTTGAGAGTGTGGAAAGTGTTAGCAATACGTGCACTGAAAACTAAGCAAACCACAACAAACACATTTAAGTAGCTCCAAAAAAGAAAAGGAGCCTTGTACGAGAACGGAAATATAATCATATTAATCTTAGTACCTACTTGGCTCCACAGTGAATAACAGTCACGTGATCGCAACAATGGGATTACCGAATAATAATTTACTAATAATGGTGTTAGAACTCAATTGGGAAGGTGAAGGGAGGAAACATACTAGTGCTATGGGGTGAGAAGGAAGTGGATTGCTGTGAAAGAGAGTTAAGTCATCATCTGCCATAACAGAAAGTCAATAAATATTGCCTAAAACTCATAAATCAAGAGCTAGCAACATAAGCATAAGCATCATTTAAGAATGCTTTGGGCTTCAAGTAATAGTAAACCTGAGTAATTGCAGTTTACAGAAATAGGATTTTGTTTTCCTTTCTTAAAGAAAATGGTCTGAAGGTCAGCAACCACTGGCTTTGGTTCTGATGGTCAATGATGTTGGTACAGGAATTTCTGAGACCCTCTTGGCCTTTTGCTTGTAAGCAAGATATGACACCTTCAGCTGTAGCCATTGTGATTGTGTTCAAGGCAGTAAGAAAGAGGAAAGGGCGGTGCTGGTTTCAGCTATGCCATTTATCATGATAGCAAAAAATAGTCCTAGGGGCCTCTTAGATGACTGCATCTTATATGTCATCGGCTACAACTGGGTCACACAGCCACCATATCTGCAAGGGAAAAGTGGGTATCTAGCTTTTCAAAACTTTGAAGCAGAAGCAGACAAGAAAGAAGTTGAAAATGGGTTCTGGGTTAGCCAATAAACAGTATCTGTTTTGGCATATTATTTAGGAATATGGAAGTAAATGCTAGAATTTTTTTAAAAAAGGAAGCCCAAATAATGAAAAGGGTTGCCTCTTAAGAATGGGACTGGATGGTAGGGAGGAGTGAGTTATGGCTTGCTATTTTTCAATAATATTAGCCAATATTATTTTCAGTATTATTACTCAATATAAATAGTTGACTGTAAAAACTATATATATATAGTTTTATATACATATATAGTTCATAGATACATATATATACAATTTTGATGAAAATAAAAATTAGTTTAAAAAATAGAAGTTCAAATTTCAAACATACCATGCTCCCTCTTGTTCCCTCTGCATATATGTCCTATCTCTCTAAAACTCTTGCTCTCTTTCCTCCCTCTTCTAACTAATTCCTAACCATCAGTGCTCAGTCATCTCTTCCTCAGGGAACCCTTTTCTGCTCTCCCATATTCACCACAGGTATATTGACAGGATACTTTTCTCCATCATTTATGCATGCTCCTCTTCTTGAAAATACTTCTCACAGTTGTACTTTAACATTTACTTGTGTGATTTTGATCATTGACCATCTCCCCCCACTAAATGAGAACATGAGAACAGAGCTCCATGAGAACAGAGATGATGTCCATTATTGGCTTACCATTGTCTTCCAGAGCTTTCCACCATACATGCCATTTAGTAAATAGTATTTGAATGAATAAATGACAAATACTCTGAAGCATCAGCATCTTTCCCATTCTACATCCATTCCATGGTTGGGAAACTTTGAGAGTGACATCAAGTTGAGCATCTTCATTAGCAATGTTGAGTAAATAAATGAATTCCACAGGCATTTGTTGAGCATCTTCTGTTTCCCAAGTAGTGAACTGTGTTTCTCATTTGTGTTTCAACAGTGCTTTATGTGATGGGTAGTTATAACAGTTAGGAATGCTTTCAGCAGCAAGGCACAGAGCAGCCAACCAGCTAACCAGATGGGTTGACTTCTCTCACATGACAAGAAATCAGGGGACTGGGGGAGGCAATTGTTGTCATTGGGTCAGCAGTTCAAAAACTCAGTCTTTGCATTTGCCTGCCTCTCATGGTAGAAAGTGTCATTTCCTTTCACAACCAAGTATAAATGCAGCAAGAAGAGGGTGGACAAGGCACTCACCTTTTTTATTTCAGGGCTGCAAATCTTTCCGAGAATCCCCTTTAAGTCTCCCCTTATATCTCGTCGGCCAGAACCAGGTCACATGACCAGTGTAGATCAGAAGCTGGACCCACCTTCCAAGAGATCAAGAAAATGCCACTCAATATTTGAACAAATCAGGGTTAGCTTAGCAAGAAAGAAGTGGGAGACTGCCATTTGGTTAAAAAACAAGAGTGATATCAGAGTATTAATAGCTCTGTTTTACAGATAATAAATTTGACTCTCATTTTGGATAATGTAAGTAGCAGAGCTGTGATTCAAATTTAGATCTGCCTTATTCCAAAGCCTGTGTCATGTCACCTCCTAGCCTTGAATGTGAAGCTCTTCTTGTGTCAAGGTGTTGTAGATTTATTCAAGAATGGTTTCAACGTTCTTTGAAATTTGCCCTCTAACTACTTAAATCTTACTTTGAAAGTTATCACTTTTCGGTATATATGTTACATTAACAATTAAAAAACTTAAAGAAAAAAAAGAATGGTTTTGAGAGAAAGAATGCTTTAGGTAAGGTCTTGAAGGAAATAACACATAATGGATTGATGGAGAGAGTGAGAGGCTGGTTGTGGGGCATTATATTAAATACCATCCTCTCCAGTTTCACCTTTGTATGAAAATGTGTAGTTTTCTTTTCACATAGTTCATTGGCATCAAAGTATCTCTTCCTGATTTGGGACTTACTGTTTTTACTTTGATGGCCTAAATGAACTTTAAATAAACTGAGAAGAGATGACATTTACCCAATGCCAAAATGAGAACCCAGCGACCACAGCCGAAGCAAATGACAGAATGTTCCTGCTTAGGTTTTTAATGAGGCATGCTCATTGTTGATGTTGACACTGTCTCAACCTGGAAAAACACATTCAAATGAACCTAATATCATGAAACTGCCCCTTCTCTATTTGGACACTTTTAGCAATTCTTCAGTACACCTAGGGCAACCTAATCTACCAATTGAAACCTACAATCTAACCCCAGTTGTGTTAATCCATCCCCACTGATCTTCCCCAAAAGGAGACCCTAATTAGGTGTGGCCTGGTGTGGGGAACTGTTCTTGTCTAAGGCTTGGGGCCTCCAAATCACAAGTGTGAACACAGCCATAATCTATGAATGAAAATTGGGAGATGGAACAAAAATGCCAGACAAGATATTTGGGGTGAACTTAAGACTTAAGTGGGCCACGAGTAGATACTAAAATTGGGTCATGGATCTAGAATCTCAAACCAAGGCGGTATGAGTGAGCCAATTGGCAGCAGTGAAATTCAAACAGACAGACAAAAATAGTTAAAAAAACAAACAAAACAAAACAAAACAAAACCTAGGGCAGTCATTTATGGCCTTCACTGATGCGGATGGCTTGCTTTTATGATCTATATGAGATGGCATCATGGCTTCCTAAGTGGTCCTGGCAGAAAGCCCTGACCTTTTCCAAAGTACTCTCGAGATAGTAAGCAGGCCTCTTTGACATACGCTGGTCCATACCCTTCTCAGTACATCAGGTTTTGGAGACAACCAATAGCACAGTGCATTTTTCTGTGTACTTTTTCTATCTCTGGTAGCAGAATGCAGACAGAGATGGAGAGAGGTGTCCTGGGCAGCCTAAGTCCAGGTAGTCCAACTCAGCTGGAAGAGAATTGTCATGGGTTTGGGCATTGGAGGTGGAAGCTATGTGATGGAGGGCTTCTGAGGCCATGACTGGTCCCCAAGTAACTTTCCAGGTTGGGAAAGTGCAAATTTGCCAAGAAGAAAGCCCTATAGTTTGGCCTAATTGAGAAATCCTCCCTGATTTGGGGGGTCAGTAGCATAAATCATCAGAATACCTTTAAAATTCCCCCAAGTGGCTTGTAGCTCCTTCCGGCTTCTACTGGGATATTAGAAGTTAGAGATGCCCTTGGGCCTTGCCACTCAAAGTGTAGCTACAGATCACAAATATTAGAATACCTGGGAGCTTGTTAGAAATACAGAATCTTGATTTCTACTGTATGCACAGTAAAGTTTGGGAAGTGCTTGTCTAGGGCTTGGAGTTACAGTGCCCAGGGGAACCCATAGCTCCTGGGAGCTCAGGGAAAAGCAGGGTAATGAATTGTTATAGGTAAATTGTCACCAGTAAAACAGGTCTGTGATCAGAGGGTGTATGACAGCAGAGATTTGTCTTCAAAAATTAGTTGGGATTATCAGTGGATGAAACTGATAAGGTACACGGTAAATGGACAACTCTAGAATGAGTTGTCCTGCTATCGCCACCTAAACCCATTGATCAAGCTTAGCATCACTAAAGGTAGAACAGTCAGACTCTTTAGGCCTCCTGAGGTATTGGACCACAAAACCTATGGTACCACCTTTGAGGTATTATTACCTAAAAAATGGAGCTAAATCTAATCAAACCTCCAGAGCTAACATCTATTTACAGGAAATATAGGAGGTAGAGAAACAAGTTGAATGACATTCCAAGGAGCCAGACAAATATAGTATGTGGACAAGCCTAGGGGAAAGCTGACTTAATTACTGCAAAAAGTCAGTGGCATGAAGAAAATTGTGGTGGTTGCAGAGAAGGGGGTGGAGAGTGAGGAGGTACAGGAAAAGAGACAGGTCAAAATTAAAACAGATTTAAAAGACAACCAACCAAATATGTGTGGACCTGGTTTGGATCTTGATTTGGACAACTAACTGTTAAAAGACATTCTGGAGATGCCTGGGGATACTCAATCATGGATGAGGTATTAGGTGGTGCCAAAGATCTTTGTTGATTTTGTTGGGTATGAAAATGGCATAGTAGTTATAGGTTTAAAAAAAAAAAAGCCCACATTTTAAGAGATGCATATGGAAATAATGTAGAGATGCAATGACATGGTATCTGAAATTTACTTCAAAATAATTCAGCAAAAGGGAAAAACAGGAATAAGTTAAACAAATGTGGTAGAGTCTTTCATAGTTGTTGAATTTGAGTGATGGGTATAAGAGGATCCATTGTGCTGTTCTCACTACTTGCTGGGTGAGTTTAAATTTTTTTCATGAGCAAATTAAAACAAACAAACAAAAAGGCAACAAAACACAAAGCTCAATTTCTTTATTGGTCCAGCCATTAGACTGCAGGGAAGGGAGAGGAGAGGTGAAGGTGGTATGGAGGAAGGACTTTAGACAAGACTTTCAAGAACCAGAATGCAGAGTAGGAGCTGGGGTACCACCCTCCTTTGGTCCTGGATGGGTGAGAGTTTGGGAAATATGTGTGTGTGTGTGTGTGTGTGTGTGTGTGTGTGTGTGTGTGTGTGTGTGTGTTGGGAGGGACTCAATTTGAAAATGTGATAATTTAGCAAAACCATACAACTCTTCTCCTTTGGGGCCAGGGAGTGCTAGCTGAGGTTGAAGTTCCTATAAATGTGTAGCTTTGAAGCTGAGTATTTCTTTGCCAACATATCAGAAGCTGCCCAATCCAAGAAAGCAAGGGGAACAGAAAACTCTTTGAGAAAACAGATGCCCTAAAGCCAGGGAGGTCCCCATAAACAAAACAGCTCCAAGAAAAGTGGCAAGGGCAGGTTCGTGGTGAGGCCCTGGAATGAGAGATCACTAGAGGCCAGTCCCGGGAAAATCACCTAGAATCATGGCTCTCAAATCCAGTGGTGCATCAGACTCTCCACAGGCGCCTGGTAACAATGCAGATTTCCTGGCCTAACCCCTGACTTAGTGAATCAGAATGTCTGTGGGTGAGGCTAGGGACTCTATTTTTAAAAGATCTTTCCATCTCCCCAGGGATTTTTATTTGCCAGCCAAGCACCAGTACCAAGACCAGCGGCTTCAGGAAACCACCCCTTTCATTAGGCTGCTGGTGCTGCTTCAGCTTCCAGGTGGCTCACTCCAGTATCAAAGGCCAAGAGCTGAACGACAGAAACGTGCTTTACTCAGACTTAACTCCTTCACTGACTGCGACAACCAGACCGGGCCGTGCATTGTGCCTTAAAAACTAATTGCATTTTCCAACTGATATTTAAATAATGTAAGACTGGCATGAGAATGAAGAGAGAGGAAGAAACAGGAAAAAAGGCAATTGCTCTCTATTCTACTGATTTTAAAGAAATAGACTTCTTAGGCTTCCACCAGACTCGTAAGTTGTCTGGAAGGAAGGAGCCATAGAAATTATCCTGGAATCCCAGATTTAATCTTGTTTTTTTTCATTCTATCAGTTGCTTCCACTTATTTTCTGTAGTGACAATGTGTTCGAAGTAGAGTTACCTGTAATTTTGTGACACATAAGGCATTAATTATTAGGTAATCCTCTGCTTTAATAGTAGATTGGATATTTTAACAACAGCAACTCATAACCTACAACTGTTCTAAAAAATAAAGTCAAATAAAAATATAACAGTTTTAGGAGTTTTGTCAGTATTGTTGAATACATAAGCATTTTTAAAATGTAACAATGGTGTATTAGTTATCTATTGCTATGTAACAAATTATCCTCAAATTTAGCAGCTTAAAACAACAATTGTTTAAGATCATAAACAGTTTTGAGAGCCAGGAATCCAGAAGAAGCTCTTCTGGGTGGTTCCGGCTCAGGGTCTCTCATGGGGTTGTGATCGAACTATCTGCTGGAGCTGCAGTCATCTGAGGGCAGAGGTTCTGCTCCCAAACTCACTCCCTTACTTCTCACAGAATGCCGGACAGAGGGCCTTAATTACTCGCCATGAGAATCTCTAAAGGGGCATCTGAATGTTCTCAAGACGTGACAGTTGGCTTCCCTTAAAGCAAGTGACCAAAGAGATAGGGAATGAAAGACACCAAAACAGAAGCCGCAGCGTCTTTTGTAACCTAAGTTTGGAAGTAACGTGCCATCACTTAAGTTGTATTCTATTGGTCACCCAGACTGACTTTGGCTCAATGTGGAGGGAACTACTCAAGGGGGTGAATATCAGGACATGCGATCATTGGGTACCAGCTGGAGGCTTCCTACCACAAATCACAAAGCTTTTTAGAATATCTTGTTTTTAATACAACTTATTAAACTAAGGCCTTGTAAAAGTAAAATATATGTGAGGATTTGATGTACTCTATAGACATGTTTGCATCCTCTCAAAATGTCAAATCAGTCTTCGCAGGAGAGCTTTAAGTGTTCTATATATCTTTTATGAAAAGTAGTTTAATTTATGATTCCTTAATGATTACATTTTCTTTCCAATAAATGAAATTTTTTCTTGTTTTTCCTCGCTGCTGTATTTTATCCCAGATATTTCACCTCACTGGATTAATTAATCGTGACTTTACTGTTTCATTTCAGTTGTTATGCAACCAGTTGATAGGAATTTACCAAATATCCACCAATCTATAGCACCTTGAATTGAGGCTGAACTTCTCTGGTTTAAAAAAAAGGATTCAGTGGGAATGGGCAGATCAGGAAGGGACGAAAAGTAAGGAAAGAAAGATAAATCTGAGTGTGGAATTCCACTGCTTAGAATCTTCAGAGAAAGAGCTGATGAGTCACCAGCTGCCTGGGTTGCCCCAGGCAAAATGTAAAATGGGTCCTTAGCCAGGATCCTGCCACATCCCCACCCCCACCATTCCTTGCTCCAGGCATCTCAGTCCACTGGAAGGAAGGCAGCAGTCCCTAAGAGGGGCCCTCCCCTCCCTCAACAGATGTCATGCTAGGTAGCCATCTATGCCCAACAACCTCAGAGGCTCTGTATTGTCTCTGACAATAGGCAAGATGGCAGACTTCGGGGAGGGACAAAGGATTCTGCCCAAGAATGCATTTCGTTGATAATGCTCAGTGATTTTTTTTAACGAAGGCAATTTTTTTTAGTGAAATTTCACATAAAAATCTAATTTCAACTTCTTTTTAAAAAAATCAGATCTGGCAACCCTGGACCCACTTGGCAATAAGGACCCTAAGTGGAGAGTACGTGCCTCCTGAGTGCTCGTCACCACCACCCCCTACGTCTCCACAATCCTCAGGCTGGGGATCAGCTGCCATCTATAACCACACTTGTATTGTTTTTATTCTAGCAGAAAAACCTTTTTTCACTATCATAAATTAAGGGGAAAACCACTTAGTCAGAGAGGGCTTCCTATTCTAAGAAAATCGCAAGAGAACCTATTTCTCTATAGAAATGTTTTGCACTTGCTGTGTAAGGAATTACTATCTAAAGACATAGTTTAATAATTATCATAAATAGTCATAATAATAGCTAGGATAAATGAAATGATACAGGATGAAAACATTACCAAACTAAAAAGGCAGACAGAAATTTCAAGTTTGCTTTTACATGCGAATGAAGTATGTGATGTTGTGAAATGCAGTTATGTATTTGATGCCGGGGCATTCAAAGCCTTTTATAGATGGCAGGTTTATAAAACTCTCTGTTGAATGTAGCAAAATGTGGCCTACCCAGAAACCAGCATTTGGAAACCAGCATTTGGAAACCAGCATTTGGAAACCAGCATTTGGAAACCCTGTGACTAGGTGAGGATAGGGCTGGAAAAAATGAGGATAGTTTGTTGAGGGATAGTTTGTTGGGGTTTCCAAGGAGGCCCCCCAATAAATTGTATTCTTTTTTTCCCCATCTAAGTTCTAAACAAGGTAAGAAACAATGGAAAGATTAAAGATGTAGGCCAAAATGTCCTCTTTACAGGCTGAGAGAGGCACAGTTGGGGACTTGGCTTAACGAAGAACCAAACTGGGCCTGCTACCTCAACTCCGGAGTCAGCCAGGGTTGACCACCAGGTCCCAGGCCTGCAAACTGACACCATGGAAGAGCAGGCAGGTTTTGTTCAAAAAAAAAGGAAGAAAAGCAAGAAGCCAAGAAGAAAACGTCCAGTTTATTTTCTCAAAGTTTCAAATCCAGGTACTTTACCCTGAAGTCACAAATGATGAGCACCCAAGTATGAACAATAAACTGCAGTTGACATTATTAATGTAATGTATGATGTCGATGAGAATTTTGATGTGACCAAGGTATTCTCAGACATGGTGACCATGACAGGAAGTGGTTTATTTTTATGTGCTGTGGCGTGTAAGTGTACAGTTATTGAACTCATTAAGTATGACCCCTGCTGATGTTCCTTTGAAGGATAGTGTGAATGAATGTCAGACTTGCTTAAAATCTTAATTCATGGTGCTAATATGTTCAAAGTTCATGGAACATACAAATGGAAGCTATTGAACTGCAGTACAATATGATAACCAAATATAAATATGTCAATATCAGAGTACCTAATTCTGTAAGTATCTTGGGAGTAGGTATCCTAAATATAAAAATAGGTACCAAATTTGTAAACAGCTATTTTCAGTTATGAAATAGAGGTAGACTAGTCTCACCTGAAGATTCAGTTCTAAACTTAGAGTGGCACTACATGAAATACAAGTCCTAAGGTAGGATTCTGTTGCATGAGTAAAGGTGAATATTCTGTGGTTCCAAACCAAAGAAGGAATGACATGTCACCAGCTATGTGCAGCCTTCTGGCCTCTTCCCACCCTCAGAGAATCACTCAGTCTGTAGGGTGGGTTCCTGCGGCACTTGAGACTTATGTTTATGTTAGTATGACTCTAGGTTGAAAGCACAGTAACCCACTTGAGCTGGTTTTGCGAGACGGGAATATTAATATAAGGATCTAGAGAATCTCTCAGAATCCAGAGACAGACCTGCAGCTAGGCCTTAAAAGAGGGGCTGTGGCCATGGAGTCCAAAGCACCTTCTCTCTGCCTTTCATCTTGGTTTCTTTCTGGAAAAATGAATATATGCTGGACAGGCGAAGACAACACAGAAACCCCTGCAAGAGACCTTTGAACTATGGAGCCAGTTATGCCTATGATGAGGTGTAGATGGAAAATAAAGTGGCTGCTCCTGGTCCATTCATTTTGCCTGCCAGAAAGTAGGCATCTAGGGGAGATGGAGAGCTCCTAGCCTTGGTATCCCATCCAAGAATGTTGCCTTACTTTATGCTCCCTCCAGTCCAACACTGAATTAGGAGATCTGAATGGGAGTTCTGGACCAACGCAGCTTTGGTTGACAGTTTGGCTGGCTTTCATGCCTGCAGTGCTTTCAAAATCAAGAAAACCATAAGGGAAAACCACATGGGTGTTACTTTCCTTGGGGCAGCAGGGGAAAACTTGAGCTGGTATTTAGTTAGGGCTTTAATTAATGAGTTACTCAACTGAGGGATCTGGAGTAGATCCTCTAAAGTGTGGGAACCATAAGAAGCCCTTGAGAGTCTCTCCAGTCTTCTGGATTCAGCTCACTGCTATCGTAGAACTCAGGACTACAGCACATGGGGACAAGCCCCACTTCAGTCTGAAGTCAGACACATGCGACACAATCTGAGTGCAGAATCCTTTGTATTTTAAAATTCTGAGTGCCTTGGTTGAGCCTTTCCAAAGCATTCAATTTAGTTCCTATAGTAACAAATTTCTCTTTGTTTTCACACTCATCTTTCCTTAATTTATATAATATTAAAGTAAATCACTTTCACTGCCAGGGGCATAAACAGTTCTGGTAACAAGCACCGACAGCCTTAGCACGCATGCCCCTCAGCTGGTGGGAGCCCAGGTCTCCTGGAGAGGAGCCCCTCAGGCAGGGGGGTTTCTGTGTGGTGGGCATCAGTCAGGGCCTCTTATGGAGTGAATGCAGCAAGCTGGCTGTTATGCTGAAATAGTAACAAGGGTTGACTCCAGTTAATAGGTTTATAGTGATTTTTTCTGTACTCCAATATACTTTCTAAAATTTCCTTTACAATCAAAGGAATGTGTATGTTTTAAAGGCTTAATTCTTATTTACTTACATATTGTTTACCCACCTATTCAAATAATTTCTGCTATTTGTTGGGAATATACTAAATGTTCAAGGTTTTTGTCAATAAGAAAGATTTAGAAAATGGGAAAAAATTAATTCCATTTATGAACATGGTGAATAGAAGAGAGGTGTTTTTAGAATGCTGTTATACATTTACCTTGCATTAAACAGACCTCATATACAAATCAAAATTGGGGTAACAATGAACTGTTATAAAATCCCCTTAAATGAGGATTTTTTTTAAGTTAACTTATGTAGCATCATATATTTTTCTATTTCTTAATTATTTTACTATAAAGGTAATAGAATTCATTCCAGTAATCTTTAGAAGAGAAAGAAAACAGTACCCATGATCCAACCACGTAACTGTTGATATTTTTTCCCCCAAATTCTAGACCTGCAAACCATTTGCTAAGTCTTGCCCTGTTTCAGCCTTAAAACAACCTCCAGAGGAGGCAAGGGAGATGTCATTGTTGCCACAGGTGAGGAGTGGTGGCAGCCACCCGTCTCCCGACAGCTCCACGCCAGGCGGGTTTTCCGGAGAGGAGCTCCGGTGGCAAGGGAGGAACATCTGTATCCTGGGAAAGGATGAGCACATTCCCCAGAGATAAGTCACCTCTCACTGACTAGACAGCCCTATTCAGGTTTCTCAGGGCCTCAAGAAGGACTAAGGTTATCTAAATAAAGAAGATGTTTGTTTCTTTGTGTGTATGTGTATAAGTCCCTGATATTTGTTTAATACCATCTTTCTCTCAGAAATTTGAAATTTATGATTTTATGTTCCTGTATCAGAATTTGACGTATATCCTGTTTTTGATAACTTGAATACCTGTTTAGCTAAAATTTAACATGGATTTTTAAATAGTTTGACTGTCTGGGGAAATACAAAGCAATTAAAATAGCTGCAGAGGAGACCATACATTTCTTGCCTAATCTCCTTAATTATAGAATTTCTGGATTTTTGTTGTTGTTCTGATAACATTTTCTGAAGCTATTATCATACCCCAAGAAAATTACTTTCATTGGGATAACTTTCTGACACTTTGCTGTGTTTTAGTCCAGAGAAACTAAAGGATGGAATTCAAACAAAACCTTGTTTACCTTTTCCATACTTCAGGAACCAGAGTAAATTCAGTTCAGAGAACCCTGGGGAGAATTAGGAAAAAAAAAAAAAGGAGGAGGAAAAGAAAAAAAGGCCTTTCATTGTCTACTATCAAAATTGGCAAAGAAGGGTTTATTTACACTGGACACTATCATCCTAATTAAAAGAGTAAGGCAATACATTGAAAATGATAAAATGATAGATAATTGCCCTTGAGAGCAGCTGTTGCTGTGTTATGGTAATCAAATGGTTTGGAGGCATTTAGATGTTAATAGAGTCAAAGTATTTGAGCTTTCCAATTTTTACATAAGGAGCACTACATTTTGCTAGAAACAGTTTTTCTGAATCTCCCTTGATGGTACTTTTGCCTGGGTGCAGAGGGGTACTACTTTCTCCTTGGCGCTTGTCTCTTTATCGGGTTGGTTTCAGGGGAAGAGAGAGGGTCTGGGGACGTTTCCCTGTGCCGTGGTGGCCGCGCGGGTCTGTCTGGTCTGGCAGCATGCCAACGAGCCTCCCTTTGCGTGCTGCTCCTGCTGTCTATTCCCCATTTCTACCTGTTGGCTCCTAATGTGGGACACTCCCATTGGGCTCTGGTTTTCTACCTGGGAGAGCATTCAACAGTATATTTGCTACCTTACTTACAGAGCCAGGTTTAACAAAAAAAGGGATGGAATCACTTTCCTACCAAGTCAAGAAAAATGGTCCCACTTGAGCGTCTACTGGGAGTTGTTGCTACTATTATTGTTTTAATTTAAGTTTTCTCTCTTGCATGGCTGGATGAGCAAATATTATGTTGGACCATATGCCATTGCTGCTGTTTAACCATTTTTGGTTATTAAAATGTCATGGTATTTGATTCAACTTAATAGTTGAACTCTGTGGGGTGAATTCTGCTAATGGAGGAGGGAACTGACATTTCTTGAAGACATAGTATGTGCTAGGCATGATACCCCATTCACACCTCATACTACCTTCAGAGTATGAGGGGCATGAGGGCAAGGAGCATGCTTGCCTTGTTCGGGATTGTATTCCCATTCTCAGTTCAGTATATAGCACAGAGCTGGTCCTCAGTATATAGTCATAAAACAAGTGAGTGCAAAGCAGTGGCGTAAAACAGACTCATATTAATAACACCTTGCAGAGTGCTTGTGAATATGAGAGTGTATATGAAAAGTGACCAGCCAGGTGCCTGGCAGACAGTTGCGGTTCCATAAATTGAGATTGAGGTTCAGAGAGGTAAAATAAAATGTCCAACAATAAACAACAGCTCATAAGCAGTTGAGCTCACACAAGCTCCAATCTTGGTAGCCCTCTCGGCTCTACTGCCCCAAACCCACCAAATTCCACCCCGATTCTCAGTCAGGTTATCAGTGAGATCTCTGAGGAGGTCATCCCCGTTCAAACCTCAGGAGCCAGAGAGGGCAAAGACTCGGTGTCCCTTTGTCTTGCCTCAGCCGTGTCAGCTGTTGTCCCCTGCTCAGCTTCCTCACCGGCCCCAGTAACCTGCCGATGTCTGAGAACTGGCAGGCCAGACTGTGCCAGCTTGGCCGACACACAATTCTGCACCCCTGCTCTGCCTCCAATTTCCAAGGAAAATAATAATGATGATAATGAGGAAAAGAAGAAAAAGAGAAGAAACATTTGCTGAGGCACTTTCTATGCACAGGCCGCCACATTAAGCTCTTTACTTGCTTGTCTCAAATGCTGCTTACAACAGTCCATGGTGATCTTCCTTCTACAGTTTTACAGATGTGAAAATTGAAGTCTCTTACACACAGTCTTACAGTGGATTTTAGGTTGGCTCTTATTCCAGAGCCTAAGCTTTTAGCCCTTACTATAAGATAGAACAAGGATACCATCATATATTATCAGAGTCTAAGAGTGTGTGGGGAAGACGCTGTCTTTGTTAAAACTACCTTTCAGGAAAGGAGGCAAGAGAATTGGAGTAAGACAACGATGAGCCGAAAGAGAAAATAGCAGAGGGAAAATAACAGTTCCCTAAGGATTCTGGAGACTGGCACTCTTAGGCTTGAAACTTGGCTCTACTATTGATTTACTGTGTGACCTTGGTTAAGTTACCTCCCGTCTCTGAGTCTTTGTTTCTGTAAAAACAAACAAACAAAACACAAAACAAAAAAAAACGGGTACTGAAAACACCAACCTCATGGAGTAGTTATAAGATTTAAAATGCAGGTGTTTGTAAAGAACCTAGCACATAGTGAGAATTTAATGAAAGTTGGTTCTCCCCTTTGCTTAAATGCATATAAAAAGGTTTCAAAAACGCTTCTTAACAATAGAGATCTTTGTCTGTGAATATGCAAACCAAAAATAAAGAGAGGTTAAGAAACTTTGGCCAGTGGTATCCCTATCTCTCCTCACGATCTGGCTCATCAGGAGGATTTTCCACCTTAGAAAACAGTGGCGGCTCCTGTTTGAGACACTCTGTCTCTGATGGGGGTGAGCTCCCTCCTCTCCTGACTCCAGCCCGTGCTGGGCACAAAGGGGTCTTCATGTGGAATCACCCCCTCTCGGTGTCCCCTTTGTTATTAGCGCATGGGCCAAACCTTGGAGGAAAGACAAGATTGGAGGATGGCAGTGTGTGCTGCAGGGTTGGGGGGACCGTGCTGCAGTTCAGTCTTCCCGTTTGCTATGAAATGTGCGAAAAGGAAAAGCCCAGGTGCTGTAGTGCCAATTCAAAAACATGCACACTGATTTCAGAACCCAAAGGCTCCTTGAGAATCCAAGACAAGATCAATAACGTGTTACTGTGATCATTGTATTTACACTCTCTCTATCCATATCAAACTAATCGCGGGTGTATCTCACTGGGACATTTAACATTCTTGGCACACACTTTGTTTTTCATTTATAACAAGCACTCGAATTATTTTTTCCATTTGTAATAGTTTTTGTTGTTCATCACTTCTTATCAATTAACTCATGACTTCAGGGAATTCTGCCTCAGCAGACCATGTTGGATTCCAACTCGTTTCCTATTTCTCCTTACCACAGGTACTGCGGGAAGCTGGGAGAGGAAAGAATACTGAATTGCCCAGTAGGACGTTTTCTGCTTTCCCTCTCACATTACCAGAGGCAAACATCTCAAATGGACCATTTAACTCCTGCCTCCTCCGCCCCCTCCCCATTCTTACAGCTCTGTTGAATCCTGAGGCTTTAAAGGAAATTTTTTGACTCATTCAAACCGGTAAAATGCAGTTTTGTACAACTCTAGCCCTGCACACATGATAGGGACCTTCTTTATCTTTCTACAGAATAAAAAAGGAAAACCAAAATGATTCAAATGGCTGTTTGTTTATTTAGTGCAGGAGGGCGTGGGGGGCCAGGCTTGCGAGGTCGGCATTTTATTTCCTCCCGGCTTCATTCCTCCTCTCCTAGACATTAGCATTGCCCTCTGGGCCAGCGGACTGATTATTTCTCCTGAGAGACTGCCTGCCCTGCTTTTTGGCCCACATGTTACTTTTTAATTGACTAAATATCCCTAGATGTTTTAACCTGGTTTTAGCTTGGGGGCTGGGTGTTTGGCCTGGTACATGCGGGCCTTTGCCCGTCCGACAAGGAAAGGCAAGGCCAGGATATGTGCCCACATCAGCTAGGGCTGCCCATGCCGTTCAGGATTAGACAGACGCAAACCAACTCACTTCCAAACGCTGGTGTTTCCTCCACCTCCCTCATCTTCTTAAACTCAATATTTAAGAACTTAATGCCATGCTTATGTAATACCCGGAAGTGGTTGCATGCTACGCAGGTGGTTCTTTATACACGGAAAGAGTTCAACACACCAACAGCCATACTGACTTTGTTTTTCTAAGATGCCCAAACCCTATTTAGGAAGGACTGCCTATGGAATGAAAAACTATTTCACACACATCAGTTGAGTCCTTGGCTAGATAAAGTCTTGGTTTGGCCAGCAGTAAGTGTGTATCAAATATTGGCTAAGAAAATGGTTTCAGCCTTCACTGTGCAAGGGATTCACCTAGGAATGATTAAAAAAATATGTATGCAGGAGCCCAGGCTCATTGAACAGGTCTAGGTATATTGTTTTTTAAAGAGTAACTAGAATTACTCTTTAAGTAATTCTAATGGGCTAGCCTCTCTTTTTTATTTTTTACCAGAATGGTCCATTATTTGGGGAGGGGGGTGGTGTCTAGAAAATAGATTTGTTGTTTGGGAGTCTCCAGTCACTGAAACTAGGACCACTTGATTGTGCTTTATGTAAAGTGTTCTTATCATTAACAATCACCCAGCAACTATGGGAAAGCCCTCCAGGTCTAGACTCAATCTCATCTATAAAGTAGGGGCTTAGTTTATAATTTCTCAGTTCCATCCCAGCTCCAATTTCTATCATGTTATAATTCCTAATTTCTTCATTACTCAAATTCCTGAAGAAGATTACAGCTGGAAGTAAATAGGAATTTGAAGGAAAGAGTCTCAAGAACAGAACAGTACTTGATTAGGATTATAGGCAATGGAGTTCAGTCACTTGCGACCTTGGGCAGATTACTTAACTTCCCTGGCTCAGGTTTCTCATCTGTAAAATGGGACAGTAGCAGCACCTACTTCGAGTTTTTGAGAGGCTGAAATGAGTTAATCCAGATAAAGTACTTGGAACTGCCTGACATAGCAAATACTCAATAAATGCCTGTTATTATTATGACTCGAGGTCTCCTTCCTCTAATCCAAGCTCATTTGACTAAAAGGATGCCCCCTCCCCTATCTTCAGGTTCTGTGCTCCATTAGCAGAATAAAACTTGTATCAAGGAGAAGAATCAGCTCAAATGGTTTTAGGAATGAGTGTCTGTTGCTAGAATCCTGTGAGGAAAATATTATTTAAAAGGGACAAAGTCCAGATGTTTGAGAGTAGGCATGCCCCCACATGGGAGAGCAGGCACGGCTGCTTGCTGAAGGAGGAGGACAATTAGGGTCCCCCATCAGAGCACTGTTCTGGGATTTTGGTTTTGTTCTTGAGAATAATATCAGGCTTATCTTTCCTCGGAAGGGAATCAAGCAAATTGGGTCATTCCTCCCCACAGCCCAGCAGTGCTTCTGTAATGCTAGGAGAAAGGTGAAGCATGTTCTGGTATTCTGATTCCCTTAATTAGACCCATTTCTCTAATACACTGCGCACCCTGGGTCTTCCACTACCCAAATTCTTCCTGTCCAGAATTTTAATCCTCCAAGAGTCACTATGACCCTGAGAGAGAACAGGAGCATGATTTTATTTTCTCTCCTGCCACATCTCTTGTAGTCCCAGGTTGTTCTTAAGCAATCACAGAAAATAGACCCAGTGCTTGGGGCAGTAATCTATATTTCAAGCCAAATCAAAATAGGACATTTTTTATTTATGTTGAAGAAATGTAAGAGGCAATGATTTAACTTAAGGATTTCTCATTTTACATCATGATAAATTTCTTTTAAACGGTTTTTTATTAAATTTCAAATCTGAGTTGATTTATACAAATTTGACTTCGCATTAGAATTTAGCTGAGGTGGTAGACAGTGAGAGCTCCAAGTGCAGGTCGGGACACTTGGTTTCTAGTTATGGCCATTGTAAAGCAAAATAGGCTATCTGAGGGCCCTAACCACACCTAGAATTCTGTTTTATTGGTAACTTCTGGTCAGTCTAGCTAAAGGTTTGTTAATATTGTTAATCTTTTCAAATAACCAGATTTTGGTTTCATTGATGTTCTTTCTGTATTGTTTTTCCATTTTCTATTTCATTGATTTCCACTCTAATCTTTATTATTTCCTTCCTTCTGCTTCAGTTTAGTTTGCCCGCCTTTGTTCAGTATCTTAAGATAGAAGATTAGGTTATTGATTTGAGATCTTTCTTCTTACTTAATATAAGCATTTACAGCTATAAATTTCCCTCTAAGCACTGATTTAGCTGCATCCTATAAGTTTTGGTAGGTTGTATCTTCATTTTCATTTATCTCAAAGTATTTCTGATTTCTCTTTTGATTTCTTCTTTGAGCCATTGGTTATTTAAGAGTATATTGTTTAATTTCTACATATTTGTGAGTTTCCTAATTTTTTTCCTGCTGTTGATTTCTATTTTCACTCCATTGTGGTCAGAGAACATACTTTATAATATTTCTGCCCTTCTAAATTTATTGACGTTTGTTTTATGGCCTGGCCTATGATTTATCTTGGAAAATGTTCCATGTGCACTTGAAAAGAATGCACATTGTGCTGTTGTTGGATGGAGTGCTCTATATATGTCTGTTCAGTCTAGTTGCTTTATAGCATTGTTCAGGTCTTCTATTTCCTTGTTGATCTCCTGTCCATTTGTTCTACCCATTATTGAAAGTGGGGTATTGAAAGCTACAGGTGACTCTTTTTTTTTTTTTTAATTCAGTTTTATTGAGAAATATTCACAAATACAGGTGACTTTTGAAGAATGCTTTGTATAAAGTATACAGTAGTTCAGCTTCTCGGTATTATTTATATCTGTGAAACATACTCATAATCACAGCATCCCTGCATAATGGATATTAGTATATTACCTTTCTTTAAATGAACAAGTAGAAGCCTGGAGGAATTCACTGATGTGCCCAGGATCATAGTAAACAAGTGGCCTAGCAGGGACAACCTGGGTGCTTTGACTGCTCCCAGTATCATACTTCCATCACACTAAATGCTCACGTTATGGATCAGTTACAAGATGGCAGACAGTGTACTGACACATTGTGTGTGTGTGTGTGTGTGTGTGTGTGTGTGTGCGTGTGCATGACAGAAAGTGCAAGTACATGGATGAGCACACAGAGACTGCAATGTTAAATTTCTGTTTATCCTGGAGCCACAGTCAGGTTTAATCATTCTTGGAATTTTTGTGTGTGAACAGGGCATGGTTGTAGACTCATTGTTTACACAACATTCTCGTCTCCCTCTTGCCTGAAGGAGAAAAGGGCTTTCTCTGGAGCCGAAGGAGATGACCTTCCCCTGCCTTATCTTTCCTAGCTGAAAGGACAGTCAGGCTTGCTGCCTTCTCAGGACTGTGTCATGAGTGTAACTTGGGCAGATAAGCCCTGTACTCCTTCTCTCTTGTCTGTGTGTCCTGCCTTCTCTCATTCTCACCTGGGCAATAGACCTAGGAGTGCTCAATCGATATTTATTGATTTGATTTTGTGATGACACCAGGCTAATTACACCTTAGTTAATGAACTAGTGCCTTTAGCAAGGGGTGGTGGGGGTGGGGACAACAAAGATGTAGGCAGAATCCTCTGTTCAGTGGGCATTTTCTGGTGCCTGAGAAGAATGGCAGCTGAGGACCAAGAGAATAAAAAGCAACACAGCATCACAGCAGTCTAGTCCTTACACTGAGGCTCATCACTTCTTAGGGGAACCACAGCTTCTGCAACCTTGACCATAAAATGTCAACACTCAACCTAATGAGAAACCTAATGTTTTCTCATTCTGTGAATACTTCAGTCCTTTGCTCGCTTGCCTTCATTCTGACACCCTGATTCAGCAAGTGTTTATTGATCGTCTCCTTAGTGTTAGGCATCAAGTAGGCCTGTGGGGGGAGGTGGGATGGGATGCAGAGATAACTAATGAACAGTTCCAGCCCTTAAACTCATCTTGCTGGTGGAGGGAGAGAATGGGAGGCAGGCATCCATATGGAAAATAAACACTGGGCAGAATTAGATCTATAGCTCCTGGGGTAATGCCCACATCCAAACCTGTCCAGATGGTGCTTGTCTCAGGAACCTGGAAACTGAGGCAATGCCAGGTGGGGGCTTGATGGTAGGGGACTCTTGAATGGGTAAGAGGACTCAGTGGGACTCTCCTAAGCCAGCTAACCATATTGGAAGAGATCATGGGTCACCTCTCACCCACCCACTGGAGACAAGAGGAATGAGTGCATATGATAACTATGTGTCTAGGTGTTTCAGATTGCATAAAGAACCCACGTGAAGATGTTTGTGCTGTACACTGTGTCCTTCAAGTAGGCTATACGTGTCCTCTGAAACTGGCTGCCCTGAAGATCTAATGTTACTCTGAGATCTGTAGGACTCAAGTAGGACTTGAAAAGGAGATCCATGGATCTCCCAGGACTGTACTCCAGGTAGCCATGACCTGACTTGCCTCTGAGCATGTGGCATCACCTCAGCTCGGTTCAGCTTCACGCCTGATGATCACAGAGCCCACAAACCAAACCAACCCATGCAAATGTCCAACAGCACTTGCAAATAAAACCAAAACTAAAAAAAGACAAGTAAAGAAATCCTGAGTCCTGGACTCTCTTGTGCAGCCCGAAATATCTTGCTGCCACACACAAGACGCAAACCACCACGGCATCCTGCTCGTCAGCAATTGGATGACGGAACTCCAGTAATACATTCACATCCTCTCTCTTCCCATTGGACCCGAGATGGTGAATTCCCACCTAGATCTGTGCAGGCAACCAAGAAGAGATGCAATGCAGGTATAATTCAAGCCCTAACAACGGCAGTGAAAATAACAATAGCAATGTCAACAACAACACAGCAAAGTTGACCACTTACTATGTACCAGGCATGGCGTGAAGCATCTAACATACATTATTAGATGCCACCACTGTCCACATTTTTTTCCTAATGGAGAAGCTGAGGCTTGGAGAATTGAAGCAAACCACACAGTAAGTAAAATCTAGACAATGTAACTCCTAAAGCCACATTCTTAACCACTACCCAGTGTTTTCCCTCCAGTGGCTTTATTTTACTGTAAGTGAAAATTAAGCAGAACACACACATGGGAACATCTTTTCTCTGTCTGTGGCTTGGGTTTTGATCTGAGTTTTTTGTGTTTTGAAGCATTTCTGTTGGATGTGTGTTTTTAATATTGTAAGCCACTGCAGATCCTTGATGGAAGTAGGCACATCATAAACCATGATTAAATAAAAAGGCAGCAGAACACACACAGAGATCTTGGAAATTGGCTCCAACCTCTGTCTGGTTATAGCTGCTTTGGGGTGGGAGGTGGGCAAGTTGTCTTCTTGGCTGCCAGACAGCAGGATTGTTTGAACTTAGCTGGTTATGAGAGCCAGCAGAGTGAACTTGAAGGGAAAGATAAACATACAACAACTGTTCAAAGCTTCAGGTGTTACGATTGCTAATTGAGAAAGTCTCTAAATGATACCTGCCGGTATGTAGGAATTTCACTCCTGGGGATTAGTGGCTCAGGGTGACTCTGGAACTGTTCTTCAGATCCCCCTTAAAGAGTAAAAATCGACTGTAGTGTTCTAGTCAGCCAGGAGGAACAGGATTCAGAGTAACCCAGGACAGCCAACGCACCTTTATCATTATCTTCAGGTGGATGCTTTATGCACACACTCAAACTCACACGCACAGTCTCACTGTCACAAGCTCTCAAACACACACACACTCACATACACACAGTTGGGCACGTACATGCACACAAACATAATTATCTACACATTGCTCTCAGACAAAACATGCAAAAACACACACCAGCTCACATATTCTTTTATACATTTGCACACATTCTTTCTCACACATTTGTATGCACTCTCTCACACACACACACACACATGCTTTCTCGTAGTCCTCTATCTCTCTCACCTGCACACACATACTCCTGCCAAAACAGCTGCAGCTGTACTAACCTGCCCGAGTCTTCCTGGGCCCAGCCCAAGCCAGCATTTTCCCAGGCCCAGGTTCATTTTAGCTGCCACGTTGTCTTCGCCCTTCCCTCAGCCCTGCCACACTGTACCTGATTCCAGAGAATGTGTGTGTGACTGAGCCGCGGCTGGGGAGCAGGTGTGACCGTGCCTGGTGAGTGATAATTGGGGTAAAGCGCAGGAGCCCCTCAGCCCACCCTCTCACAGGCACGATCACCATCTTGCCTTCCCCCTTGCTTCTCTTTCTTTCTTGACAGTTTGGGGTGGTGGAAAGGGCCTTCATAAGGCCTGGGTCAGGTCACAGCTCTGGGTCTTGAGTGAGTTGCTTCAACTTCTCTGGGTCTCGATTTCCTCAGCTGTAAAATGGAGTTAATGTGTCGTGGAATGGTGGAGAGTATCAAAGCCTATACTTGATATGCATGTGCTATTCCAACAGGGGTGACTATCAGTGATTCTTTGGTCTGATAAGTTGTAAAAATGCCTCTCCTATTCACTCACCCACATTGGCAAACTTCCCTGCCAAATGAGTCAGCTTTGTGTCAACATTGTGCCAACATTTTTTTTTTTAAAAGAGGCACCAACATACTATAAAGATTACCTTCACAAAAATGGCAGCCTTCTTGTCTTTGTACTATTTCTTAAAAAAAAAAAATGCATGAATGATGTGTGCATATGGTGGTGAGGCACCAACTCTAAAAAGCTTTGTTTTTAAACTTAAGAAGTTCAGGAGTGACTGTACATTACGAGTTACATACATACCTCCATGTGTGATTTTGAAGGCACAGAAACAATATCTCCCCCCACCCCCCAAACTCTGTCCCTAATCTGCTCAATTTTCTTGGGATCTTTTAAAAACCAATTTTTATGAAAAAAAAAAAAAAGAAATACTACAGTTCCCTAGGAATGGAAAACAGAAGAGAGGGCATATGTGGATACTGAAGATAAGCTATCTCTTTTCAATTTTGCTAAAGATGGTCCCATTAAATAAATGCCAACTGGGAAGGATGGTTGTGAACACCATTTCTTGAGCACCTACTACGTACCAGCTACTTTCGGCATCTAACATACGTTGTTGTCTTTCTTCTCCCTTACAGCACTTATCACTGTGCAAGTGATAAGTGTGATGTCATCAGCACTGCTGTTATGGTTTATTTAGTGTTTATCTCCCTGACCAGACACTAAGCTCCGGGAAGGCCTGAGCCATGTCTGTGCTTTCCCCATCCCCACATCTAGCATAGGCCCCGCACATGGCAGTGCTCAGTGAAGGCTCATCGAATGAATGAGCTACAGACCCCATAACAAACTAGCAAATTGGGCGTTATTATCTCCATTTCACAGATAAGGAAACGGATGCTTAGAAACATTAAATGACTTGCCATGGAGATAGTGATTTGTGGTGCTGGAAACTGAACCTGAGTCTGTTGTGATATATACACATTTGCGCTCTTGGCACCAAAGTGACTATTCTAAGGAGAGCCTCTACTGGGTTGTATTGTGTAAACCATGAGGCGTACTTGCTTAACAAACATTTTTCTGGGTTTAATACCTTTAGCTAGTCCTATTGTCTGCTGATTGGCCCTTTCTTTTAACTTCTCACTCATTACCTTTTTCTACCTTACTTTGTGATGCTTTCATTTAGTCAGTCCCTTTCTTTTTGCTCTGAGCAGAGGATCCAACCTGGCCATCCTCATCTGTCCTCTACATGTTCCCACAGAGAAACTCTAATCTCTTCCCCTGTCCCAGGAACTCCAGCCAAGAAGCAGCTCAGGATAAACATCACCAGGGCTGTAGCATGTAATGTGACAGGTACCGAGACTGTCCTGGCTAGAGCTAACACTAACCTCCTTGTTGCCAAAACCAGTGCACACTCAAGTTATCACCCTACTTGCCTTCTCATCTGCCTTTGCTGCAGTGACTGCTCCCCACTGGAAGCCTCTTTCCTTCCCCTCTCCTGCACCATCTCCTTTGCTGCCTCTTCTTCCTCTGTGTTCTTCCCAGGTTCTCTTTTCATCCTATGTAGTCTCCCTAGAGTACCTCATCTACTCATGGCTTTGTTGTCCTCTTTATCCAGAGAGTCTTGACTTTATTGGGCACAAGGATGGGCTGAGGGAGACTGTTAATAACCCTGATTACTGGTTTTTCAGGTCAGGTGAAGGGGCTGCATTCAGATGACTCAGATGCAGGTTGTTCTCAATTCCCAGACCACAGGATGGAACACACTGAACTAAAGGTTAATGTTTCTCAACACCATACCCTTCTAAATTCCAGACTTGAATAGCCAACTCCCTGCTATATAGTTGGCTTTGTGTCTCCTTGGCTGTAATAGACATAGTGATGTGTTGTCCAGATCCCCTTTCAGGGAAGGACTTTTTGCCCCAGCTGCAGGGAGTACTGTTGGCATACGGGCTTCAGCTCCCAGGGTGGCATCTGCTGGAGGGAACCACCTCGTTTAAGGCCATGTCACTTCCCGGAATATCCTTCATTAAATCACTGATGAGTGTGGGAATATAAAGGTTCAACCTTTCTGGCCCAACTTGAAACTGCCCTGAATGTTAAGTCTAGCTCCAGAGCTCCCCAAGAGGTAAGCAGATGATCCGGTTAACTAATGCTGCATAACAAATCACCCCAAAACTTAATGGCTTAAAACAACATTTATTTTGCTCATGAATCTGCAGTTCTGGCAGGGGTCCAGGTGGGGGAAGGTGACAAGGAGACAGCTCATTTCTGCTCCACTCAGAGTCTGCCAAGGTGGCTTGAAGGTTGTGGGCTGGACTCATCTGAAGACTCAGTTACTCACATGTCTTGCACCTGGGTGGGGAGGCTCAAACTGCTGGGCTTCTTGGGCATTTCTCTCTTTCTCTGTGGTCTCTCCACATGCTGTCTCCAGCATGGCAGCTTCAGGGTAGTCAGAATTCTTATGTATTGACCCAGGGCTCCTAAGATGCATGTCCCAAGAGAGAGAGCCAGGTGGAAGCCATATTGCCTCCTATAGGCTATCTTCAGAAGTCAGGTAGCACCACTTTGGTCAAGGCAGTTACGAAGGTCCTCCCAGGTTCAAGGGAATGGAACATAGCTCCCCCTCTTCATGGAAGAGTATCAGTGTCAGATTATAGGAAGAACGTGTATGATGGTATACACATATTGGTGTGGGCATCTTTGGAAAACAAGGTCTTCCACAGCCAAGGTCATCTTTGGACCTGCGCTGCAGCTCAGTTCTTCCTCTGCCCATTTTTGTATCCTTCCTCTTCTTTCTGCGGGTGTTACCTTCAAGAGCATACCTTAAAAAATATCCTCCTTGCTAAGCTGGGTCTGTCTCACAGTCTGCCTCCAAGGAACTCAACCTGCAAAACTAGACCCTCAAAACAAACATGTTCAGGAGTCACCATCTTCCCCACCCTCTTCTCCTACCCAATTCTTCTCTTCTCTGTACTTTATCTCAATGAATGACCCATTTTTATCTAGCATCAACCCTTTGCCTCAGCTCCATATCCAGCCACTCTTCAAATTTTGAGTCTCCTGAACTTCTTTCACACGTATCCATTTCTTTTCTTCCCATACCACTATCCTCATTCAAGCCGCTATCATCTCCTACTCAGCATTCTGCACAAAAGTCCAAGAATTAATCTTCTGCACCCACTCTTGGCTCCCTGCAACCCAAAGTCTACTAGTTGCCAGAATGATCTTTCTAAATGTCATATATGACTATTCCATTTGCCTTTGCCCATGTGATAAAGTCCAAATTTCTTAACTTGGCCTGCAAGACCCTTTGTAACCAGGCCTTGACTTCCTTTAAATCCCCATTTCTCACCCCTGCTATGTTACATTCTGAGTTCTTTCAGTTCCAATTTTGAGCACAATAAAATCTCCTTATGTTTCCCTCTGGATGGACAGCATTTTCCTTTGTGTCCATCACAAGACACTCTTATGAGCTCATCCTCCATGTATTGGTTCAAATTCCAATTCCTCCAGCAAACCCTCCCTGCCTCATTCGACTGTGTGAGGGGTCCTGACAAGAGCTCCCACAGCGTCCCTCACACCATAGCACAGTCACTTCATGGGAATCACGTGTGTGGTCACATTTCCAGGAGGCTGGAAGTTCTTCCGGGGCAGTGGCCACGTCAGTCTTGTTCACCAGTGTAGCTGTGGCACTCAGCCCAGTGCATGACACAAGCGGACACTCAAACGGGCTCCTCTGCACAACAGGACAGGTTGTGCGCTGATCAACTCCAGGGAGCTCTATTTACATAGACTGCACTGTGGATACAGCCCCAGAATTATGTAGTGCCCAACCCAAACACACACTATAGCCCAGCAAAAACTTTGAATATATGATCAAATGAGTAAATTAATTTTGCCATCCTTCATACTCTCTATTAATAATGAAATTAACATTTGGCGAAAGGAAAATAATCCAATTTCAGTAGTCTCTTTTCTAAATGCCAAAGAATGCAACATGTGCAACTAGAAAGAAATGTAAAGCCTAAAGCTGTGGTTCTCAATCCTGGGTGTACATTAGAATCACCTGGGGATCTTTTGAAAACTACTGATGTCTGAACCCCACCATAGATTGCTTAAGCAGAATCTTGGGGAGGGGGGGGCAGGCATTGATATATTTATACATCTCCCCAGGACACTAATGTGCAGCCAAGGTTGAGAACCTCTGGCCTAAAGAGCATCCAAGCACATCCAAGGAGCCTAAGAACCCCACCTGGCAATCATTAACCTCAGCCATAAACACTTGTTACAGAGCCCAAGGCCTGAGAATCCAGAATAAAAACCTTTTGGGGTTATAAGTATTTCTTTGCTGGTTGTTGGAACTCAGATGCAGAGAGTTGAGTGTGTCATGTTCATTGTCTCCACTGGTCCATGCAAGGCCTCTCTCACTTTATTTATTTATTCTCCTTTATCCCTATTGTCCTTCCAAATTCTTACCCCCACCATAGATATTCGTTACAGTATATACAGTATATACAGTATATATGCATTCTTGTAAAAATGTGTTTTGTTGCTTTGCATGTCTGCATTTTTATTTTATGTGAATAGTGTTGTGCTCTAGATTCATTCTGATGGCTAATTTTTCACTCCATGTTGCTGTGGGTACACCCAGCAGCTTCTAACTGCTGCCCAGACTGTCCTTCCACCACATTTCCCCCATCCATACGCCCAGTGATATTCACCCAGATTGCGTCGAGCACCCCAACCCCACAGCACTGCAATAATCATCCTTGTTTATGGGTCGGATCTGTGTGTGAGTTTATCTGGGATAAATCTCTCTCTGGTCTATGAGATAGTTTTTAGGTCTGATTACTTAGGTGTTTTGGCATAATGGATACTTTTATATCAATACAAGCAAAGAAAAAATCCAAGTTGTTCATGTAATATGCTGACTATAATAATTAGACCCAACCAATATGTGGGAGTGACTATAAGAAAACAATTTAACGCATCCCTAATGACTTGGAAAGAGATGGACATCTTAGGATCTAGTTTCATTTAATCCTGATACCCCCTTCGGCTGGATTTTTGTAGGGGATGGTCTCCAGCACAAACCATGGTACCACTTCAAACAAAATCTCACTGAAATTTAGCCATTTCTTGGCTTATCCCAAAATGTCGCTGTGTAACAGACTTCCAACTCGTAGATCTTAATAGATCTACTTTCAGGTTAAATAGGGGCAGAGACGAAACCTGGATCAAGAAACCAGGTTGCATGCATTAAACATCACCTCTGCCAACAAAACTAAGCAGAATCGGGTATTTCAATTTTGGAAAGAACAAAATTTTGCAAAACTCTGCTTATTATAATTAGCATTATAAGCTGGATGGAATGTTGAGAGCAGGCTTCAGCATTTAATTGACAAATATGTACAGTGATAACAGTTTATTGAAAACCCTTTTTACAATAGCTATGTTATGTAATACACTGATACCTATGAGATTTCCTAACCAAATTTCTGTGCTTTAAAGCAGTTGTTACTTTAGCAAAAGTATTTAGGTTGATGCTGAGACATGTGATGGTTTTTCTGCTTGACCAGAAACCTGAGTAGTTATTGAATTTTTGCTCTCTGCACAGGGGAGTGTAGTGGTTAATATAGGAACTGCTTATTAATTCTGTCTCCAGGGCAAACTGTTTATCCTCTCTATGCCTCAATTTCCTCATCTAAAAAAATAGTTGCTGTTAGAGCTTGCCTTTTGGTGATGGTATAAGAACTAAATAGGATAATATACATAGGCACTCGACATATGGTAGCCAGCCCTGTAGGTGCTCAGCAGGTTTCCCTGTGATGATTTATTTAGGCTCCTGGTCAGAACTACAACATTTCAACTCCACGAAGCATCTTTGGACCCACTTCCTCTGGGAGTCCTCTGCAAAACACACAGTCTTCTGCTCTCTGACTTCCTGTGGTTCCAAGCATCTAAACCATACAACTTTCCTTTCTGCCCATTGCTTTGGGCTGTCCATACTTTAATGTGCATTTGTTTTATCTACCAACTGGATCAAAATTTGAGGGAAATGACAGTGTCTGCTATTTCCTTAGTAAGTTCAAGGATACCCAAAAGACTGGTAGAATGTTTATTTTTGTACTAATTTACAAAATCCCTTTGAAATATTGCTAGCGTAAGAATTGTACTCAGTATAGGTTATAAATTCATTAATGAAACTTGAACAGTATGTTTTAATTCCTTCTTCCCAAGAGAAGTTGAGCTGATGTTTTCTGTGACCAGCTCTAGCCAAGTACTCCATGTCATAGTGCCTCTTCTCTTCAAAGATCTCTCCAGTGTTGGCATCCATTTGCCTTGGACACAGGCAAATTTTCAGTCCCATTACTTTTCCCTTGTAGGGACTTTCTGTTGAAGTAAATGATCAACATAAATCCTTGGTGTGTGTGAGTATGTGTGAACATATTTGTTTAAAAAAAGTCTCTTCCCTTTTACAGTCATTTTTTCAGCCTCTCAGTGTTCACATACCATCACAGGTTATTATCATACATTATTATGAAACATCTTTACCTCTTACAGGTAGGACTTGGATGCATTTCAATTGCTTCACTCAGCCACTAATTGATTCAGGTAGTTTTCTGACATTCCAGTTAAAGTGCATTGCTTCCATAAACAGGAGTAATGCCTTCCCCATGGGGCTATGGCCTTCACATTCTCACATGATGCTCTCTCTTAAAGCACATGCTGATTTCTGCAGCTCATCATTGTTCTTTCCACAGTGAGCGATTCCCCCTTCTGACATTTTTTTTTCTTTTGCTGACCCACTCGTTGCAATAATGACTTGGGGGATTTTAGTTCTTTATCTCTATACTCAAAGAATTTTTATAAACACCATCATCATCTTTGCCTTTTAAATCTCAATATTACTTTTTATTTTACTTCATTATTTTGTGGGCTACCTTGTCACAGAAAGAACTTTTGATGACTAGTTTAAGAAAGAAAAATGTTCCTTTCTCATATCATTTGTTCAATGAATCCTGCTACATTCTGTATGTTTCTTTTTTTAACTGCAATTTTGTTTAGATATATTCACATACCATACAATCATCCAAAGTATGCAATCAGTTGTTCACAGTATCATCATATAGTTGTGCATTTACGACCAAATCAAGTTTTTGACCATTTTCATTACTTTAAAACATAAGAATAAGAATAAAAATTAAAATAAAAGTAAAAAAGAACACCCAAAACATCTCAAACTCCTTTTTCCCCCCTATTATTCATTTACTTTTTGTCCTCCTTTCTGCTACTCATTTTTCCATACACTAGATAAAGGGAGTGTGAACCACAAGTTTTTCATAATCACACAGTCATACCGCATAAGCTATATAGTTATACAATCGTCTTCAAGAAGCAAGGCTACTGGGTTGCTGTTCAACAGTTTCAGGTATTTCCATCTAGCTATTCTAAGACACTTAAAACTAAAAAGGGATATGTATATAATGCATATGAATAACCTCCAGAATGACCTCTTGACTTCATTTGAGATCTCTCAGCCACTGAAACTTTATTTTGTTTCATTTCTCTTCCCTCTTTTGGTCAGTAAGGCTTTCTCAATCCCACGATGATGAGTCCAGGCTCATCTCCAGGAGTCATGTCCCACGTTGCCAGGGGGATTTAAACCCCAGGAGTCATGTCCCACATAGGGGAGAGGGCAGTGAGTTCACCTGCAGAGTTGGCTTAGAGAGAGAGGCCACATCTGAGCAATGAAAGAGGTTCTCTGGAGGTGATTCTTAGGCACAATTACAAGTAGGCTTAGCCTCTCCTTTGCAGTAACAAGCTTCGTGAGGACAAGCCCCAAGATCGAGGACTTGGCCTACCACAATGGTAGTCCCCAGTGCTTGTGAGAATATCAGGTACATTCTGTATGTTTGTAATCAATGATCTTATTCATTCCCTCAGGGCTTTGAATCCCATCTTCATCAGAAATCAGGGCCTAGAAGAGGGACCCCCCAATTACTGGGGGAAAAGGGGAAGGCAGATGGGGATGAGTGGCAAGGAAGGAAGGTGCCTGATGCAACTCCCTTTACCATAGTAGCTTAATTGGCTGTTTGCCTTCCTAGTTCTTAACCAAAGCACTTGGCTAAATAAAGAGTTCACATACCTTCCTGCAAAAAGGTGGTCACAGGATCACTGGAATTTGAATTTAAGGAGAGCCAAAACCCTTGATCTCCTTCCTTACTGAGTCAGACCCTTATTAGCTATTTGCCCCTGATTAGTTTAATTATGGAATGAATGTAATACTCTTGGGGCAGCATCTTGTAGAAGTTAAAAAGCACAGGTTTTGGAATCCCATAGACCGAAGTTAAACTCCAGACTCAGCCCCTGTACTAGCTTGGTGACCTTGGGTAGGTTATTTAATATTAGTCTCTAAACTTCAGTTTCTTCATAGGTCGAGAGGGATAGTCACCCCTGTATTCTTAGGTGGTTATCCAGGTTAAATGAGAAAGCGTGTAGGGCAGCTACGATGGGCCCGCGCTGCGCTAGGCACCACGTGCTGTGGTGACCAGGCTGGAAGTCCCTGCCCGCGTGCTGCTTGGGGGCTGGGAGGGGTTACAGACAGTAAGTGCAGACATTCCTCTAGAAAGTGTGATCTGAGGACAGACCTGGATCAGTGCGGGCGAGGCAGCTTGAACATTTCAGGCAGCGGGAACAGCATGTGCAAAGTCCAGGAGGGAAGAGAGCACGTGGTCTTCTCAGTGCTCAGTGTGCCCCGGGGCAAAGACATGGAGCTGCCTAGGGTGAGGCTTAAGAGATAAATCATAGCAAGACCATCAAAGACCACAGAAGGCTCCCTTAGGAGATTAGTAAAGAGGCTGTTGTTTTCATTCAAATGCAAAACTGCGATGCTCTAAATAAGAAGCAAAGAGGATGTGGAGAAGTCATTGGATTTGTGAGAGATTTAGGAATTAGATTCAATTGGATTTAGTGATTCATTGGATGTGGTGGGTTTAGTCCACATGGATTCAACAAATATTTGCTATGTGTGCCATCTGTTACTTGCAGGACCTTGACCTTCCACTGGGTCAAATGTCCAACAAACCTTACTTCACTTGTCCACTCTGAATCCTGCTTGATTTTGCCTGTGTGTGGGGCTCTGGCCCTGCCCTACAGGGGTTGGCTTGGGGTGGTCCCAGGGCAATCCTGTTTTAGAAAAGCCAGAACATTGATGAGAAGTGCCAACACTCGAGAATTTGAGAGTTGATAACCCAGTTTAGTGTATGCTGTGAGCCGTTTGATTTTTCTCTGTCCTCTGAAAGTCAGCTTTGTGATCAGAGAGGGCACTGTCAGGCGGCCAGTTGAGTTACCTTCACTAGGGGCAGCATCTTGTAGAAGTTAATTAGCCTAACCAGCAGAAGAGGGCAATAGTGGGAAAGATCCCAAACCATAATACAGACATTGTCTCCTTCAGAGTGCCTTTTCTATTTATGCTTTGCAGTCTTTGATACTAAAATCTGTTTAAAACCCCCAATCCCATACCAAGATATGGCAAGTAGAGGCAGCAAGAAGTGTGAGAGATGGCAGGGAAACCAGCCTAGAATATAAGGTATTGCATAGACCGGAAACTCAAGCTACTACGGGTGTGAGGAAACAAGAGTCTCCCCTTCACAGCGTTGGAGAACAAAATGTAAAGAACTTTGCGTTATTTTGAAATCGCTTTTGATCGTCAGATATACCTTCTGAACCCGGGCCCTGTGGGTCACTATTTTAATAAGATTATATCAACAAGATCAGCAAAAATCGCTGACACTTACTGAAGCCTTATTATGTGTGAGACCCTGTAGCAAGCAGGGAACTTTATCTTGTTTATTCTTCACAATGATGCTATTAGTGAAGGACGATAATTATTCCCATTTTACAGACAAGGAAACTTGGGTCCAGAAGTTTATATAATTTGCTCAGTGTTCCATGGCTACTAGATGGTGAAATGAGCCAGGGAAAATAATTTAAATTAGGACATTTGGGATTTGATAGTAGTTGATAGCTAACCAATTCATTTGTGGAAAGTTTTATATTTGGTAATGGGACAATAATGCTAATAATGTTTGGAACTGCTGCATGAATACTGTTTAGTATTCATTTTAAAACAACTACATTCTGGAGGTCTTCAGAAGGAGTTGAAGTACCTGTTGGTCCAGGTGGACCCCTGCAAGGCCCTACAGTGCACACTGCTCCTTTGTGAGAATCATGGCACACAGCACCGAGTGGCCCACACGAACTAATGGCCCTCCAGAGAACAGGCCAGGCAGGCTGCTGGTTGGCATACCCTCCTTGGGCCCAGACGCTCTAAGCTTTACTCTCCCCAAAGTGAGGAACTGGGGAGAAAGATGCTAAGCACGCCTGCAGACTTCACTGAAGTTTCTCTCGGGAGCCACCCCGACCGGTTTGGCTCTGGTGGACAAGTCTGAACTGAACAAACCAAGCAGGAATTGCCAGTTTCTCCTCTGCAGGAAGTGATCCTGAGCTCTTTGTAGAATAACCTGTCCAGCCCAAGACGAGAAAAATCTCCAGCAAAAACTGGCCCAACAATGCCACAGTGTCTCAGAACACTTCTGGAGAGCCTGTGCTTTCAGTCTGGAGTTTTGAAATTCCACAGCCTTGGAGGTATCTTCCCACATCACTCCTCTGGCAGTGTTTTGCTTGCCCACAATTGTTGCCAGTCTCGTGGTCCCCCATGTAAGAAGCCTGACTAGTTGAGGGGCATCCTGCAACTCAGACCTACCCTCTCAGCCTCAGTTTCTTTGTAAAATGAAGTGTTTGGATTCAGTGAGCCTGTAGTTTTTATTCTGAATCCACTATTGGTAGAGTAAAAATGGTCACTGGTGCTAGCAAAACAATTAACCCTCCCA
Organism: Choloepus didactylus; assembly: GCF_015220235.1. Taxonomy (NCBI): domain Eukaryota; kingdom Metazoa; phylum Chordata; class Mammalia; order Pilosa; family Megalonychidae; genus Choloepus; species Choloepus didactylus. Next base: position 57,277,394 of record NC_051320.1, on the reverse strand, counting down.
ATTTAAGGAGAATAAACTCATTAGTTGAGATGCAGAGGTGATGGCCTGTATTCTCTCCAGATGGGAAGCCCAGTCCTAGACCCAATAACCTAATCAGAACAGGTTCTCCACTGATCTGGGGCACCCCAGCAGCATCCCAGCAACCCACCCAGCCCCAGCATTCCTGTGACATTGCCCAGCGCCCACTTTGAGTGGTAGCAATGAGAGAAAAGAACATAGAATTGGTGCTGTGAGAGACCTTCGCCATCCTTGTAGCCCGTCCCCGCCCCCTTCTTCATTTAAGTAGAGAGGCCAGACTGTTCAAGTGACTTACCCAAGGGCTTACGGGGGCCCGGGGCTGAGCCCCTGGGCCACAGTCTCCACTGCAAGCCCAGAGCCAGAAAGGGAATGTTCAGTGGCAAGTCACCTCCGTTTTATCCTCCCTAGGGAAGTCGCTCACCATTCGGTCGGGGTGGCCAGCCTGCGGTTTCCACTGAGTGATTTAGGGCTTGGGATTTCGTTTCAGGAGCCCGTGCTGCCCCAATCATCTTGCATTACCCCTGTGTGCTAGCCCAGAAACCCCAAATAGTACATGATCAGCTTTACCATCCATGGCGAGGGAGAAGAGAGAACCTTAGAGCCAGTTAAAGAGTCATCGTTGGGATTTAAGTCAGCCTCGGTTAAAATAACGAGGGGAACTCAGGAAATCTGGAAAGGTCAAAGGTTTGCAGGTTTAGGGTTTCGTGGGAACATGTGCGTGTTTGGACGGGGCCCAAGTGCCTGGTTGACCTGTTTGACAGGTAACAATTAGAGAGCAAGAGCTTGCCCGACTGGAATGTGGCTGCAGAGACCCGCACGGAGGATCTGGTTTACCTGCTCAGCAGGTGGGGCCTGCAGAGTCCAACAGGCATGTGCACGCACTGCATTCCAGAGAATCGGTTTTCTCTTAAAGACACAGCGATGACTGCAGGGCACAAAAGGGTGGACCCTGACTGGAAGCCGTTACCTATTTGCAAGGTAAAGAAGCAAAATAAATAGTTCCCTGAAGACGGCTCAAGGAAGAAACTGCAAAGGCATTCAGAACTTTTTTTTTAATGTCTAAAATGAATGTGTGCTTCTTGTCTCAGGACTTGAGAAACTTCAGACCAGTACCAAATGCCAAAGATAATAGAATTGAAAAGTCCCCCTCCTCTCGCCTTTTTTTTCCTTTTCTTTTTAAATAGGATATAATATTGTTGAGAGCAGAAGGCAGGCTGTTTGAAGGACAGTGTCTTGCTTGAGATGTCTAGAAATGTTTTTGTTTTCTCTAAGCATTACTGAAGAAGACACCCAGAAAAACAAAATGCCAGTTTTTTTGTTTTTTTTTTTTGTAAAACACATACAAAGTAAGCAGTTGTGAATAAACAGTTTCCCTCTTCTGGAGGTTTAAAATAATAGAAGATTAAGATATATTATACATGTATTTATGTGCATAAATATAGGTATGGGATATACAATGCAATATAGAATCTACACAGGTCGCAGATGCACACATACAAAACATAACTTTCTTTGGAGAATTCAAAGGGACTTTTGCTAATATCACCTCCACAGATGAGAAGGGGAGAAGTCATGAAAAGGGAGACCAAGACTTGAAAATTATAATGCAATAGGAAACATGAGCTCAAAACTCTTTGAGAATTTCCAAGTAATTGTTCTTTTTCTTTTCATTCCCCAAGTTAGTTTTGTGAAAAATAAAATTCCCTCTTCTTTCACATTGTTTTCCTTCACTGCAGAAATTATTTGTCAGCTCCAAATAAATTGTAGGTACTTCCCGTTCCTCTGTGAGCTCCCAAAGCTCTGAAGTCTTAAGATACATTTCCAGGATGCGTATCACTGAATTCCTAGTGAATTCCTAATGAGGCAGGAGAGACAACTAAGAATTGGTAACTACCGATGACATTGAAAGTAAACTGCTAGTTCAAAGAGTTAATTATAGTGAAGCAGAGGATCTTAAAATTCAATTTGCAGAAAACAAGCAAACAAAAACTTAAGTGTCTCACCGTTGACTATTGCTAGTGGTAAAACAGCTGCTAATGCCACAATTTAACTTTTTAGGTGTTTGTGCAATGCGAAGATTATTGTGTACAGACCATTTATCAGAATTAATCAAAAGTTAGCAATAACAATAATCAAAAGTACCACAATAAAATTACTTACATATATAAAAAGAATAGTAGGAATAGAATGCATTTGCTATGAAGAAAAAAAAAGTCAGAACAATAACAATTTACATTTTACTGAGCTCTTACTATGTGCTCTGTACTGTGCTAAACTGTCTACATTTTCTCATTTAAGCTGCACAGCAATCCTGAGGCAGGTCTTATCATGATCCCCATTCTACAGACAAGGAAACTGAGTCACAGAGAAGTTCCAGAACTTGCCTAAGAGTAAGTAAGTGGCCACACTGGGATCTGAATGCTGGCAGTTCACTCATTCATTCATTCATTCATTCAGTTATTGAACTCCTGTTCTGAGACAAGCACGGTGCCAGCAGTTCACAGTACAATGATGAGCAAGAGAGATATGGTTCTAGACTAATCATTTTCTCTGATTCCAAATCCTGTCCTCTTAACTACCCCCTAGACACCGTTGTCTCTCACACCAGCAGTTACCATACCAGAGTCCTGGACCCGCACCTCTGCCATTCCCAGCCATATCCAGACACCCTCGAGGTCTTAGTGCAGCAAGGAACAGTGACTGTTTTCCAGGACATATATTGCATTTATACTCCAGCTCTGCTTTGTTTGTCTAATTAGCGTGGGAACAGTAAATTAAAGTGCAAAAGTTCCAAGGGCAGAGCATACTATGGGTGTGAAAAGCCCTCTGATTACTAAGTATCTTATCAATAACAAATATTTGTATGTTGGTTTTCATCCCTGACAACTGGAACTCGATCTTCACGGACTCGGACATAATGACTGCTTCCCGTGTATCCTGAAAAAAAAATTAGTTTGTACTTTATCTACCCAAAGTGAAATACCCTAAAATCCTTTCCTAATCCCATGTCATTGTGCATTTTCCCCCAAGGTGCTGCTGTTTTTTCCGCCCAGACTGTTAATATTTTCTTCTGATAGTATATATAAATCCTGAAATTTGTGTTCTTTTACCAATCCATCCCTTGTTTGCCTCTGAACAAACTTGTATGGCAGACATAACTACTCTGAACCATTTTTAGTGGCCAAAGAAAGGTTGGATGACCACTTACTTGGGAAGGAGTAATAATAATAATAATAATAATAATAATAAATGGTAAGAGTAATAAGTATTTTGAGAGCCTGCTATGGACTAGACACTGTGCCAAGAACTCTACATACATCATCTCATTTGATAATTACAGTGACCATAGGAACATATTATTATTACAGGTCAGGAAACCTGCTCACAGAGGTTAATAACTTACCTGAGGTCATACAGCTAATCAATGGCAATGCTAAGGTACAGAACTAGACCCATCAGACACTAGCACCCACGTCAGGCAGGAAATGGAAGTAAATGACCATTTGGTCTTTAGGATTTTGTGATTCTGATATGCTCTGCTCTATTCTGCTTTGAACAGATATCAGAAATATATCTTTGGGTTCCTATTACCACTGTGCATCAAATGGGGAAATAAATAATCTTGAAGGATTTAAGGGACCAGGAATATTTATAGCCAGGAATTGAGGAGACTAGGACTGGGCGTGGGGAGAGGGAGGGTTGCAACTACCTTCAAGTAATTGAAGGGCTGTCAGGTACAAGAAAGAAGAGATTGTTTTGTGGAAACCTGGAAAGCCATACCAGTATGAGGAAGTTGGAAGGAGACAGATTTTGATTCTGTTATCCCTCAGGCTGGCAAGTGGTGGAGAGGAGGTTTGAATCTCTGTTCTACCACTGTGGGAAGCACTTCTTTTGCAGTCTAGAATCCAGTCCCCTTTACTCTGAAAGGAAAAAAAAAAAAGGCCTGATTTCCTTTGTGGAAACATTTCCCTTTTGGGAGTGGTTTTGAAGGACAACCAATCAACTTGTACAACTTATGGCCAAGAGTTGAGCATGGGCCCTAAGTTGGCCCAATCAGATCCTTTTTCCCCAAGATACTCTCTTGACCTGGGTAATCCTTGGGTGGAAAAATGGCTGGGCCTGTTTCTTCCCTGAGCAGTGACTTGTGCAACCTAAGTATTGGCTCCTGTCCCTGGGTCCTCGATGTGCCCTGGTTCCTGCTTTTACCAACTCTGGTTTTCAGTATTCTCTCAATTCTTTGAGCTACCCCATGTCTTCCAGTAAATTCTATTTTTGCTTAAGTTAATAGGAATCTTTTTTCTAATGTGAGCAAAGAGTTCTAACTGACGCAACTATTTAATTATATGTGTGACTTTGATCTTGGGAAGCAACTTAACCTCTCTGGGCCCTAGTTTCTTCATTTGAAAATAACTTCATAAGATTTTGTAGTTTAAAATAAGATAGCATTTATAAAGACAAAGGCATACAGTCAGTGCTCAATAAATGCTCATTTCCCTTTCTCCTTTAAAGGATAAATTAGCTTTTTTGGAAAAATTGAGAAAGATAATGTATATGAAGTAGCTGGCCTAGTGCCTAATCTGTAGTGGGTGATCAAAAAATGGTAGCTATGGAAATGATCTGATTATAACTCTGACACTGGAAATGTCATTTGGCCAAGAATTTGCAGAAGACCACTTGGCTAGGAATTGGCAGAAGAGATGCAACCATCAGCTGTGTGGTTTAGACACAGTGGCCTCATTTGCTTCCTACCCTGAGAGTCTATAATTCTGTATTAGAGAGACTTAGCACTGTCTTTATGGAGATATAGTTCCTTTACAGCAAAATGCTAGACTCTTGAGTCTTGATATGAGGACTGAACATGGTTGGGTGCATTCCCTGGGCTGATGTCCAGGCCAACACTGAGTAGCCAACACTGACCAGTACTACCCTTGGAGAAGGCTATAATGGTCACTCAGTTAATGTCTATAAAGACCACCTCACTCAGGGCTTCCACCATGATTCTGTCTTAATTAGGAACAGAGACTCACTCAAATTGTATAAGAAAGAATAGGGTTTATTGAAAGGGTACATATGCATGGTAGCTCTGGAAGAGCTGAGAAACCCATCTTCAGGGAAGGCAGGAATCAAGGTGGCTCTGTAGCATGTTCTCTTCTCATTTCCAACTCTTCCCCTCACTCCCCTCACAGCAAAGTCTCTCTCTCTACATTGCGTCCTGTATCTTCTTCCTTTCCAGCTGGATATTTTTGATTATTTGTCTACACAGCCAAAAATGATGTTCAGTTTCCAAATCTGCATAATCTCCAAATCCAGCCATTAGAACTTCTTTTTGGGTGTCTTTGCCTTAATTTCTGAGAGAAGGATTTGGCTGATTTACTGGCTGAGCCAGGCTATGTCATGGGCCATTGGCCTATGGATGGGTCATCCCTGAGACCCAGGTCCTCACAAGGTACAATCAGCTGAGTCTGGGGAGACAGTATCACCTGGTCTGTTGCCCACTTGGCAGGATCTGTGGACTTCAAGAGACATTAGAGGCATCTGATTAGAGGCTTCTTATCTGTGATGGTGTTAAATTACAAGATACACTATTATATATGAACCTTCCCTTTGAGATATATTTTCCCACCATTTCTTTCATTTTTCAAGGAGAATCATCAAGGGTTATATATCCAACCTAAATTCCTTAGGAAATGACTTGTCTTTGAACAAGGTTCCCTGTGATTACACGGAAGTTTCCTTACTGTGGTGGACACCAAATGTTGAATTTAAGCAACTGGATTAAATAGTTCTTTGTATGTGTTATGTAGAATTCTTAAGCTAGCACTAAAGTGTTTCAACTGAACAGCTCTGGTTTCCAGTTGAATGAGAGGTGAAGAGGACCTCAGGCCACAGGGACGGGAAGAAGATAGTGTCAGTAAGAAGTAAAGGGAGTCAAATGAAAGACCCAGGTAGGAGCAAGAGGCCAGAAGGGAGCTGCTCTTGGAGTGGGAAGAGAGCTAGCCAGGAGGAACCAGACAAGAACTGCAACTTTCTACTTTGGGGGCTCAAGTATCTGAGAGTGAAACTAGAAAAAGAGTATGGAGGGTCAAGGAAAAAAGAGAACTGGGCTGGATAAGGGCTAGACTCCAAGGATGGTCTCGAGTGACTGCAAGGCATGTAAGATCTCATCAAGCTAGGAGCTGTATTTACCTTAGTGTCTCTAATCGCCAACCTATATTTGGTTTGAACACTTTTAAGTTCTTGGTTGCTATGTTCTCATGGCCTTTGATGAAAGGGAGGTTCAGGAGATAAGGAGGATATATTTCTAAGACCAGGAAGATGTCTTAAACTACATTTAATGCAAGGGAGAGGGGAACATCTTAGAAGTGCCCTTGGAAATAATGTTCCTTGGGAAGTTTTGAAAGTCAACCCAAGGATTTCCCTGTCCTTCCGTTTTAGGCTTACATGCCACTCACATGCCTGTGAGATTCAACCCCAGGCCTGGGCTCACATCTTCCCAATTTGTTTTGGAAAAATCCTTTGACATAACGTCAGGAAGGAAACATCACTACCTGCCTCTCAGTAGGAGTGGGAGGTTTAATGGATCACCTGTGGGCCTCTGGGACTGGCCTAAGAAGAGAATCCAGGGCCCAGAGTTTTGGGCCTACATACCTCATATCTGAGGATTAATGCTCGATCTTCCTCTGAGGGTTGGGTTAAGCCTCTGCCAGTTGATTACAGATGTTCAGATAGAAATCTTTAAGGCGGGAACTTTCTGAACATGAACAATCAAAGAAAACTCCACAAAAAGCCTCACCTTAAATCTTTCCTCGACCTTGTGACTTTGGAGGACTTAATGAGACATTTTAAATGAAGGAAGGAATTACCTAAAGGCTAAGTCTGGGACCAGCTTAAATCAGGCAACGGGAAACCTACGTTGCTCTTTCACGATATTATTCACCCTACAGAAACAAAGTGTATTTGTTCGCGGTAAACATGTCAGAACAGCAGCTATAGAGAACAAGTGTAGACTGGTTGCTGTCCAATCTGCCAATTTTCAGATGAAAGACCAGAATCTGATAAGTGACAGATTGCCATGAGAACATTTGCAGTGAGATCTTTTCTGTTTCCTCATTTCAGCACCAAACATTTAAGTGTATCAATAAAAGTTAGAGACACCTGCTGTTCTCTTAATGTATTTACAGTGTTCATCTGAAGCAGGAAAACACTGTTTGATGGCAACCTTAAAACCATTGAAATCCCATGACCGTCAAGTATAAATGAGCAGCCCTAGTGCTTAGGGGATACAATAGGCCAGGGTAAGACCACATCCCTGAAGCTAAGTACAAATACTTATGTCCTATTCTTAAGCAGACCCCCGTCTCCTCTCCATGCACCACATCAGTTAACATATCTATAAAAAGGAGAGAATTAGCCTAGTTCAGTGTGTCCCACACTTTAACAATTGGCATACTAATCCCCCACAATTTTTGCCATATTATCATATGGACTGTAATATGATTTGCTTAATCTTTTTCCTCTAAAGCAACCCCTCTTTTCCTTTTTCCTTTCTCTTTCTTTCTTTCTTTCTTTTTTTTTTTTTTTGCCTAAATAGAATTAGGCTGAATAAAATTGTTATTTTCATCCAAATCAGTTTTATCTGTAAATTAGCTTTGATGGGCTAATTCTTTTTTCCTAATACCCATTGAAGTAAATACATAGCTATTAAAAGAAAAAATGTTGGTTTGTTTTTTTTAATAGCCAGAAGCATCTTGTGTAACCATGAGTTGTGTGCAGACCACATTTTGGAAAATGCTGCTCCAACTTTAAGTCTGATGCTGGGCATGAGTGAGACTTGACACAGTTTGGACAGTTCATCTGGGGAAGAGGCTGGTTGGGTCCAACACTCTCACTAATGGCTGACTGATCCTGGGTTACTCACTTCACCCACTAGACCTTAATTACCTCATCAGAGGAAATGGACTAAATATGCTCTGAGTTCCTTCCTGTCTCTAAGGATCTGTGATTCTCCAGGTTGGGTGATTCTGTGGGCAGAGCCCAGAAACCCAGCAGGAGAAGCAGCCAGGGGCTCTCTGGCTGTGCTGCAAGTCATTTTCCACCCCAGAAGCTTGCTTAATCTTCCTGGGGATTTTGCAGAACTTTTTCTTTCATGAGCAACGGTTAGGGAAAGTTCCTCTCAACCAATGTGTGGAAGAAGAAGCCCCTTTTCCCTATTTTGAATGAATTGCATGGATAAGAAGGCAAGTGGGAAAAAAGAAATTTGGTGGGTGGCTTTGAAATATTACTGATTAGTTGGCCCTTCTAAGGCCAACTTCGCTGGAATGCTCTTGGAGGAAAGAAAAACCTAATTTGATTCCTCCACACCTGAGAGAACAGTGATGATAAATAATGGGAACAATGATACACAATTAATAATAATGTGCTATCAGTCTAATAATGTAATGTCAAGTCACTTAACCTCACTGAGGCTTTATCTCCTGATTTATTAAGGAAGTTTGAACTGAATGATTTGTGAAACTTCTGTCATCTCTAAAATTCTTTGCATGATTTCAACTTTCATTTTTTAAACAAAATAGTTCCTGGAGTTTAATTGGACAAAATCTGTTTGCAAACCTGGCATCAGAAGACAAGAAGAATAAACTTACCTTCTAGGATAATGTTCTATCAACCTGGTACATGTGTAATTTTTGTAAGTTTTTGGATCTATAATATGGTCTGTGGTATAGCTGTTACCTAGGCCATGCTGTTCATTATTTCATCCATCTACTCAGTCATTCTTTCTTCAGACATGCCTTGCCCACCTGTTATGCACCAGGGAGTGGAGAATGGTGATTAAGACTGCAGCTCTGGAAGCAAAATGGCCTGGGAATGAATCCCATTTCCACTATACAATAGCTCTGGACCCAGCAAGTAAATTAACCTCCTTAAGTTTCAGTTCGTTTATCTGTAAACCAAGAATGACAATAACATCAATCTTAAGTACACGGTTATTGAAGATTAACAGAGAGAGCAGGTGGAAGGTCAAGGACCCAGAATATAGTGACCACTCAATAAATGATAGCTGTTATCATTCATCCTCTTCATCATCATCATCACCATCACCATGTGCTGGGATTCGAAGAGGATCATGGCATTAACTCTTCTTCAAACTCACAATCTAATAGAGGGAGACAAGCACACAGGCAAATATGCTTTAGCATATGCTTTACAATATAGGATGATAAGGACAAAAATAGAAGTCTGCATTCATTCCAGCATGGGAGAAGAAATGCTTTCCAATATGGGGGGCAGGGGTGGACTCAAAGAGAAGTAAAGGAGAAAAGGTTATAAAGAATGCAAGGTCTGAAAAGATGAGGGACTAAGGTGGAATGGGGCATTTCAGGCAGGGGACAACACCTAACAGTGGAATTAATGTGAAACAGTGGCACTCGTCAGGAGTTGCTCATTAGGAATCATTCATTCTGTAACATGGGATTTCACCTCTTTGTAATTCAGAGAAAGTAAGTCCTAACCAAAGCCAAGTGAGATGCTATTGATGAGCTGGATAAGCTGGTGCTTGAATATACATTTCTGCTGTCCAGAAAGCTTTTTTTTCATTTAAGGATAGCACAAAAAGAGAAATTCTGTTTTGACCCACCAGAGGCATTTAGCAGATGTAGTGCTTTTTCTTTGGAAGTGAAGGTAACAGGACACCTCAATTTCAGCTCAGAGTGGATAAGGAGACAATGGGAGTCGGGGAGAAATAACCTAGTTCAGATGAGGTAGTTAAAATGTAATTCATGTATTTTGGTGAGTACATATGTGGGGATTTGTAATATTTAAAAGTGTGATTATAACTGGGTTCACATAAAGCCCTCATCATAAATACAAATATTATACCTTAAATGAGCCAGAATAAGTGAAGCAGAGGCAGGTAATATTATTCTCTGCCTGCTTCATGGGTTGAAGGAGGATTAATGAGCAAATGCCTCGAAAGCTCTCCAGCAATGCAGAAGAAAAGAGCTGGATAACCAGGAGGCATTACGGTCTCCTCTTCCAGCCTCTTCAAAGCTAAAAGATGGGGGCAGAACACGAAACAGCCTGCCTCCACTTTTTATCTTTTTCAGTATAACAAAAAATGATTAAAGAACATTTTGTTAAAAGACAAACTAAGTCCCCATTTTATTGATATGGCAACTTTTATTTCCCCCTAGTTCCTTCATTTTTATTCTAGTTCATCCATATTTTATCATGGTTGTAATCATTGATGTGCTATTTTGCATTTAGCTTTTTAAAAAATTTAATATATCACAAAATGTTCCTACACAATCTTCATAACAATTTCCAGAAAACACATTAAAGTATAATTTCCATGAAGTATAATTTTATAACTCACTCATTCTAATAAATACAATGACTTTTAGTAATTTTGTAGAGTTGTACAATCCAGTTTTAGAAAATTTCCATTGCCTCAAAAAGTTCTCCTGTGCCCATTTGCAGTTCTCAGTCTCACCCCTTGGCCCAGACATACACTGATCTGCTTTTTGTCTCTAAGGATTTGTGTTTTCTAGAAATTTCATATAAAGTTGTGTCTGGCTTCTTCCATTTAGCATAATGCTTTTGAGTTTCATCCATGTTGAAGAATGAATCAGTAGCTTGCTCCCTTTTATTCCTGAATAATGTTCCGTTGTATGGATGTACAACATTTTGTGTATCTTTTCACCAGGAGGAGGACATTTGAATTGTTTCCAGTTTGGGGCTGTTAGGAATAATGCTGCCATGAACTTGTCTTTGTGTGGCATCTGTTTTCATTTCCCTTGGCCAGATACCTAGGAGCGGAATTGCTAGATCATATGGTAACTCCATGTTTAACTTCTAAAGAAACCCCCAAACTGTTTTTCCAAAGTGGCTGTACCATTTTACATTGCTACCAGCAATGTATGATGGTTCCAGTTTCTCCAGCTTCTTACAAACACTTGTTATTGTCTGTCTTTTATTTATTACAACCATTCTGGGGGTATAAAGTTGTGCCTCATGTGGTTTTAATTTGCATTTTCCTAATAACTAATGATATTGAACATCTTTTTGTGTGTTTATTAGTCTTTCATGTATCTTCTTTCGTGAAATGTCTACTCAAATTTTTGCCCATTTTAAAATCAGATTGTTTGTCTTATTACTGAGTTCCATATATATACTGCACTCAAGTCTTTCATTGGATATATGATTTACAAGTAATCTCTCCTAGTTGGTGACTTTCCTTTTCATTTCCTTGAGAGTATCTTTTGAAGAGGAAAGTGTTTAATATTGATGAAGTCCAATTTATCAATTTTTTTCTTTTATGGATTGTGCTTTTAGTATTAGAACTAAGAAATCTTTGTCTAACTCAAGGTCACAAAGATTTTCTCCTTTGCTGCAAGTTATATAGTTTTAGTGCTTATTTTAGGTCTGTGATCCATTTTGAGTTAATTTTTGTGTCTTGTAGGATGTAAAGTCTAATTTTTTTCCTCCTCCCTCCCTTCCTTCCTTCTTTCCTTCCTTCCTTTATCCCTCCTATCCTTTCTCCCCCCCCCCTCTTTATTTTTGCATATGGATATCCAATTTTCCCAGCATCATTTGTGGAAAAGACTCTTCTTTCCCCATTGAAGGTGTCTTGGCACCTTTGTTGCAAATCAGTTGACCAAAATTGTAAGGGTTTATTTCTGAACTCTGTTCCATTGACATGTGTCTATCCTTATGCCAGTACCACACTGTCTTGATTTCTGTAGTTTTATAGTAAGCCTTAAAATCACGCTGTGAAAATTCTCCAACTTTGTTCTTCTTTTTCAAAATTCTTTTGGCCATATTTTGGTAACAATTTTTAATGTTTTCAAAATAGTCCATAAAATAGATGTGTTAAAATAAATGTACTTCATCATTTAATTAACCCAATCTTTTTTCTCTGGTAATTCTACAAAGAATACCATTCTGCTGATACCTCTTGTTTCCTCTTGGTCATGTAGTTTCTTAAGGTGAATTCTTAGGAGAAGGGTGACTGGATCAAAGGCCATGAATATGTGTGCCCACGTGTCTGTAAAAAAAGGGACAGCCTTGACAGTTAGGGCAATGCTTTTCACACTGAGGAGTTAACATTTACTGAGCACAATGAGGTGCCAGGCATTGTGCTAAATGCTTCACATCCATTATTCAACCCACAGTCTTAAAAATTTTTTTTTTAGTGTGGAGCATATATGCAACATAAAATTTCCCATTTTAACCACTTTCAAGTATAAAATTCCGTGGCATTAATTACTATCACAATGTTGTGCTACCATCATCACCATCCATTTCAAACACTTTTTCACCACCACAAACAGAAACTCTGTGCCTATTAAGTAACTTCCCATTCCCACCATCACCCCAGTCCTTGGTAACCTGTAATCTACTTTCTGTGTCTATAAATTTGCATATTCTAGGTATTCCATATGAGTGGAATCACACAATATTTGTTCTTTTGTGTCTTGTTTATTTTACTAAACATGATGTTTTCAAGGTTCAGGGATCAGAACTTTGTTACTTTTTACAGCTGAATAATATTCCCTTTTGTGTATTTACCACATTTTGTTTATCCATACATCTGTTGATGGACACTTGGGTTGCTTCTATCTTTTGGCAATTGTGAATAATGCTCTTATTAACACTGGTGTGCAAATATCTGTTTGAGTCCCTGCTTTCAGTTCTTTGGGGTATATACCTAGGAGTGGAATTGCCAGGTCATATGGTAATTCTATATATAATTTTCATACTTTTAAAGTAGATATGATTATCCCCATTTAACAGATGGGGAGACTGGGGCTGTGCAGAGTAAAGTAGCTTGGCCTAGTATGACCAGCAGATAGATGGCAGGGCCAAGACTGCAACCATGGAAGTCTCTCTGACTTACTGCTGAAGGATTTCTCTTCACACTCCAGAGTATTTTTCATTCATTAGAAGGAAAAATTGGGAAGGAGGAATCCCCCAATCTATTGGCCTAGTCTTAGATGTACTCATTTCCTCTTAGTGTCTCATATTTCACAACCTGCTTGAGGACTTGTGATCTGAGGTAACCTGTTTTATAGGCAGGAAAAGGGGTTAGAAGTTTGAGAGAACTGCCAAGAAATTAAAGACCGACCACTGGCAGAGGCCAGAAAATTGTTCTCACTTTTTAATTAATGACTTCTAGCTTTCTTTAGTCTCCCAATTAATAGATTTTATTTCCTAAAATAGTTTTAGATTTACAGAAAAACTGAGTTGATAGTACAGAGTTCCATATACCCCTCCACACTCACGCATAGTTTCCCCTATTCCCATCTTTAACTTTCGTGTGGTAAATTTGTTACTATTAATGAACCAGTATTAATACGTCTTTAACTAAAGTCCATAGTTTATTTGATTTCCTTAGTGTTTGCCTCATGTCATTTTTCTGTTCCAGGATCTCATCCAGGATCCCACATGATATTTAGTTGTCATGTCTCCTTAAGTTACTCTGTGATGGCTTCTCAGACTTTTCTTATTTTTGGTGACCTTAGTTTTGAGGAGTACTGGTCAGGTATTCCCCTATATTGGGATTTGTCTGATATTTTCCTCATGATTAGACTGATGATAGGATACATACCTTCAACATGACTTATCACTGCTTATCACTGCTGGTGTTGACCCTGGGTGAAGTAGTATTTGTTAGATTTCTCAAGTGTAAAGTTACTCTTTTCCACCCCTTTGCATACTGTACTCTTTGATGGAAGTCGCTATGTATAACCCAACCTTAAGGAGTGGGGAGTTGTGTTCTCTCTCATTTAGGATGAAGTATCTTCATAATTTATTCTTTAAGGGAGATTTGTCTCTTCTCCCATTTTTAAATTTATTCGATCCTTTATTAATATCAGTATGGACTCATAGATACTGATTTTATACTTTGGTTTATAACTCAATACTGCTTTATTATTTTGTTGCTTAAATTGTTCCAGTTTTGGCCATTGGGAGCTCTTTCAGTTGGTTCCCATGCCCCTTTGACATAACCCCCTTCAATGTGGGTTTTCTTTTGTTTTGTTAGCACTTGCTTACTTTGCAGCATTATGAGATGCTCCAGGCTCATCTTATATATTTCCTACCCAGTCCAAGAAGCAGTCATTTCTCCACTAATCGCTGGTTCCTTTTATTGTAGAATGGTGTTAGTAACCAAGATCCAGCATAGGTGTGGTCAGGAAGGCTTTTTATTTATTTTATTTATATTTCAAGTGTGCAGATTCATTTGAAGTCTTTACAGAGTGCTCTGTGCTGGGTTTTTGCACTCTGTTTAGACATTCTCACTTTTTATGCCCCCCTTCCCCAGAGCTCTCAAGCCTTTTAAGCCAAGGACATGGCTGCTTCTGCCCCCTGGCCCTGCAGGGCTGACACAGCGGACTGAGTGGGAAAGCTCGGGATGCGTGCCAGCATGCACAACAGTGAGGCTGTCCGTCAGAACAAAGCGAGCATCTCGGCTGGGATGGAGACACCAGCATCACTGCCTTCTCAGCTCAAAGGAGCAACCGCGAACAAAGCAGCTGGGGCCCTGCCTGGGAGCCCTGCAGCTCAGAGTAATGGAGACGCGGTTTCAGAGCTCAGTGAGCAGGCCCCGCACAGGTGGCCTTGGCAGAAGGAGTTAGGGTGTCTTCTTTGTCCAGGTGGGAATCTGGGCCGCCTGGCCCAGGACTTGGCCCAACTCTCAGTCAAAAGCTGGCATTGATGAGGGCAGTTCGTTGGTTCTGTTTCATTCTAGGGCTATGGCCTGAAACAGCACAGGCTAAAAGTAGCTCTTCCTTCCCTGGGGAGATGCTGAGCGTGCACAAAGCTAAAGCCTCGTGCTCCTCTTTCCAACCACTTGCAACAAAATTAACCCATACTCCAGGCTAGGGTTCAAACTTTTTCCTCTGCCCCAAATGACTTTCCCATCTCCATATCTGCCCTTCTTCCAAGTGCAACTCACATGCTATCTAAATCAGTTCTTTCTTATGAACACCTACTGTACGTGAGGCACTCTTCCCGGGAAACTTCCAGATCTCCTTGGTGTGAAGCATGTTTCCTTCCTCATTGCTCTCCTGGCACGTTGTTTCACTTTATTACAGTTTTTACACTGCTGGGTTGTCATTCTGCTTCCCCAACCAGGCCAAACTCTGAAGCCTCCCCTGTTCCTCTTTATTCTTGTGAGAAACAAGCACTGTTCCTGAAAAGGAACAAACGCTCACCCGATTGTGGAGAAGAAAAGAATTTATTCACAGTCTTGCAAGAATGGGCACCCAACCAAATGTGGGCGTTGACACAGAACAATAGATTCAGCGGTATTTATTCCCTAAACCTAACCACAAGTCCCTCCCCTGTTTCTCCATTGGCTGGATACTCCAGAGGTTACATTGTATTGGACAAGCCTAACTAGCCAGTGCAAATTTGAAACATGCAGCCCGCCCAAATTGGAAACATTTGAAATACATTTCCCATGCAAATTTGCAATATTAGGGATGGTTGGAACAAGTCTCCACCCCTGACTATAATGGGTATGTCCAGGCCTCTTTAGAGCCAGTCTGGGCTAGTTTGGTAACAAGTTATGAGGCTGCTTTGAGAACCTCTGTTCGGAGGCTCCACTCTGCAAGGATAGTAGATAGTGGGCGGATAAGCAGGGGGACTGACTGTGGATAGTGGGTGGATAAGCAGGGGGACTGACTGTGGATAGTGGGCAGATAAGCAGGGGGACTGACTGTGGATTACAGTTTGTCTTTTTAACCTTCTACCAATTCCTTAACTGCCCCACCCTGCTAGGCACACCTGTCCTGTGTGAAAGCTAAACTTAATCTCATTCTCACATTCTGAGCTTCTGTCTTCTAGATTCTGGCTCAGCAAGCTGATTCTGATCTCTTTCTTTTTAACCACAGGACTCTTTTTCTCTCATTGCATCTATTAACATTCCCTATAATCATTGTTTCTTGGCGTATGCTTTGGGAAATGCTGCTGTACTCATAACCCCAGCCTGCAGGGTTGACTCAGATTCTTATTGCTACCTCAACTCATGGTTTGATTTTGGCCATAATACCCCAGAGCAAATCTGAGCTATGGCCATTCCAGCCATAAAATCTCAGCAGCAAGAGCTACTTCTCTGTGTGTGTGTGTGTGTGTGTGTGTGTGTGTGTGTGTATTTTAACTTTTAATTGTCTTTGGGTGATTGTATGGTATGTGAATATATTTTTTAAAAATTACATTAAAATTTTTTAATTGTAACTAGCCTTTGCTATAGCTAAAATTACCTTGTAGTGGAGAAGGTGTGGCTGTGATAGTTGGACAGCACTGCACGTGGGGAACACATTCCTCTGACCTGGGAACTGTCCTTCTTCCAGAGGATATTGGGAGTGAGGAGCAGGGTCGAACTCAGCTGGAGTCCTCTAAAGGCTGGTCAAAAGAGGCAGGGCAGAGTAGGTGGACCGCTGTACCTTGTAGCTTTTGGCACTATTGACCATGTCTTCCTTGTGAAACTCTCCTGCCTCTGTTCGTTTCTGATCTCTCCTTTCCTTCTCAGTCTCCTTTGCTACATCCTCTTTTTCTACCCACTTCTTAAATTTTGGGGCTCCTTTGAATTCTTTTTGTTGATCTACTCTGTGACCTCAGTCTACCCCATAACTTTAACTCTCACAGACATGTCATGGATTCTCAAATCTGTCTCCAGCCTGGTCAGATCTGTAGAAAATGAGCAGTTTTCTGTTCTTCCTCTACCTTTCCCCTGAGGAAACCAAGGTAACCAAATAGTATAATTCTCATTCACTAGAGACGGGCTCTGGGAAGTGAGGACAGATTCATTCTCTCATCCATCCACTCATCCATTCTACAATACCATGCTCCTGCTGGATGGTGAATGTTGGGTTAGACACCAGGAATCTATGAAAGAATAAACATGGTCCCCATTGTCAAGGAACCCAGATCTAGGTGACATATAGGAAAGAGAAATATAATACAATGTGGAAAACACAATCCTTGAAAGATATAAACAAAGTAGAATGGACACCCAGAGATGGGAATTACTAACTCTGCCTGCAGAAGGCTTCACAGAAAAAGGTGCCATTTGGCCTGGAAAAGTTCCTGGAGGCGTCTGGATTTTTATATATGTGGGTATTCCAGCATTTAATAAATATTGTTACTGAGTCCCTACCTGTGCCAGGCTCTCTGTCCTAGGCACTGGGGATTCGACAGGGAACAAAACCAACAAAAAGCCCTGACCTCAAGGAACTTATATTCTATTAGAGAAGAGCCAAATAAATGTTTTACTTGGTGTTAATAGGGAGAGAAAGTAAGAATGAGGGTGCAGTTACATAGAGAAGGAAGTGTGTAGAGGGGAGGGGAAGATGTGAGTACCCAAATCTTCAAAAGTTTTGAATTCTTTTCCTACAGCTCCCTTCTCCCTGCAGTCACCTTTCCTTTTCTCTCTGCTACTTTCTAGCACTTACTCGCCAGCACATACATTCCACTGGATACGGTGTCATTGTGAAAAACCATGAAAAGAAGAGCTCACAGCTTGACAATACTAATTAGTGTGTGTATGGATGGGGTGTGTGTGGATAAAAAAACAGCCCTGAACTTTACAGTTTTACCCCACAAGTAAACATATGAAGGAATCAGTTGAGATGAATGTGTTGATTTATTTAAGCAGACATATTTTACCGTTGTTGTAAAGAAAATGTTATGCAGGGCATCAATAAGAACCACAGCAAAGAAAACCCACTGAAACAGAACCCTCCACATACCTAACAACATATAGGCATATAGGCAACCACATGAAGTAGAGGGGTTGAGGGACTGACCAGGGCATAGGTCCAATTTTGTGGAAATCAGAGCCTTGGTAGGACTGCTAGCTGCCTGCTCAATATTCCTCTCTTCTTCCTTCTTAACTCTGATTTTATGGAGGGAAGGAAAGTGCTCAGCTAGAAAACGATGTTTCCTGGCAATCCTGCAGCTAGGGGTAGCCATGTAACTAAGTTCTGGACAATAAGATACAAGTAAAGTTAGTGGCTGAGACGTGCAAGAAATTTTCTTAAATAGAGAACTTATTGATTGGTGGTTCACATTCCCCCACCAATTTCTCTCCAACTTCCTTCTTCTTCCTGTTTGGAATACAGGGGCAATGGCTAAGCTCCAGTGGCCATCTTGTGACCATGAGGCAAGTATGAGAATGGCAGCCAGTAGCCAGTGCTAAGATGGTGGAGCAGGAAGAAAAAAGGAGGTCGAGGTCCTTGCTGATGATGTGGGGCAGCCACCCTAACCCTGAACTCCAGACTTCTTTTACATGAAAGAAAATAGAACACCCATTCTCATTCTGAAGCTCCTTTAAACTCTTTCCTTGCAGCCTAACAAAATTCTTAAGTGATATAGAAAGAACCTTGGAGATGAACTAGTCCTGTTTAGTAGCAGAACTCTAAATCTTACACCTATCACCTGTTATTATAAATTTTTTTAGATTTTTGGTTGGTTGAAACTGGGATTGACAACCCCTTCCTTGCTCAGCCTTCCTAACTTGAGGCTGCTCCTGCAGATCCCTAAGGCTCCTGGGAATATAGGCTGCAAGCCATCTTATCCTCTCTTTTTAGGTTGAGGAAATAAAAGTGCTGAGAAATCAAGTAATTTGTTGCCCTGAGGTTGCCCTGCTAGTTTGTGCTAAGGCCAGAACTGGATTAAGCACTGCCACTGTTTCCCTTTGATTTTTTTCCCTTTATAATGCTGATTTGGGGAAAGGGGACAAAACAGAAGAGCAAATGAAGAATGGAAGTTTAGATTCTGAAATGTAGAAAGTAAAGGGGTAGGAAAAAAGGAAGTGTAAGGAAGA
Source organism: Choloepus didactylus (assembly GCF_015220235.1). NCBI lineage: Eukaryota > Metazoa > Chordata > Mammalia > Pilosa > Megalonychidae > Choloepus > Choloepus didactylus. The sequence goes on along the minus strand of NC_051320.1, from coordinate 57,258,550 downwards.
GAGACGAAAAAGTACCCGGGCTCCAAAGTTCAGACCGTTCCTCAGTCTCACTGACTGCCCAGGGTTACCCAAGGATGCAAGAAACCTTGGTCCCCTAGTTCTGCCTGGGATCTGGTCTTATTATCATTGCCGTGGTAGTTTTTCTTTCACAGTGTAAAAATGCTACTGCAGTCAATCAGTCATCCCTCCACAATTTCTTACTATCACTTATGTGTAGCTCAAAGCTGTATGAGATCTTTGGAGATACAAAGGAGGAACCGCGATAGCCCTGCCCATAAGAGGCTGCTCCGGGGATTTTTGCCCAACTTGCAAAGTCTCCTTCAGTTTCCACTCCATGGGAAGCCCGTCCACAGGAAGTGGGTTCTCTGCTGTTGCTCATGTTCAACACAACCCAGGTGACTGGACCACAGATATCTATTTGACACACATGGAACCAGTGAGAGCCTGTTTCTAGGAAATGTGGGGATGACAAGAAGGGGAGAGGGAGAGATGGAGACAGGAAAGGAGAACGAAAAGGAAAGTGATGAAGGAGAAGAGAAGAAAAAAAGAAGTAGAGGAGGAGGAAGAGGAAAGAGGAGAGGAGATGGGAGGGTAGTGGAGGGGAGGGGAGAGGTAGATATACTGACATAAAGGGGCAGAAATTTCACCCCCCACAGGTGATCTACACCACAGAAAGCAAATCTGCTAGGAGAGAAGGGTGAAATATACACTTACAGAGAACCAGAGAGAGAAACAGATTACCCCCAAGATTCTTGACAGCTCATTTTCAGTCCTGCTCTAAACACCTTACATGGAGCTCCAGAACATGTTGAGAGATGTTAAGTTAGCCTGTTGGCTCTGGCAGGAAATGACAGCGCCTTCAGGCTGAGAGCCTCCACCGGACTCTCCTTTCCTTAGGAAACTTCCCTTTCCATGCTGGGCACCATCCTTGTGCTGTTGAGTGTCTACAATCCCTGTGCTCTGCTTTGCCCTTCTTGCAAAGCTGTTTGTTGACAGACTTCAGGCAAGACTGGGGACAGACTTGCCTTGCCTTAGTCTGAACCCCACCGGGATTCAACCACGTCAACACACAATGGAAATAAAAGCTCCTGCCTTGGACCCTGTAAGTCAGAGACACCGTGAGCCCAAGGATTGGTCATGAAGAGGGTCACCTGTGCCACTGGGGATGGCCATGCCCACACACCCTGACCACACGGCTGTGTTCTCTTTTCAGAGGCAGAAGCTGAACTCAACAGTGGAAGCTGAGGTTGGTAGCCTGATAGGAAGGTGATTGCTTAGATTCCTTGATGCAGCATTTGCAGAGTAAGCCCATTGTTTTCTGCTTAGATTGTTTTGGAATGGTTTGGGCAAGAGGGGCTAACTCTCCCAACTGCCTCTTTGCACTGTTACTGGTTGTATGAATGAGCTACTGCCACGTGATGTTGCGAGTCTGCAAGTCTACTGTGGATCAGCTGGTGACTGCCTCAGCGGGTTGTGCTCTCCAGGGAAAGCTCTTTTCACAGCCCTGAGAGAGGTACAGAAAGGCAAGTCCAACTGTCTGGGCTAGAGCTACATCTGGTAACAACTCATTGACCACAGCAAGTCACTTGGCTGAGCCCAAAGTCAAGGGGCAGGGAAATATCTTCCTCCCATGGCAGTGAAGAGCAGGGAGTGAATATTTTTGCACACCCAGCCATCTAATATACCACATTGGTATTCATAGACATTTTTCCTTCTCCCACCCCTACCCAAGAGCAGAATGAAAGAAGGAGGATAGAAGTTGTATTTACCAACTCCATCTATCTGAAGCTTCTCCTCTGATGCTCCAAATACTGTCTTCTCAGGTCACCTTTAATTTCCTTGAAGGGCTGTCTCTCTTAGCAGAGGCCGCCATGGGCATTTTATTGCTCAGACAGTGTGAGCTGATTGTGTGGGCACTATCTTTTCAAGCAAACCTGGCAGGGTACCCCAGTCCCACCCCATTGCTTTCCAAAGACGGTGACTTGGAGGCATTGCATATGGATGACTCCCAGATGTATGATGCCACCATGCCCGCAAGGCATTGATCATAAATCTTAGTTATGCATTTTGTGTTTCTTTGTCTATTATCTACCCCCTCCCCTGAGACTATAAACTTTGCAAAGGCAAAAGTTTGTGCCTATTTTATTCGTCACTCTCAGTCCCAATGCCAGCCACAAAGCAGGCATTAAAAAAATATTTGTTAAAGAAATTAATGAATAGGCCCCACAGCAACAGATTCTGGGGTATTGTAGCCCAGGTTTATGATATTTCACCCAAAATGCCAGCCTCGTGCCCCAATTTAACTCCTTTCCAGAACCCTGTCCTCTCCCACTTCTCCAAGTAAGTGAAGAGGGCTGGACTGGGAGCCTGAGCGCTGGCAGGATCCTGCTGAGTGACCTCTGCTGGGATGTGGGAGGTGGGGGTGGGGAGGGGGGTGGCCCCTGATGCTCAGCCCCGATCTGGGTGACCTCTGTGAGTCTCCTGGCCTGATGATAATTGAGGTGTTCTGATAGGCTGAACATTGCCATCTTTTGTAAGAGCTATCAGCAAGTGAACATGTTTGCCTTTATTGATTTTATTTTCTCTCTCCTCCCTTTTTCTTTGAGTGCAATAGAATAATCTGATGGTGGAGGACTTGGGGAGAGGATTCCTTCCTAGTGGCCTCTCAAATCAAGACCTGAATAGGCCAAAAGTGTGGCTTATATGAAAAGTACAGTTTTCTTTAGTTTCAGGACTTGCCTGATGGAACCTGAGGCAAATGACAGATGGAAATTCAGAACATGTGCCAGGCCTTTGCAAGGGCTTTGGAACCAAGCAGATTTGGGCTCAAATCCCATCTTACAGACCAGTTCTAAAGCCTTGTAACTCTTAGCTCCCTGATTTGTAAGAGCTAACAATGCTACCCAGCAGAGCGCTTGTGAAGATGAAATGAGAAAGTGTACTTCAAGTGCCCTGCACAGTGCCTGCCAGATAGCAAAGGCTCCAAAAACAGTATCCTGCCTCATCTTCAGCAAATGCCTATTTACTCATCTATTTTTCCCTTTTATTTTTGCAATAAAACCAGGTTAGAATAAACACATCAACCTTGAAAGGGAAACCAGGTTTACCTGCAGGCTCTGAATTTGGAAGGAAAGAACAGTCCCAGCCTTTTGTTCTGACCATGCTAGGTGGTTTTCATTTGGATATGTTCTGGAATATTCAATGAAATTCATTCACTGGTTTGTAATCATGTCAGAGATCTCTCTAAGTATCATGTGGTAGCACTCTCTCCCTTACCCCTGACTGCATCCTGGGGAATCAAGGAGTATTCTGAAGTTCAGCAACAGCCTCTACCTCTTCCTGGAGCTCAGGCCTGGATGTGCCTTCCTGCTGTGCCTTTCCACCTGGATTTTCCCAAAGCCCCTTATTCCCAACAGCCCCAAAGCAGAAGTTATCATCTCCCCCAAACCCATTTCTCTTCCTTTCCCTCCATCACAATGATGGGACTCACCATCCGCCTAGAAACCCAAGCCTGGACTCACATTTGACTGCTCTCTCTGTCTCTCACTTCTCACATCTGATTAATCTCCAGGTTCACTCATTCATCAGCGAGTGTGTTTTAACCAACTGGGCAGGCATCGTCTTAGGGACCCAGAGGTGAACAAGTCAGACTAGTGCTTTAACACTTGGTGCTTTTACTTCCCAAATATTTCCTGCATTTGTCTACTGCATCCTGCCTCGTCAAGACCTCCTCTATGTCCAGGCTTTGGCTATAGCCTCCTGACTTGCCTCATGTGACCAACCCCACCCTCCAAAGTCATCCTCACAGTCTAACCAGTTTTCTCTCTAAAATGCAAATCTGTGTTGCTCCCCTGCTTAAACACCTAGCTCTTGCCCTCATGCATGGTTCCCAGATCTCCGGATCCCAAAGGGCAGTTTAAAAGGAAGCAAAGCAAAGCAAAACAAAATGAAAGAAACAAAACAAAATAAAATAAAATTATATAGGAGAGCCATGTAGAACTGTCAACTTTTCCTTTTGCCAGCTAAGGAGTTCAAAACAAAGAACAAGCACGTAAGAATCACTATCTTTTCATAAAAGAAAGGACATTCTAACCAAACAGTAAAAATAAATATAATTGTAGAAAAAAGATATTAAATTAGGTAGATGTCCTTTCATCAGGGCCTGAGAAAACTCTTCATCATGGAAGACTCTTATGGAGAAATATGGGCCATGGATGGACAAGCAACCTCCCCAGGACACATCAAATGTTCCCTAACTGTAATTACGCCCTCTCCCATTTTTCACCCACCCCTGCCTTGAATTAGCCATGCTGAGCTGCTTGCAGCTCCTCCCACAGACTCTGCTGTCCCTCCCCCTTGCATCTTTGTTCCCCCTTTTCCACTTGCCTGGAAAGCTCAGCCCGCCTTGCTCTGCCTTACTACACTTACTCATCCTTCACCCTGTCATGGTCTTATCCAGAAAGCCTTTGTGGTTGTTGTCCAACCCCCCCCCCGCCCACACACACACCTTACTTTGTCCTCCATAGCATCCTGTGGTCACTTCTGTAGCCTTGACAGTGTCATACTGAAATGGTCTATTTCTGTGTTGTGTCTCCCACTTAGCTGGGGCTGATGGTGCCAGGCACTTACTAGATGCTCCACGAATATTATTGAAACAAATTTCTTAATTTACATCTCAAATTATCCCACCCTCACCTCAAAATATGGGGTCTGCAGAGTTGCCTCAGTCAACCAAACTTTGCAAGTGCTTCTGCCTTAGCAAGTGATTCCACTCTCCCAACTCAGGCCTGATTCCCAATCCTCATCACACCCCAAACGAGTGTCGTATCCTGGCAAGTCCGGGCACCTCCTCAAGGTCTCTGAGACTATCTGGGCACCGCAAGTCTCTGCGTCACTCTGCAGGCAGCTTCCCTGCTGTTGCCTGGGTCCTTGTAGCTACTCTTCCCTCTCCTTTTCCCCGAGTAACACCAGCTTACCAGACCGTTACTGAAGGTTTGGGGCAAAGGAAGAGATTGCAGTCAAGCATAATACAAGCAGCAACTTAAAACCATGTATTAATTAACAGTGTCCTAAGATTTTACCAACCATTCCCTGACTTCAACTATATCCCCCAGAAAGCCTCCTTTGATTTCTGCCCCATCACTGGGCTTGTCTCACCTTGAAATCCATCAACACTTGTCCCATCCTCTTTCCAGTCACCAATCCCAATTCTTGTTAATTCCTTGTGTGCAGAATTCCTATTTCCCTGCTCAATAGCCTCACTTGCCTCTAAGAGAGAATAAAAAAAGTGTCTATTCACTCACCCTTCCAGGCTAGTTACCATGGTGCTCACTGATCAAGGGGAGGTGGGTGTTGGCAAGAGGATCCTTGATTGCCGAAAGACTCGGCAACTCTTCTCAGAGGGGAGGAGAGGAGTCACAGTGGAAAGAGAAGTGCTTTGGAGGAAAGGTGTGCCTGATGGAAAAGGAGCAAATGAAAGGGGCTAATGGGAACTAAGAAAGCCACTGACCTAATGAGGAGGTGCTTGTGGATCTGACAGGGATGGAGGTGACAGGGGAGACGGAAGGAGAACCTGCCCCTTCCTCCTGAGAGGAGATGAGCTGGGTGTTGGCAGTTGCAGAGGAGACTTTATGAATCATTTTGTTTGGATGTTGCCTTCTTTTTTAGAAGAGATTCAAACCAGGACACTAGCTGTCAACAAAACCTTATGGGTTGTTATTATCATATTTTTAGACTTGAAAAGATGTTGTAAATTTGTGATCAGAAATGAGATACTGGCAGCTGAGAACTGGTTTTAAGTATGTTGGGAAATGGCTGCTCATCAGCTCTAAGTTCCAGAAAGCAGTGGGGGTTGAGATCAAAGGAACAGGGACTTGGAAAATAACAACCAAGTATGAGAGAGGTGGAAAGAGATGGGTGTTATCAAGGAAAATAGGCAAAACTTGGGCAGTTCTATGTCCTAAATTGCCAACTCATTCAAGGATAGTCAGGGAAAATATTCTTGATTATTTTGTCCTCATTTATATCTGGATCTATAAAATATCGTACATTCATGACTTTTTGTGATATCCGACAATTTCTTCTTTGAGCACCAATTCTTGTCCTTTGAGCATCTTGAACATATATCTTTCTAAGACATAGGATACACTATTATTGCCAGGGTATTGGACCATAGATACAAAGCCAGAGGCTGGGACCAGGTCTTTGAATAAGGCTTAGAGGATATAACAAGAACTCTGATAAACCAGGACTCAGCCCAGACCAGGGATATGAACTGATCCTAAAAGCCAAAGTAGGCAAAACAACAACAACAAACACTCTAGGGAGTCAAGTAAGATCTGCACATTGGAGTGGCTCAAGCGACCATGTTAAGTCATGAGAGATTCCTCCACCAGCTGCCTACCACTGGGGATTCTGAGGGAGCTCTGCAGATGGGACTCTGTTCCAGGCATTGGTCCCAAATGACTACATGGCTCATTTGGCCCTGATGAGCCAGATCAGACCTCACAGAGTGGGGAGAACTCTTTTTCCCAAAATGGGCAGAACAATTGGCCTAAGCTAAGCCCAAGTTAATGGCTTCCTTGGCCCTTTATCTTGGCCTTCTAGATCTTATAACTTTTATGGTGAAAAAGGTCAGGAAAGATTAATCAAAGAAAACTCTATGTGCAGTTAAAGTGTGTCTCCTTAAGGCTCAGAGCTGGCCTGAAAAACCCACCACATGTTGGAGCTGGAAGGCAGTGGTAGCCCAGCCCATCTCCTCTACCAGCACTATGGGAACTCCAAAAGGGAGAAAGTATGCTGAGAGGAGTCCACGAAGTCAAGCCAAAACAGCAGGATCACAAATACAACAGAGTTTTCCACCTCTTTCCACTTCACCCTGAGCAGTGGGACCTGAGAAAGTCACAGACCTGACCCATATCAGCCCATCTGTTCCTCAGGGAGAAAACAGAGAAGGAGCCCCGAAACAATTCAGCTGGAGAGAGGAGCTGAGCAGGAGACTCTAAACCTCAGACAGTCACATCTGCACTTTCCATGTCCCTGAACCTTTCACCCCCACTGTGTTCCAGGGTTTTGGTAGCTGTTTTATAAGGTTCTAATACAGAACCTTCACAGCAACCTTTGCAAGGTACATAACATTATTCTCATTTTGTAGATGGAGAAACTAAGACTCAACAAGGTTAAGGAATTGGCCCATGGTCAGACGGCATAGGATCCAGGACTCTGAAGCCCATGTTGGACTCTCCACTGCATTTCCAACTGTGAGGAGGGTGTGTGTTCTAGTTTGCTAATGCTGTCAGAATGCAAAACACCAGAAATGTATTGGCTTTTATAAAAGGGGGTTTATTTAGTTACAAAGTTACAGCCTTAAGGCCATAAATTGTCCATCAGCAATTGGGAACCTTCACTGGAGGATAGCCAACGGTGTCCAGAAAACCTCTGTTAGCTGGGAAGGTACGTGGCTGGTATCTGCTCCAAAGTTCTGGTTTCAAAATGGCTTTCTCCCAGGACATTCCTCTCTAGGCTGCAGTTCCTCAAAAATGTCACTCTTAGTTGCTCTTGGGGTATTTTGTCCTCTCTTAGCTTCTCCGGACTAAGAGTCTGCTTTCAATGGCCGTCTTCAAACTGTCTCTCATCTGCAGCTCCTCTCTCAGCTTCTGTGCATTCTTCAAAGTGTCCTTCTTGGCTGTAGCTCCTCTTCAAAATGTCACTCTCAGTTGCTCTTCAAAATGTCACTCACAGCTGCACTGAGTTCCTTCTGTTTGTCAGCTCATTTATATGGCTCCAGTGATTTAATTTAGACCCACCCTGAACGGGCGGGGCAACATCTCCATGGAAATTATCCAACCAAAATCATCACCCACAGTTGGGTGGGGCACATCTCCACTGAAACACTGAAAGAATTACAATCTAATCAACACTGATACGTCTGCCCACACAAGATTACATCAAAGAATATGGCTTTTTCTGGGGGACATAATACACTCAAACTGGCACAGTGTGTGAGCAGAGACGAACAGAAACTTCTAAGAAGCATTCCTACCCAAACCAAAAACAACTTCAACATTTTTTGTCATCTAAGAGCACCACTATGAATGCCCTGCACTGAAACGTGTTACCTGGTGACGCTGCTTCTTGTGTGAAAAGTCTATGAGAACTTTCAATAGATCACAGGCCTTTTCTCTTATTCAGTGTGCACACCTGCATTCTGGATGGCAGGAGACCCAGTTTCAGCATCACAGAGGTACTTCCTCTCAACGCCTCACTACTTAGATTGGGCTCACATACTAAAATGTGTGTTGTTTAAACTTTTTTAATTTTGGATTTAGCAGAAAAGTTGCAAAGATGACACAGAAGGTTCCCCTGTACTCTTCACCCAGCTTCTCCTAATGCTAGCATCTTACATAATCACAGTACGGTGGTCAAAACTAAGGCACCAACACTGGTTGTGTATGTACTTTTAATATGCTACAAGACATGAACACTACATTATATAACAGCTATTTTCTGATTTTCTAGATGATCTCATTTGTTCATACTAGCCTAGAAAGCCAGTTTCCTCTTGATGTCTGAGGGTGTGAAATTCTTGGTTTAAAAGTTTTCCATTTCCCTCTTTCTCACCAAGAAGTTTTACAGCTATTGCAAATCCAAACCTTTGGCCTAAAAAAAGAAAATGTCTTTACTTTAAAGCTGAATTAAATGTACTTACCACAAAATGGCACCTTAGAATATGATTTCACCTTCACTGGTTTGATTGGTATATCAAGTCTTCAGGTTTGCACTCAGGGGCTAATACTATTTACTTAATGATTAATGGAAAATAAATGTATCATTTGCTGCCACATTCATTTCATTTGACCAAGTGGATAAAATCCATCCTGCAATTTCTCTCTTCCTTAGATATTGGAATACTTGAATACAGCCATTGGCTAGTGTGGTTATTTCTAAGGAAAACAGAGTGGGATCTCTCTCTTATCAGTTCTCTATTTGTCACCTGTGTAATGGCCAGTGCATACAAATAAAGAGAAGAAGATTAAAGAGAGAATGGAAGGAAAGAGGGAGAGAAAAGAAGGTGTTTTAATGTTCTTGAGGCAGAAAAGAAACCAGTGAAAGAAATCAGGGGGGCCTTGGTCACAGAAAAAACAAGGTAAGAGGAAAACCAGGAGATTTTGGTATCTTAGGTCAGATTCCCTTGAAACCAACCCTGAAACAGAGATTTGTATGCAGGAGGTTTTGGGGAGAGCTATTCAGAATAGCACCTGGGAGGAAGTGAGGGAAGCAGGACTGGGCAGAGGGAGAAGTTATAAGGCAATGCTGTTGCAGCAGAGACTTCAGCTCACCTAAGAGGGAGCTCAGGAGCTGGGAGGGCCCTTTAGGGTTGTCTCACATTGGAGCAAGGCAGCTGGGACTCACATCAGCCAGCCCTCGGATGCGGGCTCTCCCTGGGAAAGGAGCATGAGCCTGGGTGAGGCAGCTCCCTTTACCTGAGGGCAGTTCCTGCAGATGGACTGAGAAGTGTGCAGTCAGCCACCAACACCCCTGGCACTGGGAGGGATTAGTTCCTTGGTCCTGAAGTGGGAATCTGAGTGGTACACTAGAGCATCTGCTATATACGGTATCCTCAAACCCAGAAGAAACTGATTCAAGCAAGGAGTGGTCAACTGTCTAAAATGTTGCTAAGAGGTTCAGTTAGATGAGGACAGATATGGCCAAATGAAGGTCATTGGGGACCTTAATCAGAGCAATTGCAGTGGAACTGGAAGAATGCAAATCCATGTGAAGGAACAGAGGAAAGAATAGAAAATGAGCAATACAGACATTTCTTTTGAGAATTTTATTAGTCAAGAGGAGCAGAGAAATTGGGTGTTAATAAATAGAGAGTGGCATAGGGTCCAGGGGAGCCTGTTGTTTGTTTTAACTTGGAAAATACTAGAGCATTTGTTTGCTGATGGAAATGACAGGAATGATGTTGGAAATTGAGACACAAAAGAGAGAGGAGATAGTTGCATCCTTGAGAAGGTGAGAGGAATAGGATGCAGGCTTCAGTTGGAAGAGTTGACCCTAGGTAGGGGGAGGGATACATCATATAGTAACAAGGCAGACCTTTGGTTGGCTCCTAGGGTTTAAGAGCCAAAGGTCCATCTGGGAGTTTCTCTTGAATGGTGATTCAAACCCAGGAGCTGTGGAGTGACCCACCATATGTTCCGGAAAGTGGAGAGAGCATGAAGGAGGTATGTAGAGATGACGAGGGGGGGGTGGTTCCTTGTGACCTTCCAATTCCAGGGTCCAGGACCTCCCTGAGGCCTGCCTGTGGTCCCTTCTTAAATTTCACAAAACATCCCTTCATTTCTACTATAAATGTCCCCTATGTGCTAAATTTAGCTCTACTGAGATACTGATTTTTTTAATTAAATTCAGTTTTATTGAGATATATTCACATACCATACAATCATCCATGGTGTACAATCAACTGTTCACAGTACCATCATAGAGTTATGCCTTCATCACCCCAATCTATTTTTGAACATTTTTCTTACACCAGAAAGAATCAGAACCAGAATAAAAAATAAAAATTAAAAAAAAAAGGATCCCCTCCCCCATCCCACCCTATTTTTCATTTAGGTTTTGTCCCCATTATTTTACTTATCCATCCATACACCAAATAGAGGGAGTACGATCCACAAGGTTTTCACAATCATACTGTCACCCCTTGTAAGCTACATTGTTATACAGTTGTCTTCAGGAGTCCAGACTACTGGGTTGGAGTTTGATAGTTTCAGGTATTTACTTCTAGCTATTCCAATATATTAAAACCTAAAAAGTGTTATCTATATAGTGCGTAAGAATGTCCACCAGAGTGACCTCTCGACTCCATTTGAAATCTCTCAGCCACTGAAGCTTTATTTTGTTTCATTTCACACCCCCCTTTTGGCCAAGAAGATATCTGAGATACTGATTTTTGTACCCAGAATCTTATCTAATGATAATGGAGCACTACCTGATTGTTCTGCAATTAACTTCAGGCCAGACACCCCGGAAGGCACTCTTGATTTAAGCCAACCTCCAGTGAGGAAAGAGAGCGAGAGCTGCCCTAGCTGGCTCAGGCCCTTTCCTAGAACTGTGCCATTGACCTTGCACAAAAATGTTCTTTCCAGGGTCATTATACTGGTGAAAAAGCTGGGTGCCACAAAATGTAAAACCATAAGGAACAATTAAGGTAAATATGATCTATTCTCTGAATGAATAGTATCTAGCTATTAAGCTAGATTATTATGAAGCCTAGATAGACACATAAAGCACAAAGGGCACTAATTTTAATGCACATCAGTATAAGCATTGTAAAAACAAATGCACTTGGAAAAAAAGATAGGGAAAATACATCAAAATGGTAATAGTTGTAATGTGTTAGGTTAATGGTATCAAGTGTTTTTTACCTAATTTTCTCTATTTTATTTCTGAAGTGTGGCTATATCATGCATACAGTTTAAAAGAACGCTTCTTCTTTAAGCGCAAACCTGAGCAGTTTGAGTGCTTTCCAAGAGGCCCTTAAGTCATTTGCCTAAAAGGAAGGAAAGAGTCAACTCAAGAAATGGGGCCAGAGAAAAACTTCAGAGGAAGTGGTTCTTTGCATCAAAGTGTACGCCTACCTGCTGGCCAGGGACGCGAATCACAGTCCCTCAATAAAGCCCAAGAAGAGAACTAGGTGACCACTTCAGTATGTACAGATCGTGCAGCCCATTCCATGCATAAATACTGCCATGAAATAGCTGTGACTTGGAAGAAAAAGCTAAGCAGTATCCTCCAAATGAGCACACAGTGGCCAGCTCCAATGCCAGGCATTGTCCCACCCTCACCCCATCCCGTGCCCCTTTCTCTCTGACAGCCATCCACAGCAACAGCTTGCCCTCCTGAAAGCTCCAAGGGTTTTCATTAGCGCCACATTGGGCACTGACCCTGAACTTCATCTTTGCTAAATGCTTCCAATTTATCCTAATGAGGATTCCCCTCAGCCGCCCAGGGAGGTCAGCGGGAGGGTTGTCCCATCACTCTTCTTTCACTGGGAAGTAGGACAGGTCAGAGACCTGCTGGGAAGAGAACTGGAACAAGAACTTTGTGTTCCTGTAGCTCAAAACTTTTTTTAGCTCACTGATCCCAGCCAGTGCTTCAGGCAAGCAAGAACTGGAAAGAATAAGTGGTGAAGAGAGAATGAGGCCTGTGCCCGCAGCCCTGCCCCTGAGTGAGCAGGCCACGCTCCCCTGCCCCTGCTTATCCCTGAGCTTCATACTGTTACAAGTCGACCAAGCCATACGCATTCCTCCAGCTTAATCTCCCAGCCTCTCCATTAGAAGCAAGGAAGGATGGACGTTATGGGTTTTAGGTTAATCAAAGCAATGAGACACCCTAGAGGCTAGAATACAAGTTAAATATTGGCCTCATGTTCGTGGATAATAATTAGCTAAGGCAGATAGAAGCGTGTTAGCAGTAAGTTCTCCCCGGAGAGAAAGAAATGTGACAATAGTATGAGAGGAGACCCCCATCTACATAAGATCAGAGAAGTGAAATTAATTACTTTCTGTTCAATATTAATATTTAGTAGATGGCTACTACGTGTAAGCCCTCTGCTAAGTGGTGAGCAAAGCTGAAGCAGACTGTGTTCCACATGTCAGAAACCCACTGTCAGGACCAGAGATGCTGATCAGGTAGGCTGATACCTCTGTGTGCCTTGGCAAAGCCGCAGGGGTGGGCTTGATTAGTATGGGTGGTTCTCTACAAGTCCAGATAAAGGCAAAAAGCAGGGATGGAAATCACGTCCATGGGTGGGTGGGGATGGGTGGGTATCAGGGGTCACCTCCACTGGTGGGTATATGTCTGAGAAGACAACACAGTCAGCTTGGCCTCATTGCCTCCTACTCACCCTTTAGGTCTTTGCTTCTATGCCATTTCCTCCCAGAAGTCATCCTTGACACCAGGGCTATGTTAAGTTCCCCTGTTATATACTGTTTGATAGTGCATTCATGAGTGTGATTGCCTAATAGTCTTTCCATGAGAATAGAGATGGGGAGGGGGTCTCTTTATGTTCATCTTTGTGTCCTCTGCCTGGCACTAGTAGGTGCTCTATAAATATAGCATCCTTTGTTGCACTCATCATATTGCACGTATGTAAGTACTTAAGTAATTGTTTGTTGACTGTCTTCATCACTGGACTGTAGATCCCAGGAGCAAAGGAACCTGCTTTAACTTGGTCTCCACCACATGTATCCCCAGTGCTAACAAGGTGTTAGCATATGGTGGTGCCCAATATTGGTGGCCTGAATAATAAATAAATGAACAAATAAACATGAATAAAGGTCCAAAGATCTAGAAATTGATAGAAAAGGGAAAAGATACTGAGAGGTTAGGAGCCAAATGTGCCCAGGAATAAAGCTAGGTGAACAGAAAGAGAGAAAGAACAGGCCTTTGGTGCTGAGGGTTCACAGTACACCCAGCCTTTCCTTGACAGGTGTTGACTGGGTGGTGTATGGGTTGTTAAGGGAACGAAGTAGGCAGGCCACCGTAGTAGAGATGATAAACCAAGTTCAAAGCCCTCCTTACCCTAGAGGAAAAGGTAAGCCACTTATTTCCTTCTCTGCAAAGTACAAACCTGGAATCCTTTTTGTTTGCGAGATGTGACCTTGAACTCCATAAATTCTGGGGAGCAACTGGGAAATGGTTTGGCAACCTGCAAGCTAAGGTGTCCACATGTAAAGCTGGATCACAGCCTCCTGGCTGGGAGATTTGGTGTATCTTGCTGAATCCCTGAATCACTAAGGCCTGACTAGGTATAATGTTACCTCCATGTTGCATGTATCAAGTGGGGCTGCTTCTGCTAGAAAATCCAATTCCTCTTCTTCCCAGGAGTGAGTGCAGAAGGGTTCAGGGAAGTGTTCAGGAAGGGGAGTGTGCCAGTTTGGGTAAATTATGTCCCCCAGAAAAAGCCATGTTCTTTGATACAATTTTGTGGGGGCAGATGTATGACTGTTGATTAGGTTGGAACCTTCTGATTGAGTGTTTCCATGCAGATGTGACCCACCCCACTGTGAATGACACCTTTGATTAGGGTGTGACCTCTTGATTGAATGTTTCCGTGGAAATGTAGCCCACCCATTCAGGGTGAGTCTTGATTAGTTCACTGGAGTCCTTTAAAAAGAGCTCACAAACAGAAGGACCTCAGAGCAACTGAGTGACATTTTGAAGAGCAGCTGCAGCTAAGAGAGGACAAAATGCCCCAAGAGCAACATTTTGGAAATGCCATTTTAAAACGCCACCTGGGAGCAACTGGACACCAGCCACAAGCCTTCTGAGCTAACAGAGGTTTTCCAGACGCCAATGGCCATCCTTTAGTGAAGGTACCGGATTGTTGATGCCTTACCTTGGACACTTTATGGTCTTCAGACTGTAGCTTTGTAACCAAATAAACTCCCTTTATAAAAGACAATCCATTTCTGGTATTTTGCATTCTGGCAGCATTAGCAAACCAGAACAGGGAGCAAGCCTGCAGTTCACAACAGACTGACTATGGGAACATTTGGACCACATGAAAAGCTACTTGAGGTTTCTCTCATCTCTCTTTGCAATGTGCATCTCCCTAGTTTACTAGACAACACTTGCCAGAGTTGGCTGCTAAGGACTCTAAAAACTGCAGAAACTGTGTGAAGATCCAGGAAGTATAAACCTAGTTTCCAAATGGAAATTGCTTTTCTTTCTGGGCCACCTCCTCTTCCCTCCACTATCACTCTAAAACTTGTTTTTAATGAAATTCCTCTTTATCCCTAACTTCTGCTTCCCATCTGCCTAGTCTCCAAAATGGAAGGGAGTACACTTAATTACTAAAGCAGTTGCTCAGCCCCTATCCCAATACATACATACACACACATCCAAAACATTTATCTGTTTTAGCAAACAGAAAGGAAAAAGGCAAAAGCAGGCTTTGTCTTATTGCCTGGTTAATCCATTTGGATGATAACTGATAGACTTTAAAATACAGGCTTGCATTTTCATCTGGCTATATTGTGGTTGACTCAATTGGTACAAAAACAAGGCTTTTCTCACTAGTATATTGTAAGGCTCCTTGGAGGGTAGAGTTGGCATGTACTGTACCAAGCTGGCCTAGGATGGTTTTTAAGTTATTTGTTCTAATTTTACAGTCTTTGGGAGATAAATACAAAATTTCCCCTCTCCCTCTGTGTGCAAGTGGGTGTTTGTGATTAGTCTTCTATTTAGTACTTTTGTTCAATTCATCCAGAAAAATTTCTAGATAAATTTACTTAGTTTTTTCTTTCTTTTTCTTTTTTTTTTTTTTTTAGTATAAGGATTAAAAATGTTGGGCATCTGCAAATTGCACTGAGTTGATTTGTGCTATTGTCTAATTTGGCCTTATTGTAGCAACAAAAAAAGCATGTACAACAATATCTGGTGTTTTATACGAATGAGTAGTTTATAAATTCATTCAAATAAAGTGTTCACAGTCATGTTTATACTTAAATACAGGATCTAAAATTTTGTTTTCATCCAGGAGTAGAGTCACACCTAAACTTGTAGCTCTTTAAAATAAGCTCTTTCTTCTAATAAATGGAACACAGCATGTGCTTATACCTGCTAGAGACAGAACACGGTTGTATAAGTGCCCAGACCCAGAGCCAGCGACAGCTGTTACAGGTCTGAATTGCCGCTCAGTGGCCAGCTGGGCGAGCAAGGTCAGTTACTTTTCCTTTGTGGGCTGCTGTTTCCTTCTCTGGGACACAAGGCAACCAGACTTGATGGCTTCTCAAGTCCCCTCTAGCTCTGAATTAGTATGAGACTTTGAATAAAGGGGAAATTTAGAATTATCTAGTCCAAATCTGGCCTGCTGTCTGATTTTGTACAACCTGCTAGCAAAGAGTGGTTTTTACATTCTTAAATGGTTGAAGAAAGATATATCACAAAACAAGAAAAATATATGAAATTTAAATTTCAATGTCCATAAATAACATTTTATTGGAACACAGCCATGCTCACTCATTTTCATAGTCTGTGGCTTCTTTCTTGCCACAATAGCAGAGTTGAGTAGTTGCTGCAGACCATGTGGCTCACAATCCTAAAGTATTGCCTATGTGACCCTTTACAGAAAAAGGTTGCTGACCCCTGATCTAGTCCAACTGCTTGAAAGATGAGGAAATTGGCATCCTGAGGAGTAAACTGACTTAGTCAAGGTCCTATTTCATAAAGACAAAGCATCGTTGTAGAAAGAAAGCCACAACTGGCCATTTCAAGACATCCAAGGTGAAAAACAATTAACAATACACAAAAGATTAAGGAAGCAAAAGTAATTTCTTCCTCAAATGCCAAAGGGTAATGTGCTATAAAAGAGATAAGGACTAAGAAATTATGAAACTCATGGAGTACCCTGCAGTCACTTGAGTGGAAGAACTGAGGTTTTCTTAATCTGGGATCAAATGACAAGGGATTGATGAGGACAATTTGGGAAGCAGGCAGATTACAGCAGAAATGGCCGGAGATTCTTCATACTGATAGGACTCTAAGAAAGCTACATGCAAACCTGCTGAGGGAAATGGAAGCGGACATTAGAAACGCCTAAGTGGGCCTTTTCAAACGTTCACGAGGTCTGGAAGGGGTACGCAATGCTGCGTCTGGGGAAAGGGAGCCTGGGAAAGATTAGGCCTCTAGTCAGATAAAAATCCCAAAGCTCCTTATGGCACAGAGGCACGACCTAAGATGACCAGCGTAGTTCCGAGAGCTTGGCTCTCCTGATGACAGGACTCAGATCCCACCAGGACGTTAAATAGCAACAAAGTGAGCATTGAGTTGGAGACATACCAGTTTTAGAAAGGTTTAAACTACGTTCCATGTGGGAGGTAAAGCTATCATTGCTCAATTTACACAAGGAGAATTGCCTCTGCTTGGTAAATTATTGATGGCACATATTAAATATTTCACTCACAAGTATAAATAGGGGGAGAGATGAAACTGCCCCCAAATTCATACTGTTGGCATTTAGCCAGGTACCAGACATTATTCCTGTGGGAAGGGCTTTTTGTAGTTATAACATAAAATTGAACTTGTTGAACATAGGATTTACCCTGGAAATTCAGATTATTGACAACACACTGTATGTATACCACTGGTTCAGTGAAAGTCCAAATGGTACTTTCTATGTTTACCTCAGCGACTAATAGTGTGAGCTCTTGAGTCAGACTTCCTGGGTTTGCATTCAATACCTATTGCCTGAATGCCCAGGTAACCTTGGACAAGTTACCGAACCTCTAAAGCCTCATTGTCCTCTCCTGTAATAAAGATAATAATAATAATAGGATGACGGTAGTACCTACCTAGTGGACTGCTGCAACTATTTACATTATATTATCGACGTGAAGTATTAGGAGATGCTGAGCATTAGTAAGTGCTCATTAAGCACCCCTGGTTAGCTGTTGTTGCATTGCGTGGCATATTATCTAAGAACATGGATGTAGGCTGGAGTTCTAGCTTCACGAGATCCCTAAGTAGTCTTGCAATCATGGGTACATCGCTTCAACACGTTAAGCTTCAGTTTTCTTATCTTTAAAATAGTGATAATAATAGTACTTTAAGGGCTATTTTGGGGATTAAATGAGAAAATGTACTTAAAATGCTTGAGTATATTTCTGGCATTTAGCTATTATTGTTATTATTGTTGTTCATTGGTTCCATAATACCCAGGACAAATTCTGAAGACAGGCTGAAAAACAGTAAGCTCGATATAAGATGCATGCCTGGCACACAGAATGTAAGGAGTTTTCACAGAAACGATTTGATCAAAGGGCAGTAACATGGGTTTGGATTGTCACGAAATCCCTCCGGTAAATTAGAGACAAGCTGTGCTCTGGGGGCACACTGCACGTGTACCGATCATTTGGAGAATGGTCCCTGACAGCATTTCCACCTGCCCAGGGGACCTCCTCCTGCCTGAAGCCCCAGTGCTGAGCCCAGAAGGCAACATGGGTTCCCTGATTCAGAATCACAGAGGTTCCTGCTTCTTGTTTTCCCATCTCCTTTGCAACTTTCTATTATTCTTGTTTCCTGACAGGCTTCTAAACTTTTAGAACATGAGGCTACTTTTCCACCCTATGTTCTAGGTAAAATTTAAGCACGTTTCATCTTCCTTATCAGTGATAGGAAAAAAACAATGGCCTCAAAGCAGGAAAGGCTCTTCAATATCTGGGCCAATCACTCTTCTTAGTTTGTGGAGCTGGACTCCGTTTCCTACCATTAACAGATTTGTTTGCTTATCTGATATTCTCCAGATTAAATTACCTGGCCTCCACAGTGCTGGGGCTGGACAAACCTGCTTTCCCTATTACTTTTACGTGCACCCTTTCACTTCTGCTGACTCCTTCACAATGAACAGAAGGGGGACTTCTGCTGAGATCAAGGAATTACAAGAACATGTCCTGCAGATATCCGAGGTGTATTGTTTGGCATAAATTGTGTTAAGGCTGAGCTGCTGCTTCCGCTAGATTTCTTAAGAACTGAGGATCTCTTCTTAATATAGCCAGATTAGAAGGTTTTATTTTCTTCTGCTTTCCCACATGGCCCAACTGTTAAGGTAGGACACTAGGGAGTGAATAACTAGTTGCCTCCATGTAACTCAAGGCCCTGCATTCATAGGCTCATTTTTTTTTTATAGTTGTCTAATGTTTACAGAATTTTTTATTCATTTTTATTGAGTTATATTCACATACCATGCAGTCATACAAAGCATACATTCAATTGTTCACAGTACCACCACATAGTTGTGCATTCATCACCAAAATTAACCTTTCACATTTTCATTATCACACACACAAAAATAATACAAATAAAAATTAAAGTGAAAAAGAACAATTAAAGTAAAAAAGAACACTGGGTGCCTCCTCCCTGCCCCCCACCATTTTTCTACTCATCCATCCATACACTGGACAAAGGGGAGTGTGGTCCATATCGCTTTCGCAATCACATGGTCACCCCTCATAAGCTACATTTCTATAATATCGTCTTCAACATTCATGGGTTCTGGGTTGTAGTTTGAAAGTTTCAGGTATTTACTGCTAGCTATTCCAACTCATCAGAACCTAAAAAAGGTTGTCTATATTGTACGTAAGAATGCCCACTAGAATGACCTCTCGGTTCTTTTGGAATCTCTCAGCCACTGAAACTTCTTTCATTTCCTTTCACTTCCCCTTTTTGGTCAAGAAGATGTTCTCCATCCCATGATGCCGGGTCTAGATTCCTCCCTGGGAGTCATATTCCAGGTTGCCAGGGAGATTTACACCCCTGGGTGTCAGATCCCACGTAGCGGGGAGGGCAGCGATTTCACCTGCATAGGCTCATTTCTATGAACCTATGAGTTCTGTGGAGATCACTTCATCCAAAGCCTTCATTTTACTGATGAGGAAATCAAGAAGCCTGGCGACAGGCCCCGGGTCTCCCAGCTGGATTCTAGCCAAGCCAAGCCAAGCAACCAGGTCTCCTGACTCTCAGAGCTCTTGCTGCCCTCCGTGCTCATAGCTGGAAGGGAGTCTCCTTGGTGCCTTTTTTTTTCCTATGCAGATAGTACTTACGTGGGATGAACCCCACCTGTCTTCTTACTCTTTTTAAAATTATTATTATTGTGGTAAAATACACATAGCATAAAATTTACAATTTTAACCATTTTAAAGTGTAAAATTCAGTGATGTTAAGTATACTCACAAGATTGTGCAACTACCACCACTATCTAGTTCCAGAACTTTTATATCACTCCAAATAGAAAACCCATATATATTAAGCAATCACCCCCCAATGCCTCCTCCTCCCAGTCCCAGGAAACCACCAATCTGCTTTATGACTCTGGAAATTTCATTTAAATTGTCTGTTCCAGATATTTCATATACACTGAAATATGTGACTTTTTGTGTCTGGCTTCTTTTGGTTGGCATAATGTTTTCAAGATTCATCCATGTTGTAGCATGATCAGTATTTCACGTCTTTCTATGGTTGAATAATATTCCATTGTATGGATATACCACATTTTGTTTATCCATTCGTGCATTGATGAAAAGTTGGTTGTTTACCTTTTGGCTACTGTGAATAGTGCCACTATGAATATTCTTGTATAAGTTTTTGTTTGAACACCTGTTCTCATTTCTTTTGGGTACATACTTAGGAGTAGAATCACTGGGTCATAGGGTAATTCTGTTTAATTTGTTGAGGAACTGCCAAACTGTTTTCCATAGTGGCTGCATCAGCAATGTATGGGGGCTTCAATTTCACTACACCTTCTCAAACGTTTGTTAGTTTCTGGTTTTTTTATTTTTATTTTTTTATTTACAGCCATCTGGTGGGTGTGAAGTGATATTTCATTGTGGTTTTGATTTACATTTCCCTAATGTATAATGACATTGAGCATCTTTTTGTCTTCTTACCCTTGGGTACCACCTAATGTTTGGTTTTCACTGAGCGTATCATCCTCTAAGGACTTAAAGATTTCCCCCAGTGGTTTGTGATCAATACAGATGCCTATTTGGGATAAAGAATTGGGATGCCAGAATCTGAATGGTACAAGATTTTGTGGGGTGGGGGGTAAAGTCATTGCACCTTCTGTCTGCTCGGGTAAGACCCAGAACCCAAGTCCCAATAGGAAAGCAGACTCTGAACCAGGTCAGACACCAAGATGGCCTTAGTTCCTGGGAGCCTACCTACTGCCTCCCCACACCAGCAGCCAGAGTCCTGCAAGGCCAGTCCGAGAAGTGCCCAGGTGCCTTTTGCCCACAGTTGTGGTAGGTTGAGTCAATGGTGAATATTAAGATTGTGTCCCTGAAGAAACACAGATATCGGACTGCAGTGGTGCATATAAAGTGGGTTGCCAAATCCAGGAGCTCTGAGGGTAATATCGGGAGCCAAGGTGCTAAAGGGTGTTAGAAAACCAGAAAAGAACTTGCACAGAACATTTGTGTGAGCAGGAAAGTCCTCCTTACAGACCAGACAGTATGGACATCCCACTTAACCTTACCAACTTTGAGTTAGATGCTAATCACCATTTTAAAGGCCAGGAGAGACTTGGAGAAGTTGAATAATTTGCCCCAAATCACACAGCTAGAAAGCGTCAGAGCCAAGATCAGAACCCAGGTCTTCTAGTTCCAAAGCTCATGTTCTCACCAGGTCACCATGCTGCCTTTTAGAAGGGCCCATACATGTTCAACTGAGAACTTGTTGCTATGTATGGTGTGGCAATCTGTAATCGTGCAAATATGCATTCCTAGGACTGGAAGGGTATTGCTGATCATCCAGTCCCTAAATACACTGAATTCCTTTGCAACAGTGGTTCTCAAATCATGTCCTGAAAACCTCAGGAACTTCTGTGGGAACAGAGAAGAAGGATGAGAAGAGATTTCCAGCTGTCATCCCCACCCTCTAATCCTGCCCCCACCATCCCTTCAACCACAGATGATCTATTTTATGGGTTGGAATTCAGTGTTTGAAGAGGGTCTAGACAACCTCTGTTTTTAAAGGTGCCCCAATCTCTGATTCAACACAAGAGGGAACTCACAAACTAGGTGGACTCCAGGGTCCTCTAGAGCTGAGCAGATGCAAGTGTTTGCTTAGTGCCCAAGAAATTGTCTCCTTGGGTTGAAGAGCCCTGAAACACTAACAAATATAGTTAATCCAAACCTAACACAACAACAGAAGTTAACAGCTGCCTTTAGAATTTCCTCGCATTCTTTCATGCATTCATTCAAGAATAAATAAATTCAAACCATTGTACATTTGGTCTAAATCTGGCTTTCACAGAGACTCCAGTAAATATTTTTGTGGGAGGAGCAAGACAAGCTCTCTATCATCCTCAAAAGGCCAAAGAAGGACACCTCCAAATCCCAGCTAGTTGTCTGTCAGGCATGAACTTACCTAAACTGTGTAATAGTGATGCAATTTATGTTTTGACTGTCATTACCTCTTGGCATAACAAGTTCGGTAAGTTGCCACCAACTATGCATTTCCTTTAAAGTGTTCACCTCTCACACTTTCCATGTATAAACCTTGGGTGTTGTATGTTGGTAAACAAGCTCAACCTGATGTGGCTGAAGCACCAGTTGAACAAATAATTCTTGAATCAACAGTCCTGACAAATGACACCATTGAAAATGAATATTGGCTCAGGTTTCTCTCTGCTAAAAATCCTTCCTGAGAGAGGCATCATCAATGTTCTGAAATCTTGGACATGCTGAGTAGCTTTTCCATTCCTCAGAGAGGCCTCCCAGGCAACTTTCAAATCCTCGGCCTTTGTGTGCAGCTGGAGGGGGGGTTGTGTTTTTTTCCTCTCTGTTACCTGGACTCCTTCACATAACCTCACTGTTATCACCCTAGCCAGCTCTGTTCCTTTACAGAAATGTAAACAGTCTGTTATCTTTCGATGTTCTAAGACCAAAAATCTCCTTCTGACCATCTTTGCACATGTGGAGTAATACATAATTCTAATATTATGTATTATAGATATACCTTAGTTAACAGGTATATCGTGAGGGAATAAGGGCATAGTTCTGGATAAAGGAGTTCTGATAATAAAAGTATAATTCTTTAGGCTCCAAAAAGTTTTAAACTTTGTGTCCTTTTACAACACAATTTTCTCCATCTAGATCACTCTGGCTTAGGGTTAAAATGTGGCTCCACAGACTATTAACTATTATTTCTCTGCCCTGGCCCCATCTGCTAGTATGAGACTGTGGTGGCCATGAAAATGAGCTGCTGACAACTCCTGCAGTGGGGACTATGGTTGTCCAATGGCTCCAACTGCTGTCCCTTTGGATCTACCATCATGTCTGCACCAGAGCCATGTTAACCACAGGCTGCTCCCAGCGAAGGATGTTTGTATATATGTAAAGAACTAAATAACAACAATGGCATATGTCATGAGGGGATCACTTGAGTTAAAATGTCTAAGATTCTTGCATTATCTTAGAAAAGAGTAAAAATGCCAAGCAATGTTAGACTTTGATAATTGAAGGATGTACACTGTAATCACTAGGGTAAGCACAAACAGAAGAGTAAAATTATATGAAATCATCAAGATTATAGAGCAGGGAAATGGAATGATAAAAAAATATTAAATCCAAAACCAGGCAAGAAAGGAGAAAGAAAAGAATATAGACCAGGAAGGGAAAAAGGAAATAAGTAGTGAAGTGGCAGATTTAAAACTAAATGCACTAGCAATTACATTTTATATAAATGAACTAAATGCTCTAATTAAGAAACAAAGTTTGTCAGGTAAGATTTTTTTTATTTTTAAATAGCTATGTGGTGCTTACAGGAGACTCATTTAAAGATATAGGGATAGCTAGGAAAAGAAAGTTGGCATTGATATATTAATATCACACAAGGGAGATTTTCAGTAAAAAGTACTACAGATACAAAGAGGAATGAATGATTCGTAATGATAAAATGTTTAATTCATCAGGAAGACTTTGCAAATCTAAGATTGTATGCCTTTATTTTTTTGTATGTCTTTAATAACATAGATGTAAAGTATACAAAATAAAAATTGACAGAAGTACAAGATAAAATAGTGCTTTTCAAACTGTGATGAAGGAACTCTTTAAAAATTTCTAATTGGTTGCAGATTAATACATCCATAAAACTACAATAAAACTATTTACCAGAAGAAACAAATAGAAAAAAAACTAAAATACAAGTCCATTGATCACATGCATGGATGCTGCAGCAATGTCAAATTGCTATAAATGTTCTCAAATGCTTATTCTCAATTTCCTACTTATCTGTTCTTGGACATGTAACATTTGCAGATTAGCCCTGGTCAAGAGACCACATTTTAAGCAGCATTGAAACAGAAAAATCCACAATCATAGTGGGAGATAGTAACTCATTTCTCTAGGTACCTGAGGAAGCAGACAAAAAAATCTTGAACAAGATAATTAGTAAATTTAATCTAATTTACATATACAGAACATTCCACCCAACTACTGCAGATGGGCCCTCTTCTTAAGCACACATGGAACATAAACAAAAATTGTCCATGTGCTATAGCACAGAAGTCATACCAGTGTGATGTCCTTTGACTAGAGTAGAATTATATTTAAATTTTTATAAAAAGATTGACTAGAAATCCTCTACATATTTGACACTTAAAAATACCCATCTAAATAACCTGTCGATTAAAAAGAAGTAATGATGAAGTTAGGAGATATTTTGAATCATAACAAAAGTAATACTTACCAAAACTTCTGAGAAATAACTAAAACCATGCTTACAGAGAAATATATATCCTTAGACGCACATATTAAAAAGGAAGAAAAGCTGAGTATCAATAATCTCAGCATCCATTTCAAGAAATTGGCAAAGGGCAGCAAATTAAACCCAAAGAAGTGTAAGGAAAAACATAATAAAGTGTAGGAAAAAAAAAAGATTTAAACGTAAGATAAAAATTTCCAAGATACCACAAGAGTCCTAAAGGGAATAAAATGAATTATTTTTAACATTGGGGCTAGAAATGGCCTTTGTAATTATGGCATCAAAGGCAGAATCTATGCAGGAAAAATATAGTTAGATTTGACTATTTACTTAAAAAAAAACTATATCAAAATCACTATAAATAATACTAAAAGGCAAATGACCACACAGAAAAATATTTGCAAACTATATGGCAAGGAATCAATGTCATTCCTGTGTAAGAGCATGTACTAATCAAAACATAAAAAGGATGATGTCACAATAGAAAAAATGGGCATAGGACATGTACTGATACTAGACAAAAAAAGCTACATAAATGACACATAAATATATGAAAAAAGCTAATCTCACTAATCAAAAAAATAATTAGAGGAATGTCCAATATTACTAATAATCCAAGTATTTAAGAATATAAGAATATCTTTCATCTATCATACTCACAAAGATGACATCCACAATAATAATAATAAATGGTGATGATTGTCCAAGAGCTAAGAGTGGGGAATATAAATAGGTTCAATCTTTCCTGAAGGACAATTTAACAATGTGTATAAAAAGACTTATATACTATTTAACTCGGGAAATACATTTATTGGAGTTTGGCATTGGGCAATAATCATGTATATATGCAAAGATTTATTTACAAGTATGTTCATTAAAGCACTGTTTATAATAATTTTTAAAATGGAAATAATATAAACATCCCAAATGAGGGAATTGGTTAAAAAACTAAGATGTACTCACATTTAGATGGAGTAGATGAGTACAACTCAACCATTAAAAATAACATACAAGAATATTTTAACAAAATGAAAAGTTATGCAACATATATTGTTAAAGGGATTAAACAGATTGCAAAACATTACAGTGTCATTTCTGTTATACATAATTAGTATAGACAATAATCTGTTATTATTTTAGTGGTAGTTTTTTATTTTATTCACTTTCATTTATCCATATTTTCTAAATTGTCTAAATATATGTACATATTACTTTTAATTAGAACCAAACTTATTTTTTTTAAATCTCTTTGCTTTCAAAATTTTGCCTTTGCTTTCAAATTTCATATGAAATGCATAATAAGCACACACAAACAATTCATTTCTTACTGACTTGACCCTCATTCTATAAAGTTTATTTGTTCATATGTTGAACTTGTTTTCACATGAATATTTGACATAGGAATTGAGAGTGTTAAACTTGTTTTTACCACATTTAGAGCAGCAGCTTCTTTATTCTTTTTTTTTTTTTTTTAACTTATCAAGATATGTGGTGCTTTAGTTTCCCAGCTGCTAAGACAAATATCATAGAGTAAGTTGGCTTAAACAGTGGGAATTTTTGGCTCATGGTTTTGAGACTGGAGAAGTGCAAACTCGAGGCATCTGCAAGGCAAAGTTTTCTCCCTGAAGAGGAGGTTGCCTGTGACCCTTGGTCCTTGGCTTGTCTATCACATGGCAGTGATGTCTTCTTTCTCCTCTGGGTTCTGTTGACCTTTAGCTTCTCTCTGTGGCCTTCAGTAACAATACTCAGTTGGCCACACCTTAACTAAAAATAACATCCTCAATAGGTGCTATTTTTAAAGGGTTCATACCCTCAGGAATGGATTAAGATTAAGAACATTTTTCTGGGGTACATAATTCAATCCTCAACATGTGGTTTCCTATAGGAAATTGAATATCATATCCAACCCATCAAATTCTTCATAAAGAGAATTCATTCACTCATTCAGTAAATATTTGTTAAGAACTTATCTGTGCCTGGGTCTGTGCCAAAGGCTGAGAAAATAACAGTGAACTAGACCAACTGTCCCTACATTGATGATACTCTTATCAAATATAAAATATTTGACTATCCAGCACTCAGGCCATAATGTGTTGAATTATCAGATGGAAGCCATGCCTCCAAAATGTCAGGACCCTTTTAATACACATTCAGTATGAGCTGAAATAAATTTATTAGCATGAGCTCATAAATAACCCTTTAAATATGAGAATGCAACTTTTACTGAAATGACTGTTTTCCTTAAGTGTTTCTAGAACTAAATTTTAAAAAATATGAGACGAACGATTATTGTAATGGTCCCTAGATTGTAAGCTCTTACAGCAGTCAACTCTATTCCTGAATTGTAATGCCTATCTCTAAACTTTGAGATGCTGATCCCTTAGTGTATAACCTGATTGGTCTCTGGAACAATGCATATCTCTGAGACACCTGAAACTCAGAGCTAGAGCTCGGCAGATATGAATGTCAGTATTAGTGCATACAGACACTGTTAAAAAAAAAAAAGCTGAAAAAGAGCCCAGACTTCAATTAGTGATGTGAATGAAGCAGGTCTGGTTAAGACCAGGGCAAGCCGGGCCAAAGGGTAAAGGTCGAACTTGACTGTGTTTTAAAAGTTCAACTTCCATATGAGACCAAGGGAAGAGATATCTATTTATTTGTACAGGATCTAAATTTTCTAAACGGTACAACTCTACAGTTGGTTTGTTCAAACACCACAATTGCATGGAACTTTGAATAGGAAGTGAGATACGGTAGGTTAGTATAGGCTGAAGTAAAACAGTGACACATCCCAGAGTAATTTGGGCAGATAGTAAAAAATATATTTACAGCCTCCCCCTCCCCAGCCCCGAGGATCTGGGGGAAGGTGCAGAAGTGTTGGACTTCCTCACCTGGACTGGTGTTGATGTTGTCACAAACATTGGGACTGGCGGTTTGATGTGCTGAGCCCTCAATCATGGGACACGCCCTTATGAAGCTTGTTACTGCAAAGGAGAGGCTATATAATTGTGCCTGAGAGTCTCCCCCTGAGTACCTCTTTGTTGCTCATATGTGGCCCTCTCTCTCTCTAACTGAGCCATCTCAACAGGTGAACTCGCTGCCCTCCCCCCTACGTGGGACCCAACTGCCAGGGGTGTAAATCTCCCTGGCAATGCAGAATATGACTCCCGGGGATGAAGGTGGACCTGGCATCGTGGGACTGAGAGTATCTTCTTGACCAAAAGGGGGATGCAAAATGAGACAAAATAGTCTCAGTGGCTGAGAGATTTCAAATGGAGTCGAGAGGTCACTCTGGTGGACATTCTTATGCACTATATAGATAACACCTCTTAGGTTTTAATGTATTGGAATAGCTAGAAGTAAATACCTGAAACTACCAAACTCCAACCCAGCAGTCTGGACTCCTGAAGACAATTATATAATAACGTAGCTTACAAGGGGTGACAGTGTGATTGTGAAGACCTTGTGGATGGATCTAGTGTATGGATGAGTAGAAAAATGGGGATAAAAACTAAAGGACAAATGGGGTGGGATGGGGGGATGATTTGGGTGTTCCTTTTTCACTTTTATTTTTTATTCTTGTTCTGGTTCTTTCTGATGTAAGGAAAATGTTCAGAGATAGATTGTGGTGATGAATGCATAACTATGTTATCTTACTGTGGACAGTTGATTGTATGCCATGGATGATTGTATGGTGTGTGAATGTATTTCAATAAAACTGAATTTAATAAAAAAATATGTCTTGCTTTAAAACTTCTAATCTTTTAGAATAGTAAAGTTGCCAACATCTCTTACCCTAAAGGATTTGAGGAAGATGAATTCAAGGAAAATACAATGCTGTTATAAAGCGTACTTTTATGAAAGGAAACCGTAAAACTGTGCTGCCTGGTCTGATAGATAATGCAAATATAAATTCTTTTCCAAATAATGACTCAGCATAATAACATATGTAATATAGGCCTAGAGAATTAATGAGGAAAGTAACACACAAGTCATAACATAGCATGATAAGAATGAATATTTGTATACCCAGTTTTCCCTCAATTTGTTTTCTGTTCAGAAAGCTCAAGTGCCAAATTGTCCAAAACTAGAAGCCTATGGCAACTCCAGGTTCAGGTGAAACTGGGTCAACAGGTGTTGTTGAAGGTGTTTAGACAGGCAGACTGAGGCTGTCACAGGTGGGGAGGTGAACTGGCCTGCCTGAGACTAACAGGTTTTGATCCAGAAATGATGGGGATTGTATTAATTATCTGTTGCTGTGTAAAAACCACCCCAAAACTTAACGGCAGAAAACAAGATGGGTATTTATTATTTTCTCGTGAGTCTGAAGTTGAATGGGCTCTGCTGGGCAGTTCTGCTTCATATGCTGCAGCTGAAGTCACATAGGTGCATTCAACTGGGGACTTTGCTGGGGTTGATAGTCCCAGATGGCATCTCATCCTTCAGGGTCTCTCTTCTGGTGCTCTCACAATATTCGGTAGTCTAGCCTGAGGAATTTTTATGGATATGGCAGCCAACTTCCGGAAATTTGAGCCTCAGTGTGAAAGCACAAATGGAGCCTCTGCTGGCATCATAGTTACTAAGGGTGGTTTATTGGGAGTCACCAATCTCATAGCTACCACCACCAGGAGCTAGGGAGGGGATGCAGGTGTAACAGGGACACGTATTGGGCAGATGTGGTAGGGAAGAGGCCATGATAGAATTGCAGCCCCCACCAAAAACAAGGGCTCTAGTTGGAGGTGGGAGTGGAGACAAGATCAGTGAAGGGACAATAGCTGGTTAAACAGATAGAGTCTATAGCATGGTCAGGAGATGGAATAAAAATCAAAGAAAGCAGATATGACAATGGATAGAAAAATTTCTGATTTCTTATAAAAAGAAGACTTGGGAAGAAAACACAAATCCATGATGCCTTTTTTTTTTTTTTTTAATGAGAGAGCTCAGATTTTCTGAATGGTCCCTCCAACGCTCTTTCTTGTCCTAAGGGATCATGGCCTTGCAGTAGTTAGGGGGCTCCCCTAAGAGTCCTACCTGGACCCCACTATTACTCTCTCCCTTCTTTCCTGGTTTCTGATCTCACCCTTCTCTGTACCCTGGTTGCTAATGTTTGCTCAGGTGCTCCAACTATGAAGCTGTATTTTAAGCTGAGTTTAGACCAATCACTTTCATAAGTAAAATGTTTTTTAGATATGTGAAAATTTGACTATAAGCAATTTGGCTAATAGACTTCCATAGTAAAAGGGGAAAGTCTTACAGCGGTTTCTGAGATCTCACATGAGCTGGTCCCTCTTAATTCTCTGCCCCTCATCTTTTGCTACCTATTTGCACCCCACCCCCTGTTCCGCGGTCACTCCAGCCATACTGCCCAATTTCTTCCCCCAGATATCCACATGGCTCTCTCATTTTTTTCAGATCTTTGCTGATCTGTTATAGCACTGAGGATTTCCTGAGCAGCTTCCTGACCTAAGTTAAAAGTGCAAACTGCCCTTTCCCCACACAGCACTCGCTGTCCTTTTATTTTATCCAGAGCCGTCACCATGTGACATACCGTGCATTTTATTTGTTAGTTTTATTTGTTAGTTTGTATTTTATTTGTCCTATTTTGCATTTCCACAAGATTCCAGGGTGATTCTATCACGCAGCCAAGCTTGCAAAGAATAAGGTTAGGGCACTGGCTTCAGAGTTATCCAGACATAGATTCCTGGCTTGCCTCACAGTGAGAGGCCAGGTGACCTTTCAGTGTAACTTCTCTAAACTTCATCTGCAAAATACAAGTCATCAAAACCCTCATTATCACCCAGGTTCTGGTGAGATAATTAAGTGAGATAATGCAAGCAAAGTCCTCAGCTCCTGGTGCCTGGCACGTGTAAGTGCTAAGTAACCATCAAGGTTTTATGAGCTGGGATTTAGCTATCCTACTTCATGGTGATTCAGCTCATTCTGCTTAAGAGCAGCATTTTGGCTTTGCAGGTTTGTCTGCTGTTACTTTCCATTTTCTTTTGGTGGAAATTATTGGGATTATTTAGCAAAGATTCTACTTGTCCCTTTAGAGCCCCCATCTTTCTTTGGTTCCAATAAACTTTTAATTGTTCATTAGATTGCACCAATTTCTTAGAGCAAAATGAAGAATATTAAAATTGTAATTGCTAAAAGTTGTTGGAAAGGTAATATCAGTAGGGAAAAATTTAATGTTGTTAAGCTCCTTTTGAAGAATTGCATATATGCATTGATTTCATTTGATTTTTTCATTTGAAAGAAGTGTATCAATAGCTTTTCCTTTTCTTTTCTTTTCTTCTTTTTTAAACTCTTTTCTTTCTAAGGGTAGATCATCTCAGGAAATCACCAAAGATTCAAGTTTTTACCAGGAAAGTTTCTAGGAGCCTTATGTTAGAATCAATTCTTCGGAGAAACAATTTCTCTATTTTATCTATCCTAGAAGGAGCTGATAACTATGAAGGAAATAGATATTTAAGAAATAGTTTATTCTTTACTCATCTGAAACTTTAAAATATTCAGGAGCTCTAGTGACATTGGGGATCCAAAGCCACAAACCTGGCCTTCAAGGAATTTACATTCTACTAGGGAATCTGGTTTGCATGCAACTGACTACAATAAAGTTTGGCAAGTGCTGCTATAACAGTATAAACAAAGTAGACTGAAAGAGTGATTACTTCTAGCTGGGTATAGAGGAGATGGTGATCTGAAAGGCTTTTTGGAAGAAGCCAGATTGTGCTGACCCAGAAGAGAGAGAGGGTCAGTCAGTGAGAGAGGACTGGCAAAAGCAAAGCCACAGGGACAGTAAAGCAGGGTACACCGTGTGGAACTGTGAGGATGGCAGCCCAGAGTGGCCAGAGATGGAGGGTGGGGCAGGTATGAAGACCTGGGAGAGTCACACTTAGAAAATGAATGTCATCCTACAAAGCAATGGAGAGCCACGGAAACTTTTTGAGCAGATACAGGTCATGATTAGATCTGTGTTTAAGAAAGATCACTCTGAGACAGGACCCCAATTCTTGACCAGACAGTAAAGTGACACCATTCTGTGGGTTATGCCTTTTAGGAGTGACGTTGGTGCTCATTTGGGAGAACAGCTGTGCAAATCCCATGTCCTATCTGCACAGGAGAGGCACAAGAGAGCCCATCCCAAGCAGCAAGGATCCCAGAGCATGTGGATCATCCCTGTGGATCATGATCACACAGTATGTAGCTGCTTCATACGGGGTTTCCTTGACAGCAGTTATCCGTCTAATTACACTTCTTTAGACTGATAAGAAACTGAGTTACCCTTCTGGGAGCATGCACACCCACTGTTATCACTGGATGTGACCATGGAAGGACCAGCAGGGGTGGAGATAGGGGTGGGGGTGAGGCACGTAAGAATGAGTCACCCTGAGTGCACATGCTCTCTGAGGCCAGTCCACAGTATTGCTCATCTACATGTAAGTATGGAGAACCAGTCATTCCTTACTGCCCCTTTCTTCTTGGCCACTGTCTTAGGAAGTAGATCCTGGGACAAAGATTTGAATGTAAGTAGTTTATTTGGGAAGTCATCCCAGGAAGCACCAGCAGGAAAATGGGGAAGTGAGACGGCTAGGGAAGAAGTCTATATAGGGAACATTAAAGAATAGTTACTGCTGTGGGCAAGTGGGGTCAATCACAATAGGAACCTCTGGGAGACCATGTAGAATGAAGGTGAGGAAGCTGAGATATTTACCCACTGTGATGCTTAGGTTCATGTGTCAACTTGGACAGGTGATGGTACCCAGCTGTCTGGTCAAACAAGCACTGGCCTAACCATTGCTGTGAGGATGTTTGTGGCTGGTTGATAAACCAACAGGCTGGTTTATTAAATCATCAGTAAACTGGCTGCAGCTGTGACTGATGACGTCAATGAAGGGCATGTCTTCTGCAGTGAGAGAATTCAATCAGCCAGTTTAATCCAATCAGTTGAATACTTTTAAGCGAGAAAGTTAGCAGAACTTCACCTCTTCTTCAGCTGACCAGCAAAGGTTTCCTGAGACGTTTGTTGAAGTTGCCAGTTCGTTTCCTGAGGAGTTCATCGAACATCTTCATTGGAGTTGCCAGTTTGCTACCTGCCCTACGGAATTTGGATTCATGCATACCCACAGTTGCATGAGTCATTTTTATAAATCTTATATACATAGATATCTCTCATTGATTCTGTTTCCCTAGAAAACCCTAATTAATATCCCATCTCCCATCTGTCATTGGCTGCAGGCTGCTCCTGGAGCATAAATTCCCCAGCACTCCAGCCCACCCACAGGCCAAGCATGCTCCAGTGGCCAGAGAATCTTGGGTGCTTACAGTGAGAAAGCCAGCAGCATGCCCAGAAATGGTAAGTGCTTAGGTAATAAGAATGGGCACAGACAGCACCTGCAACACCTGCTGGATTTCTTCTTTTCAAATATATGTTTAAAATATCTGCAGTGTGGGAGGCATCATGCTTGGCACTCAGATAAGAGATGAACAAGGTCAACCCTGCACTGATCCCCATGGAGTCTTCCCTGACGCCCCCAGGTGGTTAGGGCTCTCCTACCTCTTTCTGGTTCCTGTAGTGGGAATATTTGTTTTGTTTTGGTTTGGTTTTGGCTTCCTATAATGTACTTCTCTTTAAGAGTTCTCCAATTTCCTTTTGTATACAATCTACTGGAATTATTATCAGCTGTTCCTCCTCTAGCCAAGAGGATGGCACATGACCCAGGCTAGACCAAACTCCCCCGTGGAATTTAACGCTTGAGCTGAATGTCAAAGAGGTTGAAAATGGTTAGAGTTCATTCGTCCAGCAGCTCCTGCCTCTTGGGTCCCCAGAGTTGCTGAGTGTTGCTTGTTTTTACCTCATACTCTCAGATTCCCCTGTGATCCTGGGGATTCTTCCCATAACTCCCTTTTTGCTTAATTTAACTGAAGCCAGTTTCTGTTGCTTGCACAAAGAATCCTAATGTAGTTCCTACTGCAATTTCACTCATTTAAAAACTGAAATTTACTGAGCTCCTACTATGTGTCAGGCATCCCACTAGGCATGGGAATACTATAGTGAACAAGGAAGAATGCTGCCTTCATGAAGCTTTCAGTAAAACAGGAGAGAAGACATTGAAAAATCATCCCCAGTGACAGGTGTTACAAAGGCAAAGTCCAGGATATTAAGCAAGTGGTTCTGCAGAGACTTAATTTAGATTGGGGCCAGAGGGTATGACAGAGATGATATCACATGTAAGCAGAGACCAGGAGATGGGTGCAGAAAATTCCAGGCAGAGGGACAGCATCTCTGAAGGAAGCCCTTGAGCAGGAAAATAGGGTTGCCCACCTTGGCCTGACCTACCTGGTCTTTGCTCATTTGATCTGACTCATTCCCACCTTTTCCTGTTCTGCCACCACCAAGGTAGTGGACCTGGCTGCAGGAACTCAGCTCTCTTTCTCCATGAGCTCCCTGCTCTTTATACCAAGGCTCAAGGCAATGAGGCATGTTGGTTACTGTTTTACTGTTCTGGTTTGCTAATGCTGCCATTATGCAAAATACCAGAAATGGATTGGCTTTTTTAAAGGGGATTTATTAGGTTACAAAGTTATAGTTCTAAGGTCAAACAAGTGTTCAGACTAAGGCATCAACAAGATGATACCTTCACTGAAGAATGGCTGATGGTGTCTGGAACACCTCCGTCAGCTGGGAAGGCACGTGGCTGGCGTCTGCTGGTCCTTTGCTCCAGGGTTGCATTTCAAAATGGTGTTCTCCAAAATGCCTCTGGGTTTCTCTTAGTTCGTCTCTCTCAGCTCCTGTGCATACTTGCTTGTTCTCCCAGGGTGTTTCCTCTCTAAGCATCCGGGAGTCCTCTCTTAAGCTTCTCCAGGGCAAACTCTGGGCTTCATCTCTTAGCTTAGCATCTCCAAATATCCTTTTGTCTACATCTCCAAGCATTTCCAAGCATCAGCTTTCAACAGCTATCTCCAAAATGTCTCTTTCAGCTTTTCTTGGGGTGTTTTGTCCTCTCTGCTCTCTGTGTGATCTCCCTTTAAAGGAACCCAGTGATCTAATTAAGACCTACCCTGAATGGGCAGGGTCCACACCTCCATGGAAATAATTCAATCAGAGGTTCCACTCTAATCAATAGACTCATCAGTCTGCCTCTGCAAGATTGCATTAAAGAATATGGCTTTTCTGGGGGACATAATATATCCAAACCGGCACAGTTAACTTGAGTGAATCTTAGCAACGTGGGAAGGTGTGTTGGATGCTGTGATGTGTTGCCCAGATCTTCACCCCTCCTCCTCCCAGGACTGAAAGACCCACTCCCCCAGCTGTTGAGAGTGCTGCTAGCAGGCAGTCCTCAGCTGACAGTCTTACTTCAAAAGTGGACAGTTCTGAAGAGTCATTCCATCTTCAGAACTCTAAATGGAGTAGGCTGATACTTCTTTGAGACTGCATTGCAGTTGACTCCTCCCTTCATCCAATCCTGGTTCCTTCCCCTTCTACAGTCATTGGTCTGGAGAGTACTCTCTTATACACCTGCTGCACACTAATCTTCATCTGAGTCTGCTTCCTAGGGAACCACCCTGCGACAGACGGAAAGTCCCAGAATCAAGGGTTAGAAGACTGCTATCCTGCATCAGTCCTTACTTACCAGCCTCAGTACTTACTTCTAGGGTTTGTGCCAAGCACCATGCCTGGCACACAGAAGGGTCTCCATGAATGCTTGTTGATTCATATAATGGTTGGGAACTTTCTCTGCAAATGTTAAAGAGAACCCACACAAATGTCAGTTATTATGGGACCTTAGAGTTTGAAAGGGGGAAAAAGATAAATTTGATGGAAAAGAGAAATATGAGGCTAGATTAAAGGTTAGAGAAACTGGATCAGAGAGGTCAGGGAGGAATAAGACACAGTTTTTCAGGGGAGATACAAAGATGAGAAGGAGACCAAGAATTCCAAGAGAACTTGGAAAGAACAGAAGCACAGAATCCGAAGGATGAATAGTGCACAGATCAAAGGGCCATCAGTAGTGTGTTGTGCTTCAGAAAGGTCAAGCAGGTTAAGCAATTACGAGAAGTGTTAAATTTAAGAGCAACTGTCATATGCACTCTCCTGTAATGCTTAATTGGTCCTCAATAGTCTATTTGGAAAGGTCACTAGATGTCAACTCTAGGAGGGTAGAAACATATCTGTCTCCTCTGCCACTGTGGACTCCATGCCCAGAAGCTCTCTGGAATTCAGTGGGCATCTAACAACTATTTATTATTGTTGAATAATTCTTAGGGATTTGAAAACAAAATGGATGGTTTATTGTTATTTATGAAAACAATTAGTGAAATCGAATGTTGGAAAAATCTGTCTGCTACCAACATCTACCATACACATGAACACACACATCTACCCACTCCTCCTCCAGCCCAGTTGCTGAACATAAAAAAGCTGTTTCCTGGTATGTATCAGAAGATGTTTCTCTTATGCACTAGACCTAGAAGGGAATCCCTAGGCCCCTCCTTTTATTTATATAAGGCCTCCCTGTTTCTTTTGAACATTATTGAAAGATTAAAGATTATGTAAATGAAGCACTAATAAGATTCCATTGCATCTAAATTTAGTCAGTAGAGTAAACACATGCCATAGAATATAGATGAAAGATCTAAAGACACATTTTGAAGGGAGTACTAACAAGAAATTGAAGGCAGCAAGACTGTTTCAATATAAAACGGTCCCTCTTTGAAGTGAGGGTACATCAAAGCAAGCTCTTATTACCTTTAAGAATTTGGACTTTTCCTCTAAGTGGAGAGTATGAATTCACATATCCAGTTGGAATGGATAGTCATGACATAATCTTCCCTTCCCATTTGACCTAATTGTGTTAGTTTTTCATTTTATTAGGTGTGACTATGACATTTGGTTAATCATCCCATGATGGTTTGTCTGTCTTCCCACTGGACTGTGAAATTTTTGAGGATAGAGGCTTTTTCTTTAATCTCTGATTCACTAGCACATAACATATTACCTGTCACACAGGAGACACAGAAATGCATATTTAAGGGAGGGACAGTGACAAGGATGATAGGAGGATATCCAGTAAGACTCATGGAACTCGTTCAGAGTCATTGAAACACTTAACCTCTGTTGGCCTTCAGGTAGCTTTCTGATGCATGGAGCACTGACGGATAGTGAAAAATATGTGAAGTTGGGTTTAGGTCCTGGCCCTGCCATTTAATGCATATATAACCTACGATGACATACTTAACCTCCAATGCTCAGTTTCCCCTTCTGTAATTATTATCTCTGTATGTGAAATAATGTATGTGACAGCATTCAGCAAACTACTATGCATTATGTTATTGTTGCTTACAATTATTATTAACCTGGAATCAAAGACATCTTCAACCCAACCCTCTCACCTGTGTTTTACTTGACAAAACATTGTATTTTGAGGGAATATTTTGAAAGAGGCAGGTCTGCTCTTTTACACATTTTTCCTTCTTATTTTCAGGATTTTGCTATAGTATTTGCATTGGATGGTTATCATTTTTAATCTGAGCTTTACTAGAGTGGTCTCCCATCCCATCAGAATCACTCGAGAACTTTATAAAATACAGATTCCCAGGTCCCAACCCTCAGGGCAGCAGTTCAGTTGTTCTGGAGTGGAGCTGGGGAATCTGTGTTTTGAAAAGTTGCTCTGCAGAATCTGATGAGCAACCAGGCCATGAAGCCTTTAAAAGCCATTTAAAACTGTCAAAGGACCTCCAAGTTCAGACAAGAGTTCATGAATATGCCACTTTTAGCCTGCTGATTGCTAGAAAACGCTCTGAGGGCTCACGTCCTTTGTCTTTGTTATTCCTGGTATCTGGGTTTTTATTTAGCACATTAATGTTTTGAAAGTAGCAGTGTTTATAGTAGAAATACTAACATCGGCATGACATTCCCCTAACAAACTCACAAATAGGCATTTATGACCTAAAATCAAAGCTCTGCGCTAGGAGGGAAGATATGGAATTTAATAGGGCTCTTAGAAAAATGAATTCAGTCTTCTTTGTCGTATTTCCTCAGCTTCAGGAAGAAAGGGCATAAGACATACTTCCATCTATTTCACAGGAATGTTTTGATCTGAAAATTAATGTGAAAAATGGATGGTGCTTTGGACTTGCTGTCAAAACTAATAAGTCAAGATAATAGTTACTCTTGGAGGGTGGTGGCGGTTAAGTGATTGCAATGGATCACAAGCTGTCTTCTGAAGTGCTAGTACTGTTCTGTTTCTGAGCCACGTGACGTTAACACAGAGTGCTTAGCATGTAAAAAGTAATTGAATTGTAATTTATGATATGTATATTTTTCTATGTATAATAAACTTCAATTAAAAATTGAACCCAACCCCCAGGAGGTATATATATATATATGGTATAGTTGATAGTTATTGCCAAGGGAAAACGGCATTTATTTGTAAAAAGACATGCTTTCTTTCTTTTTTTTCCAATTCAGTTTTATTGAGATATAGTCACAAACCATATAGTCATCCATGGTGTACAATCACCTGTTCACAGTACCATCATATAGTTGTGCATTCATCACCCCAATCTACTTTTGAACATTTTCGTTACACCAGAAAGAATAAGAATAAAAAAGAAAAGTAAAAAGGAATACCCAAATCATCCCCCCCTCCCATCCCACCCTATTTTTCATTTAGTTTTTGTCCCCATTTTCCTACTCATCCATCCATGCACTGGATAAAGGGAGTGAGATCCACAAGGTTTTCACAATTACACTGTCACCCCTTGTAAGCTACATTGTTATATAATCATCTGCAAGAGTCCAGGCTACTGGGTTGGAGTTTGATAGTTTCAGGTATTTACTTCTAGCTATTCCAGTACATTAAAACCTAAAAAGGGTTATCTATATAGTGCGTAAGAATGTCCACCAGAGTGACCTCTCGACTCCATTTGAAAGACACACTCTCTTTTGATGATGCCAGAAACAGCTCACACACTGAAACCCATGATCACTCTTTTCACAATGACCATTTTTGCCATCTTTAGAGAGGCCTGACAAAGTAACCTGGAAAACAAAATGCCTTTAAGATTTTTTTTTACAAAGGCTTCATGACTTGTTAATATGACTCAACCATGCCTTCTGAAATGAAGGAAGATTTTGGCTCCCTATCTAAAGTACCTTTATTTTCACCTGAAAACATGCCTTGAACAGTGCTCAGAAGGAAGTGCCGCTTAACTGGCCAGCCGAATGAGGTGTGCAGAAACCAACGCAGAAAAAATGGAGCACTTCAAAGCCTTTGGAAACAGTATGGCAGTATATCTCTATGCATGTTGAAAAAAGAAAAGAAAACAACATCCCTCTCAACAAGGCTTCATTTTTTTTTTAATAAAAAATGATGCATGTTCATTTTTAAGTCAATCAGTACAGAAAAGTACAAAGCTGAAAGGGATATAGTAAAATAAAAATCATCTCCAATGCCACCTCCCAAATAACTATTATTAGTAGTAAGTGGATGTCATTTAAACAATTCTCTAGGCACAGTAGAAATTATTTTGTAAACATGGGGTGATAGTGTACAAGCTTAAACAAAAAGCAATTTTTAAAAGAAAATCGCATGGGAAATTTGTTTCTCTCTTTTGGGGGTGAAGAGAGAGAGAAAGGAACTTGTGCTTTCCCAGCCTGTAAAATAGCCTCTTTCTGGTCATTCCTTTGATGAGATGAGTGCCTGATAACGAAATAGTTGGAATTCTGAGGCAAATAGGGCCTTTTTGATCAAGCATTGGCCCAACTCAGGGATGGGAGGGGGGAGGAAGGAAGGAGGAAAACAATCTCTAGCCCGCCTGGGGTCTTCCTGAAAGAGTGAGACACATAGAACCAAGGTGTAAGCCCTCACAGAGCAAGGACCGAAAGGGAAGATATGAACCAGGGGTAGTGCCGGAGCAGTGAGCTGCCAAAGTGGGGCCGAGGAGATGAACAACTGGGAAAAGTAAGGGGACTGGAATAATGAAGAGTTGGCAGATTTGAAAAATGATACCAGATATCATCAAAGGAAAGAAGTAGAGCAAAAGTATCATTGGTCAAACGGGTCTTAATTAAAACATCTCAGTTCCTTTTATGACGTTTAAGAGATTTTTTGAATTGTAGATTAAATGTATTAATTCTTAGATTCTACCTGCTTGCAAGTAAACTGAGCACATAGATAAAACAGTAATTAGTTGCATTACCTTCTCCAATTAGGTTTAGTGGCATTTTCACAAGATGGGGATTAATTTAACTGAAAAGGGGGAGGGGAAGAGGAAATAATACGGTGCAAGTCCTCGCCTTTCCAGCAGGCTGAGTCTACACATCTGTCCCACGTGACTGACTTTATCACTCAGTAACCTAGTGGAGCCCAGGGCGCTCCGAGGCTGAGCAGGAAAAAGGATGGTTTCTCCTGCCCTGAAATTTTTTCAAGTGTAAGAGTTTAAAAAGGGGAGCAATCCGAACAGAACGCCCTTAGAACTTGGTAAATCTCTCCTTGGACCTCACTTCCATATCAAAATCTCAAATTGCTGCCCAACACCCCTTGTCACTGGGTACCAACAGCAAGCAAACCCAAGCTACTGTTACCCATTGGTAACCCACTATTATTGAACGCATATGTGTTCATGAGCTTCACATGTAGGAATCCATTTAATATTCATAACTCTATCAGGTAAGCACTCATATTATAACCATTTTGCAGATGAGGAATGGAGGCAAAGACAAGTTAAGCAACCTGCCCAAGATCACAGAGCTAGTGCAGGAGGCTCTGAAGTGCCTGCCCTGAGCAAATGGTCTGGTGCCAGAGACCTGACTCATGAGGGCTGGGGCAATTAAAGTTAGGAAAAAGACCAATTTTCCTTACAAAAAATCCAGTGTCATTGCTATAAGTTCTCTATTTCCAATGGCTTTGGAAGTCACACTATCCCACATACACCGTTGCCCTGGCAATTTATTATATTGGACATTGGTCTCTGACTGCATCACAATGTGTACTTAGGTTTGGTTCTGTGCAGGAATGTGAGAGGGTATGTGCACATGAGTGTGCCTGCGTGTGGATGTGTGCATGTGTGTAAGTGTGTGGGTGAATGAGTGCATATGAATGTGCATGTATGTGACTGTGCATGTGTGCGAACATATGAGGGTGTGTGTCTGAATGTGCAAGTGCATGTGACGGGCAAGTGTGCTTATGTGTGTGTGAACGTATGAGTGTGTGCTCTGCTCCCCACTTCCTTTACCGGCAGCATGATCAGTTGACACATGAGCTCTGCCCTCTGAAGCTTGAGGAAGTTGTCTGAGGACAGCTCTGGCTACAGAGAAGAGCTGGTGTCAATCTGTAGCACTCTGACAGGCAGGAGCGTAGCAAACTCAGCAAACCCAGTCGTGCTGCCACAGGCCAAGCTCTCCACACCAGTCCATGCCACTGGTGCCTGTGGTTGGGGACCCATGGGCTTTCCTTTTCTCTGAGATGCGATGCATTGCATGAACAGGAAAGTGGCTCAGGTCAGAGGGAGGGATTTGAGGTGTGGCTAGTAGCCCAGGCTTTGGAGTCAAACAGCTTAGGGCTCAAATTCCAGCTCTGCTTCTAGCAAGTGAAGGCACTGTGGGCTAGCTACTTAAACTTTCTGATCCTCAGCTTCCCACATCTGATAAAAAAGAGCAATAATACCCATCAAAAAGTTTAGGGTAAAGATCAAAGGAGTCAATGCATGTAAAACACTAGGCATAGTACCTAGTACCTATAAGGCTCAATAAATTATAATTATTCTTCCAATGGAAAAAAAGGTCTGCTTCTTTTTTCCAGCTGCCCACTTTGGACCTAATCAATTGATCTCACAGTCGAGCCAGGTACTGCAGGAAGTTGGGCAGAAACTGTCGGTTCATTTTCTTTATACATTAGGGCTTTCTGGAAACTATTTACAAAATGAAGCCCCATGGTCAGAAAGAGTTAATTTGACAATCCTCCTCACCTTCACCCAGGGAATCAGCCCTTCGCTTTCCAAGAGGGAAGTGGAAAAGTCCCCGTTATGCAACAAACCCAATTCAACAACTGGAAATACTAACTAGAGTGCATTATGCCTCTTTAAAAATGAAACACTATACCTGCAAGTGTGAGTTGATTGCCCGACTTTTCAAGGACCAGAAATAAAGAAAGGAGCTCTCAAGGGGGGAGCCATAGTGTCAGGGAGGAGAAGGGAGTCAGAACAATGCCCGAGTGGCCAGCTAAGGCCACCTGCCTCTAAGGCGGGAATTGAGTCAATAGAGCCACTAAGCAAACAGTTGTGCTTTAGTGTTCTAAATCAGTTTGTACAGTGGTTAAAGCTTGTGGGCCGAGGAGCACTGAAAGCCTGTACACATCCTCTATTAAATCTGAGCCAGTCTCCCGGGGGGGCAAATGCTTTGTTTACTCAGCGTCTTTCATTACAGAATGGCCACCCCATTAGGTTTATAAGCTGAGCTGGGTGGAGAGGGGTGGGTGAATGGAGAGCCCTCAGGTGACAGGATGGGGTAGGGTCTGCACCCTCGGGGCTGGCTTCTCCCCAGAGAGGGGTGTTGAGCCCTTTAACACTAATGAGGCAGAAGAGAACAAAATGGAAGGAGGAATGGCACAAAACAAGCCCTGTTGGTTAGAGAAAATCTTGGATAGTAGTTGCTAACATTCTTGCTCCAAGGCTGGAAAAGGGCTTAAGAGGAAGAGGGTGACTGGAAGACTGCGAGGAACATTGTCTCTCTTTAAATGCAGGATCAGAGGTTCTGGATCAGTCTGGAATGTTCTATCTTCCATCTATGTACTTAAAAATGCTTCCATGTTAGCAACACAGAGTCCGTCAGACATTGGGCAGATTAGAATTAAAGAACTTTGGGAATGTGTATTTTGGTCTTAAATGTGATACGTGATACGATGTTGTATCTGTGACCAAACATGTTTATAGCTAGCTTTGAAGTAGCTTTGTAATGAAGAAAAGATGGAAATATTTTTGTAGGGTAGAGTGTGGGGAAGGATGGTTCCCATAATAAATGCTAACCTCAGAAAAATTCCTATTTTGGAGGGGGTAAGGTAGCTGCAATGAGATGACCTGGGGCCAGATGACATGCAGCTTCCATGTTCAAGGCAGTATTTCCAAACAGATGGACTTTGCTTTTAGTGCCCTCCTGTTTCCTTGGTGCACCTGTCTCATTCCCCAGGACAGTAAGAGGGATGGGAAGTACAAGTGTCATGCCCACCTCTGGTTATCCACGCCTGACCTTCTCTAAATTTCCTATGTCACAAAATTTCTTTTTCTTCTCTTCTGCAGTCAAGATTCCCATTCCATTAGTGTAGTGGTTCTCAACTGGGGGGTAATTTTCCCACAAAGGAAATTTGTCAATGTCCAGAGACATTTTTAGTGGTTATGACTGGATAGATGGGTGCTACTGGCATTTAGTAAGTAAATATCCTACAGTACCTAATAGATATCCTACAATGCACAGGACAGCCCTCTCCCTGCATCAAAGAATTGCCGGTCCAAAAGGGGGAAGAGAGATGAAGCAAAGTAGGGTTCCAGTGACTGAGAGATTTCAAATGGAGTTGAGGTCACTCTGGAGGGTATTCTTATGCACTATATAGATATCATCTTTTAGTCTTTGGTGTGTGGGAATGGCTAGGGGGAAATACCTGAAGCTGTCAAACTGCAACCCAGTGACCTTGATTCTTGAAGACGATTGTATAACTATGTAGATTGCACAGTGTGACTGTGTGACTGTGAAACCTTGTGGCTCACTCTCTCCCTTTATTCAGTGTATGGACAGATGAGTGGAAAATGGGGACAAAAATTAGATGAAGAATAGGGTGATGGAGGGGATGGAAAGATTTAGGCGTTCTTTTTGCTTTATTTTTTTTGGAGTAAGGAAAAGGTTCAAAAATTGATTCCAGTGGTGAACACAACTGTATGGTGGTGCTGTGAATGATTGTATACTATGGAAGACTGTAGAGTGTGTGAATATATCTCAATTAAACTGTATTTTAAAATAGTAAATGAATATCGGAGGGAGGAGGGGAATGGGATGTTTTTTTTTTTTCATTTTCATTTTATTTTTTGGAGTAATGAAAATGTTCAAAGTTTGTATGTGGTGATGAAAGCACAACTATATGATGATACTGTGAGCAACTGATTTACACTTTGAATGATTGTGTTATGTGAGTATATCTCAATAAAATTGCATAAAAAAATGAATTGCTGATCCAAAATATCAATGGTACTGAGCCAAAGAAACCTTGCTTTAATGTGCTGTCACAGCTGTGTTATTGAAAAGCATCTATTTGAACTAATTCTCAATTTGGTTTGAATGGTTTTTAAGGGAGGTTCTTACTCGTTGGCAAGATTTCAAATCACGCAAAAAAGGAATGAAGAGTTTTGGACAGCTACTGGGGGAAATATTTGTGTATATATGTGTTGGGGTGGGGACCCTCCTATTCCTTCAGTCTCATCATGGAGGTTTCCACAAACTTGTTCCATGGGTAGAAACACCAGCCCTGTCCATTCTTTCTGCTAAGAGCTGAAATGAGGATTCAGGATGTTTTCCTTCCTGCCTGCAGCTGGTGGGAAGCACAAGCATTGATTGGCATACCATCCTGATCCAGGTTACCATGCAATGGGAATGATTCTAAGTTAAAGGACTGAAGAAATAGAGCTGGATCAGAAAAGTGACCAGATAGAGATTGGTGTGTGTTCTGATTTGCTAATGCTGCCATTATGCAACATACCAGAAATGGATTGGCTTTTATAAAGGGGGCTTATTTGG
Source organism: Choloepus didactylus (assembly GCF_015220235.1). Lineage (NCBI taxonomy): Eukaryota > Metazoa > Chordata > Mammalia > Pilosa > Megalonychidae > Choloepus > Choloepus didactylus. The sequence continues at coordinate 57,214,494 of NC_051320.1, read as the reverse complement.
CTACAAGTTTACAGTTCTACAGCCATACAAGTGTCCAAACTAAGGCATCAACAAGAGGATTCCTTCACTGAAGAAAGGCCAGTGATATCCGGAACACCTCTGTCAGCTGGGAAGGCACGTGGCTGGAAGGCACAGAAGCTGATCTTTTGCTTCCGGATTCTGGTTCAAAATTGCTTTCTCCAAAATGTCTCTCTCAGCTTCTCTTGGAGCATTTTGTCCTCTCTTAAATACTACAGTGAACTAATTAAGACCCACCCTGAATGGGTGGGGCCCACACCTCCATGAAAATAATTCAGAGATTCTACCCTAATCAACAGACTAATCAATCTGACATCACAAGATTGCATTAAAGAACATGGCTTTTAATATATCCAAACCAGCACATTCTACCACCTGGAGCCGAATTCTTTCCAAATGCAAAAATACATTAATTCTATCACAAAATAGGTAAGTACAACCAACATTTTCTTCTGGCTGTGGGCCTGTGAAACTTAGAACAAGTTATCTGCTGACAATATACAAAGGAGGGACAGTCATAGGATAAATGTTCCTATTGCCATAGGGAGAAACTGAAAAGAAAACGGGGGTCACAGGACCAAAACAATTCCAAAAACCTGCAGGGCAGACTCCATTAGATTTCGAAGTCAGAGTCATTTATCATATGATGCTTTATCCTCGGGGCTTGAGAGAACAAGAGTTCAAACCTTTCCAAGGGCCTTCACATTGGCCCTTTTCTCTCCAAACGCTGGGGTGATTGCTCCAACATATCCACGCACTGGGGAGACCATCTTCTCCTCAGCCCCACCCTCCTAAAGCATTGGGGTACCACCTGGACTCTGAATCTCCAGGGCAAAGATGCTCACCTCTCCAAACAGTGGGGTGGTGGCCAGGCTCTCCCCAGTCCCCTGGGAATGTGCTCCACCCTCACTGAGGCCTGGGGTGGCAGCACTCTTCCTGAGCATGGAGGCAGAAGGCCCGCCCTCTGCCTCCAATGCAAACGTACCCTTTCCATGTGCATGGGTTGCTCTACTCTCCTTGCCCAAGATTTCTTGGCTTCAGACCTTGGGTTTCATGGTTCTGCCTTCTCTGAAGAAATTTTTCTTTCAATCTGTCCCTTTGCTGTCCCTTTTCTTACAGACTGGCAGTGGTTCTATCTATACAGATCTCGCAATAAATTCATTGACTTGGCATGAAGCATACAGGGATCAAAACCATCAGACAACAGGACTTTCCACAAATCCTTTCTGAATAACTCCATCTCCAATCCTGGCTTGTACTGAAATGGCTGGGTGATTTCAGTTTTCGTTAAATCCTCACATGGGGCTGTAGCCTCTGGGGTTTCTGTTGCTGGGGGCGATGCAGAAATTAAAATTAGAGACAAAAATATCTTTTGGAGACTGGGAGCAGGGGACACACCGCCTGTCTGGCAAGTGTGTGTGTCCCATTCCCAAGACCCTTATTTATTATGTTTTTAGGATAGAGAAATGCTTTAATGTGCACATAGACATTTTCTCAAGGTGGTTTGCATCATGTCTGCAAAATGGGTCTTATCTTATTCTCAAGGACAATAACAGAAAAACAGTTCCCCAGCTGCATACTTTAACGAGGCGTGCTTTGATAGTGTTCTATCTCAGCAGGGGCCCAGTGTTCCAGGCCCCCACCTCAAGTATGCAGGAAAGAGAGGAGAAACTTCAGGCTCTGTTTTCCACAGGTTTCACTTTCTGGAAGTCCAGAGATTTTCAGACCGTCAGTTTCTGATTTCTTTGTATCCAAGAGTTCAGTTCTCAGTTTATCTCTTTCCTCTCACATTTTACTATAAGCTGCAGGGAGAAGTCAGGCTGCATTTTTGACATTTAGTTTCAAAATCTCTTCAGCTAAGTATCCCAGTTCATTGCTTTTAAATTTTGCCTTCCATCTGACACCAGGACTTAATTTTGCCAAATTCTCTGCTACTTTAAAACAAAGATCACTTTCTTCCAGTTGGCAATGACACATTATTTCTGTTCAAGACCTCATCAGAAGTATCTTTAGAGACCATATTTTTATCAACAGTCTCTTCAAAGCAATCTAGGCCTTTTCTATCAAGCTCCTCACAATTCTCCCAGAATCTTCCCCTTATCCATTTAAAAAGCCATTCCTACATGTTTGGTATTTGCAAACTCAGCAGCACCCCACTTCTCTGGTACCAAAATCTGTTCTGTTTTGCTAAATGCTGCCATTATACAAAGTACCAGAAATTGATTGGCTTTTATAAAGGGGGTTTATTTGGCTACAAGTTTACAGCTCTATGGCCATACAAGTGTCCAAACTAAGGCATCAACAAGAGGATACCTTCACTGAAGAAAGGCTGATGATGTCCAGAACACCTCTGTTGGCTGGGAAGGCAAGTGGCTGGCATCTGCTGGTCCTTTAGCTCCCAGGTTCTGGTTCAAAATGGCTTTCTCCAAAATGTCTCTCTCAGCTTCTCTTGGAGCATTTTGTCCTCTCTTAAATACTCCAGTGAATAATTAAGACCCACCCTGAATGGGTGGGGCCCACACCTCCATGGAAATAATTCCTTCAGAGGTCCCACCCTAACCAACAGACTAATCAATCTGCGCCTACAAGACTGCACTCAAGAACATGGCTTTTGGGGGACATAATGTATCCAAACCAGCACAGTATGTAGAATGGATGCAGTAGCCCCTGATGACTCCTTCTGCATACTCTTTGCAAGCTGTTTGCAAGAATACACTAAATATGTCTCTTACATCAGTGTTTCTCAATCTTAGCTGCACCTTAGAATCCCCTGAGGAGTTTTTACAAATTCTGATATCCAGGCTGTACCCCAGGTCATTTAATTAGACCATGTAGAGGTGGGACCCAGGCAAAGGTATTTTAAGTTTTCCAGGGTATTATAATGTGCAGCCAAGTTGGAGAATCATTGCATTAGAATTTGTGGAGTACCCCTGATTAGTTCCCTAAGGAATGTACCTTGAACTTCCACCTATAGTTGCTTGTAATAGATCCTAACTGAAATTCTTAAAGGATTCAAAGGATACAGATGTAGCCATTGGGATGCTTTTGGATACAAGGAACATTAGCCAATTAAATATCACTAACAATATTTCTTGCTTTTCCCTAATACGTAATCCCAGGTTTTCTTATGAAATAGGTACATAAATAAAGAATTTGGAGTTTGAGAAATAGGAAGAGAAGAAATAAAATGTACAAAGCATCCCATTTTAATCCTTTTCAGAACAATGTGTGTATCTGGCCAGGCTGAAGATGGCATGGTGTGGGGCAAAGAGCAAATCTAAATATTAAATCATAATTTCTTAGGCTGGATACCTATATTAGAATTAATAGTTTCATTCAGTTTCACACAGAAAATATGAAATAAACATTATCGTCTCTATTTCACATGAGATTCAAATCAGAGACTTTAATGACATGTCCAGGGTCATATAGTTAGCTAGAAAGGTCCAGAGAGCCAGTAGGGTCTCACTCCTGCCCCCGACCTGCCAGGTGACACTGTACACTTGGCATTTACCACCCCACCTCACCCCACCCTGCCAGTATTGAGACACTTGAATCAGAGGGTCATGAAGGTTAATTTTAGATTTAGCCAATGACCTGGTGCCATTTTCTGAAGTTTTATATTAATGGCCTATTGGAAGCAGGACAAAAGTATAAGTCTGAAACCAAGGGCATTGGTTATAGGCTTCAGGGAGTGATTCAGGGATTAACCACATTTAGCAAAAACGCCTAGATTTCACCCAAGTCAGACTGTGAACCTTCCAGTCCCAAACCCCATCATTGTGTGGCCCTCCCTGGATTCCAAGCCTCCTTGTGAGGGTGCCTGAAGGACACCTTCTTCCCAGTGGTGTGATGGCATAAATTCAAATGCCCTTAACTTGCTTTGTGATGAAACAGTGGTGGCTGGTCCTTGACAACCCCTTTGAGCTCAGAACCTTTCCAAGACAGTTTCACTCTTCCTGACGCTTTCCAGCCATAGGCTCTACCTGTCAGGATTAAAGTGCCGTCTTTTTCTTGTTCTGTAGCACCAAAAATGTCTTTTCTGTGTCCAACCAGGAAATGGAAGAGCCTTGTGACTTAATTAAGATGAATTTACTCAACAACACTCAGAGGGAGTTGCATTTCCCCAGTCTTTTAACAGCATTTTCACTAACATTAAAATGCCTTAAGAGTTGAGCAAATTAGCATTGCTGTGAGAACTTCAGACTTTTCTGACATTTTAGAGTTGACATTTTCAGCCCCGATCTTTCCTCAACAAGGTATTTAGCATTTAATAAGTTCTGGGATTAGGAGCTTTTATCTCCAGAGACCAATATTGGCTATACTCTGCAAAGATGGTAGTTGCTTAATGCTGAATAAACCTAGACTGTTTTCTCTAAATGTCCAAAACACATTTAATTAAAGGCTATCTATTTCTCATTTTCTACAGGTGTTAACCTAGTAGCTTCTCTATATACACTCTCACAGAAATAAAACAGAATCTCCAGAAATTTCCAAGTTGCTTTTCTATATATACCCACACAAAAATAAAAAAAGAACCTCTAGACATTTTTGAAGTAGGAACTTTATAATTGAGTTCAATTTTTTTTACAGTCATAATTTTGAATATGAATAAATTAATGTGACCAGAAATATCAATTTTGGATTACAAAGAGACAGTTTAATGAGACTGGAAACTGGATATAGTGTTGAAAGGAGAAAAATAAATTATTTCATTTCTGCTGATACAAAAATAGCTACAACTACATGTTGCTGGGTATTACTTTGTCTCTGTCATTTTGCTAAGTAGATTCAGTCCATCATCCTCTGTGTTCAGTTCAGACAATGTCAAATGGAATGGAAGCACACACTCGGATTTCAGCTCAGCAGAGGTAACAACACCTAGGACAGTCTCCGATATACATTTAGCCCTGGATTTCTTCAACAACATTTATCTTTAACCAGCAGATGTTTCATCCATCTAAATTCACCAAGGATGAGGGGGATTGCATCATTCATATCGGTTACCATTTATGCATCCTATTTCAGATGTATAAACGCATGCAAGTCAAGAGGAAAATTAAGGACACTCCTTCCCAACATGATAAAGACATCAAAGCAAATGCTATGCAACCCTTTTCTTCTATTTAAATTCTGATGAAGGATTTCTTTTACCTTATTTTTTTTCAAATAAAATTTAGTTCTTTACCTAATTTCCTATTTTTTCAATGATGTTTCAACATAAAAGAACTAAAGATGATAACTAATATCAGAAGAGATCCTGCGATTGTCATAAAAAATAGGGATTAATTTTCACCGTGGGATGCTCACCAACATTTTTTTTAGTTCTCATGATAGGTCAGGCAGGCATATGGAAGAACAATCACTCTCCTTCTTCCAAAACAGTTGGGTGGAATATGAAAGGAATACTTAACAAGCAAGGCTCACCCTTAGCCTGTGAGGGTAAGCCAGGCAGGTGCTTTGGGCTCTCCAGAACCAGCCTTCCAGCTTGGTCCTCCTGTTGGATTTTTCTTGCAATGTGACCAGCTAAATCATGACTGAAGGGATATCAACCAGCCTTTCCATGGCCTGCAGCCACGCATTTCCCTGCAGATCCTGGTCTCTGTTTTCACAGCTTTTGCCACTGGAATGCTGGTAAATGATTAACAACAAGCTCTCCAAAAAGAAAAGCTCTGCATTTGCTAATTCCCTTAGTGTAAATAATACTACCAAGGCTTGTTTTCAGCTATCCAAGTGAGGTGACTAAACACATAGTTGGGAAGAGATGTGCACAATGGGTCCTATTAAGCTGATAGGAGCTGGCCCAGCACCCACTAGCTTAAGCCTGGAGACCCACTCCCTGGTCACTGCACCAGAATTCCATACCTTCTCCCCCTCATGAACAAGGAAGTGGAGGGGCTGGGCCCTCTGCTGTCTCAGACAAGCAAGAAAGCCCTCGAGACAGATGGCAGCTCTCATGGGCTATGGTGCCTTATTTTATAACCTTAATGACCCCCCTGCCATACTCCTCCCCAGAAAAAATAAGAAACCTGCATCATGGAAAATATAGCCCATGAATGCCACTGGCATGTAATTATGTCCACTGTGCTACTATTGTTGGAAGCCATTAGCCAGATGCTTGGCTGGTTAAATGTGGTAGATAATTAGAATCAAAAATGATGAGAGCTGGCTTTTCCATTTTGATCTAAATTAATAAGCAAGAATGATTAAATCATCTTGGAAAAGAAAAGAATATAAAACTAAAGTCCTATTAAATGTCAAGCAGAGCAGAAGAGATACTGATTAGTTAGAAGCAAAGAACTTTATCTTCAAACCTTATCTCAAATCTAAAGGTAGAGTGGAGTGTTGATCTCCAGGGGGCTGTGTGACTGTCCTCAAGACATGGAGCTGCTTCCCCTGAACCAGTAACCCAAAAGAGTAGAAACCACATCTTTGATGACTTAACATTTCTGCATTATTCTTTGCAAACTTCGGGTAGACAAAAGCTTCTCAGATAGGACACAAAGAGCATAGACCATGTCAGAAAAAAACAATGAATTGATAAACTGAACTTCATCAAAATTATAACTTTTGTTTCTCAAAAGACACCATTAAGAAAATGAAAAGACAAGCTGTAGGTTGGGAGAAAAGATTTGCAAAATATATATGTCACAGAGGACTGGTACCCAGGGTGTTTAAAGAACTCTTACATCTCAGTAATAAGATAAACAACCCAATAAAAAATGGGCAAAAGATTTGAACATATACTTCACAAAAGAAGACATGAGCATAGCTAATGTGCATGTGGAAAGATGCTTACCATCATTAGTCATCAGAGAAATGCAAATTTAAACCACAATGAGATACCACTACCACCTACAAGAATGGCTAAAATTAAAAAGAGTGACAATACCAAATGTTACTACGGATGTGGAGAAATTGGACCTCTCATACATTGCTGGTAGAAATATAAAATGGCACAACTTTGGAAAACTGTTTGGCAGTTCCTTGTGAAGTTACATACAGCCTTAAAATACAACCCAGTAGAAGGTGTTGAAAGAAATGGAAAAAAAAAAAAAAAAACATGAAAGCATCTGTCCACACAAAGATGTGTACATCAATGTTAATAGCAGCTTTATTCATAATAGCACCAAACCGGAAACAACCCAATATGTCCATCAAGAGCAATAAAGGTGAACAGACAACTGACACATACAAAAATTTGAATAAATCTCAAAAACATCATGTGGAGCAAAATAAGCCAGACATAAAGGAATACATACTTTTTGGTTCCATTCATATGAAATTACAGAAAAGACCAAACTAACCTATAATGATAGATAGTAAATGTGTGGTTGTCAGGGGTGGGGTAATGAAGAGAAAGAATTGACCACAAGGGGGAATGAAGGAACTTTTGGGAAGATGGCAGAGTTCTATGTCTCTATTATGGTGGTTAGTTACGTGGGTGTATACATTTGTCAGAAATCAGCAAACTGCATATTTAAAGTGGGTGCATTTTATTGACAGGGCACTAAGAAATTGTTAATTTTAGGTTTGGTAATGGTATTGTTATATTTTAAAACAGTCCTTATTTCTTTGTGGTACATACTAAAATATTTACACATGAAAGGATATGATGTCTGAGATCTGCTTTAAAATATTCTGCAATTGGGGGGATGGGAGAGAGGGTAAAGAAATGGTTGAAGGTGTACCTGTAAAAAGATTGGACTGAGTTGAAACTGAGCAATGGGTATGTATGGGTTCATTTTGTTACTTTCCTCTATTTTTGTGTATGTTGAAATTTTCAAAAAAAATTTTTTTTTAAAGACAGCAATAAGAGAGTGAAAGGAGCAACCCACCATGTGGCAGAAGATACTTACAACACACTTAAGCAAGAAAGAAACAGTATCCAGAATATATAAAGAGGTCACACAAATCAATTAAAAAGACATGCAGCCCAACAGAAAAATATACAAGAGACCTGAATAGGACGTCTCTCACACACACACACACAAAAGGATATTCATATGGTGAATAAATTGATTCATTAATAATCAGGCAAAAACAATTAAGCTACAATGATTACCACAACACACACATTAAAATAATTAAAATTAATAAGATTGACAATACCAAACATTGTAAAGATGTGCAGTAATGGGAAGGCTTAGACACTTCTAGTGAGCACGTAAACTGATAGAAGCACTTTGGAAAATAGTTTGGTATTATTTACTAAAGATAAAACAACAGATTTAATAGATTTTAAAATAATAGCAAGTCTATTCCCATGAATATGCTCAAGGGAAATACATGCTCATATGCACCAAAATCCATGGACAAGAATGCTCACAGGCAGTGTTATTCATAATATCCCCAAAGCAGATAGAACCCAGATATCTATCAGTAGAATGGATAAATGATGGTGTAGTCATATAACGAAAATTTATGCAGCAATGAAAATGAAGAAACCACAGCTGATACACAATAACATACTTGAATTTCCCAAATATGATATTAAGTGAAAGAAGCCAAACACAAAGGAATCATACTGTATTTTTCCATTTGCAAAAAGATTGTTTAAAGGCAAAACAAAGCTATGGTGATATAAATTAGAGAAGTGGTTACTTTTGGAGAGGAGGGAACAGGTAGTCATTGGAGAGGGCTTTTGGATACTGGCATTGCTTTATTTATTGATATGGTGGTAGTTAAGTAAGGGGTTCACTTTGTGGGAATTCTGTGTTGTATACTTATAGTGTACTTTTCTGTATATGTGTGTACTCCTCATTAAGGATTTAAATAATAAAGAGCCAGGGCCTTCATTTGTTCGTTGGCCCATGCATTCAGTCAACCTTTGTGGAGGGTTGGCTACAACACAATTGGAGCACCTAGCTCTTAGTGGGTTGCAATGCACGTTTCTCATGGGAAAAAAGTTCTTGTTTTTCTTTTGATCCCATGACACTATGTACAGGGCTAGATAAAAAAGCAAGTGTTCCGGAACTATTTATTCACTGAATTTGATTTAGCCTTTAGTCTATAATAACCAGCTGAGGAGTTTAGTCAACTCACTTCACCTCTCTGGACCTGTGATGATCTCTGGAGTAGATGATCTTTAGGTTCCTTCAGCTTTGAAAATTATAATTTATTAATTCAACGAAAAGTTTAGCTGAGTGCTTATTATATGTGCCAGTTACTTTGCTAGGGATTGGGCCACAAAAACAAGCAAGCAAACAAACAAGAACGTGGTCCCACCCTCCTTAAGCTCATAGCCCTGTGAATAGCAAAAAGACCATCACAATACAGAGGGAGATGGGTTCTTTGGTGGGACTTATGCCCAGGATGCTAAGAGAGCACATGTGAGGAACAGCTAACCCAGAGGAAGGCTGCCCAAAGGCTGCCACACTGATCCCATGTAGGCACTGCATTAGTTGCTGCCCTATGGGGTAAAGAGCTTAATACTTCTTGGGCTGGGCTTGCAAGGCTTCTCTGAGGGCCGGGAGAGGAAGCTCCTTCCAGACAGAAAAGCAGGAGAAAGACAATCCAGGAAAAGGAATTGAAAGAACAAAACAAAGAGGTTTTTAATGCTTATTTTTCAGCTTACTTAATGGGAAATATAAACGTCTGTGTAGTTGAAATGGCAGGGGCAGTGGGCAGGGAGGAATGGGAGTCCAGACTGAGGCAAGCTAGAGCAGGAAAGGCCTAGATTGCCTTGATACAAAGCCACAAGTCAGTATTTGCCCATCAGAAAAGAGCACCCACCCCTCCTCCCCCAGTTACATCTTCCGGGAGTCGCAGCCCTGCTGGCCGGGCCAGGCAGGGTATACTCAGTCCTCTTGAGGCCAGCGGCAGAGCACAGGTTGCTGCTGGCCCGACAGAGCAAAGCAAAGGGTAAAAACTCTTTGGGGCTCTTCAAAACCCCAAGGAAATACAGACCCACTGGGAAAGTGGTTAATTAGCAATGCAAATAGGAAGGTAGCTGGTTACACAAAAAGCTAGGGATTTCTAACAAAAAAGCAAAAAGCCCAATACATAAAGCTAGAGATCTCACTGGAAGGCTTTCCACTAGACAGCATGGCTTTGAGGAGTTAGAAAGAAAGTAGACTGGTTAGTTCTTGGTCAGGGATCTCTTGATTCTGCTTTTCTGATTATCCCAGAGGCTACCAATCCTTTGAAAGACTTGAATGGTTGCTTTGCATTTGGGCTCAGCAGATGTGTTCATTTGCATATAGGTTAATTTCCATACATAAGGCATAAATATCTAGCAGGTTTTCAAATTATTGGATGTTCGTAAGATTAAAACCTGAAGTCCATTCAACACCCACCAGTGTAACAAGCTAATAGACATTAAGAGAACCAAGTGCTGTAATTATTTTAATGGGAGATAATACTTGGAAATGGGGTTTAGAAAAAAATTCAAAGGACTCTCTTCCCTGGCAGCTCTACACAGGACGTCTCCCCTCCTCCTCTTTTTGAGGGACGAGGCTTGCCGAGGGCCCCTTCCCCTCTGTGGACTGTCCCTTGGTGATCTTGAGCGGTGGTCCCGGTTGTGACAATAATAATAGGGCAATACTGGCTTTTAAGGGGAAGCAGGGCTGTGGACATCCTGCAGTGTGTGGGACAGTCCTGCCTCAAGAAAAATTGGCCTCGTCTTGCATGACTTTTGAATGTCCCACGGGATATGCAAGTAACCTAAACCACCTGTTATTGAACATTGGAGCCTAGAAGCTAATTCTGTTTTATATATAAACAAAGTATTTTTCACATGGTTTGATTAACACAGAATTTCTCGGGGATGCAAGTACTGTGCAAATTGGGAGAAGACTGGACTTATTTTTGTTTGGAGTTTTATCAGGAACCATTCACTAGTTCAGAGAAGCACGCTGTGTGCTTGCAGCACAGTAGCAGCCTCTGTCCGGGTCTGCGTTTGTAGCCGCCCCCCTCCTGGGGATCCCAGGTAGAGGGCCAAGCATCGCACTACTTCATGACGCCTTCTAGCAAAGCCAGGCCCACACATTTCTCTGTTGAGATACATATTATTTTACTATAAGTTGCCGTCTTTTTGTTTCTCCTTTGTATTACATTTAGGGCATGATGTTAAGTTTCTGAAGTTACGAATACAGTGAGTTTATATTATCTATGAATTTTATTTCAGCCTAGTAAAACAGGGGGCCTTGCAAAATATTTCTTACAAAGAGGGGTGTTGGTCTGACAGGGTGGAGCAGAGGGTTTCCAATCTAACTAGTGTCCATGGGAGTAGGGCCTGTCTGCAGAGACAGGAGATAGCTCTGCTCCCTGCGGAGAGCAGGTCACAGTGGGCCGTGGGGGGCAGAGCCCAGCGCTGGAGTCATACATCTGGATTCCAGGCCCTCACTCGATTTTACCTGACCTGACGGTGGGAAGTGACTCACTCTCTAAGCCTCAGCCTCATCTCTAAAATGGAAATAATGCGGAACTCCTGGGGCGGTGGGGGGCTGAGGACCACCCGACAAAGCGGACACCCGGTGCCCGGCAGGCGGCAGGTGTCCGGCAGTAGCACCTGCGGGTGGGGTGGGGCTGGCTGGGGCAGCGGCGGAGGAGCGGCTGCTTTCCAGAGGGGCCTCTCCGGCCTCCGCCACCGCCCAATTTAAGGTCGTGCACGCTGTCCCGCGATGGGTCCCAGGCCAGGAGAGGGATCTGCCAAAGTCGCGGGGGCCGAGGGCCTCATCACGGGCTCTCTCCACCCCGCCCAGCCACCCCCACCTCAGACCTCGCAGATAGCGTGGTTTGGGGGACGCACCCCGAGGCAGACCCCGCTCCCCGTGGGCTGGGGAGGCAAGTCTGTCCGCAGGACTGAGGCCAGCACCGCGCCCCGGGGCCGAACGAAGCCCGGAGCCTGCAGCGGAAGCCCTTGCAGAAACCCCAACCAGCATAAACCGCGGGGCTGCGTGCTGCCTGCAGGGAGGGTGGGGGCTTGCCTGGTGGACACGTGGGGTTGGAAGTGTTTCCAGAGTGCTCAGGGGCCCTGGGAAAGAGGAAGGGGGCCTGAGAAAATGCATTTATCTCGCACCTACTGTGTGCCATACGTTTTGCACACATCATCTCATTCCATCCTCTCAACAACGCTGGGAGCTAGAGATGTCAGGTTACCCTCGAGGAACCCGCTTCGGAAGCAGGTGTGTCTGAGGGCCTCATTCTGACTTTATCGGGCCCTGGGTGCTTCTGCTTCCTGGGCCCCTTCTACCATAAAAACAATTTTATGACTGTGATGGTATAAAGACAAATAATATTATGTATTAAAACATTTTCTTGATCTAAAAGGTCATTGTTTTCTTCCAATTAAAAAAAAAAACTTATTCACTGGGCTCCTAAAAGCGCTGTGGGTGCTGGTGAGTAGAGACCTCGAATGGGTTAGTATAGAGCCAGGGAAGATCAGTGGAAACCAGAAGCCTCAGAGCCAGACTCTTGTGCTTTCCCACCACTCTGGTCATCAGGGTATTGAGGGTGTAATGGGTTGAATGGTGACCCGTAAACATGTAAGTCTATGGCTCAACATCTGACACCGTGGTCTTTTTTGGAAAGGGGTCTTTGTAAATGTAATTGAGTTAAGGATCTGGAGACCATCCTGGATGATCCGGGTGAGCCCCACAGCCAAGGACAGTGTCTTCATGGGAGACAGAAGAGGAGATGCAGACAGAGGGAGAGGACCACAGGAAGACAGAGAAGGAGCTGCAAGTGGTACGGCCACAAGCCAAGGAAGAAGCAAAGGAGGACTCTCCCCTAGAGCCTTCCAAGGGAGCATGGCCCTGCAGACACCTTGATTTCAGACTTCTGGTCTCCAGACCTGTGAGAGAATAAATTTCTCTTATTTTAATCCACTGTTTTTAAGGTAATTTGTTATGGGAGCCCTAGAAAGCTAATTCTGAGCATTTCAAGGAAATGCATCCCCAGGGCTTATTTTGCAGCCCAGCTTGGGGACCCTGAGTTGTCGTCAGAGCCACCAGGTGCTAGAGATACTTACCTGGGAGAAGCAGGGAGGAGCAATGTGGCGGGATGAAGATTTCATGTCAAGGAGGGGACCAATACCTGCCTGGGTTGCCGACGCATCCTGAGGTCTGTGCTGTGTACAAGCCTGGGCTCACTCTTGCAGCCCTGGCTTTGCTGAGGCCCCTGAAAGATGCTGTCAGGAGGGGCCGCCCTATAATTGAGGCCTCAGGTGGACCCTGCTGGTCGGTCACATGGCACTAAGAGCAGCTGGGGTGGGGAAGGGTGCCCAGGGATGCCCAGGCCAGAGCAGCCAGCAACATGGCCTGGGGTCCCCAACTATAGAAGGTGGGGCAGGGGCATAGGACATGTTCTGCAGCAAGCCCAGATGACAGTGTGCTGCTGTACAGCCAGGACTCTGGAGACAGATGTGGGATCCAGCCACGTATCTGTCAGAGGAAGGAGGAAACTGAGGTATGGCTGTGGCCTGGGGATTCCCCAAATGGCAGGAGATCCTGGCCAGACATCTATCTTTTGGCTTATCCAGAATCAAATTGTTAACAGTGAATACTGAGGGACTGTGGTATGCCTGGGCTGGATCCAGAACTTTGCATGTGGTGTTGTCTGTTATAATACTCTTGTACTACCCACCAGAACCTTTTAATGCCCACTTTATGGATGAGGAAACTGAGGCTTAGAGAGATTGAGTCACCTGCCAATGCTCCTGTGATATACATCTCGGCTAGGATTGGAGCCCAAGTCTGTCTGCCTGTGGAGCCCGAGAGCTTACACTGCCTCTCGCTGGGTGTTCATGGAGACTCTTCCTTGTAGCAAATCATTTTTTCTGTTTCCCCACTTTAGTAGACACCTCTTCACCTCTATTGCATTGCACACTGACCTGTCTCATAAAACTGAGCATTCCAAACATAACTCATGCTTATATGGGTGACTGAGGGCCTTCTAATAACTGGCAAAGCAGAACACAGTGATGCACTCAATGGTTGTCTGCCCCTGCACCACATAGTCCCATGCCTTTGAGTTCTTGTTTTCTGTTTTCATTTTTCTGTTCATAGTATTACTCTTTGAATATCTCATTGTACTTGCCTCTGACAATTTTGCCCTCCTCCCCAAAATTGCTTTTAAAAAAAAAATCTGTTAGGTACCAGAAAACCAAATAGCTAAATTAGTAGTGTGTCTACAGTAAGAATAAATAGACCCTCAATAAGGGGTTCAGTGTCCCTCTCACAAATAAGTTACATGAACCGGTCTCTATGCACTGACTCCAAGACCATTTTGTTGATGTAAATGCTCTTAAAAAACAAAACAAACAAATAAGATACCTTGCTTCACTTTTTAACTGGGATCTTAATAGCTGATAGTCTTGAACTGGGAATTTATAAATGAGATGTTACCAAAGTATCTATCGCCATTCTAAGAACCTCCTCTTCTGTTGGGAAGGTGGGAACCCTGTAACTAGGGCCTGTTTGCAGGAGCCACGGAGTCGCCCTCAGGGTCGGCGGGTCTAACGCGGGGGGTGGGGGGAGGGCTGTCCCTCTCCTCAGGGAGGTCGGGGAGCAACCTGGCGTCCACGCACTGCTTTTAGGAAGCCGCTTGAAATACTGGTTGCCTCGTTCATGTGAAGAAAAAGGATTCAGGGCAATCAAATCTGAACCTATTAATTTATCCTAAAATACAGTAATTGATGCGGAAATAAAACCACTCACTATTGACTTCATCTCCTGAGCAGTACATTGAACATCCTTTATGACACAATGGCACCACCTGCTGACCAAAACATCGCAGTGCAATTGTGTGCGTAAAACAGTTGGTTGAGCATGCGCGTTAGCTCTCACTGAGCACAGATTACAGCGATTTGTGTTCCAATCCAAAATTACAGTATTTCTCAACTTCACCCAGCCACGCATCAACTCCCCAATGTATTTCCTTTATGTTCTCCAGAAACATACTTGCATTTAAAATCAGAAATTGCAAGGTTAAATTTTTTATTTTTAAATTTACGCTAACCTTTACATTAAATAAATATGAATTATAGAAATAAAACAATAATGGATTCATTGTCTGGTGGTAAGCAGAGCTAGCAAAGGCATATTGTGTGCTGGAGAGAGCCCTGGTTTCGCAAGCCTGCTCTTCCATTTATTAGTTGTGTAAATTTGAGCCTCAGTTTCTTCATCTATAAAATGGACATAAGAATGCTTACTACAGAGCACAGTCATGCAGAATAAGTAGCAGAAATACAGTGCCTGGCACCAGTAGTTGAGTACAAGTTGATTTAGTTGCCTTTTATTAAAAGAACTATCATTCTGTTAACTAAATACAGACCCATCCACCATATTTCCTCTGGAACTATCATAAGAAAAATATGATTTAGAAGCATAAATCTCATACAAGACTCTAAAAACCAAAGCAGAACTCAGATGTTAGCAGAGTTATTATTATTTTTTTTAACTTCATGGCTCATAGACAATTTTCACTGAATAACTTATCAAAGGAATAAAATTTAGTGAAGTAAGGTTATGCTCTTACAAACTTTCATTTTATTTCTAAAGTGAACCCAACCCTTTGATCTAAAGAAGGAGCCAGCTAACGAGATCTGAGCAAATGGCTTCTGTGGGTTGTCAAAGCAAGCAAGCTAGTATTTGGGTCTTCCAAAACAAAAACACTGCATTTTGAAAACAGAGATAACTTTTCTCAGTTAACTTTATTTCTATGCTACCTGACATGAAGTGCTGTTTTTCAAAGTATAATAGTTATTTATTTAATTAAATCACTCAGTATAGACCCCTACTATTAGTGTACTTGTAGGAGGTAGACTCTAGCGTCAGACTGATAGGCCCAGTGGGGTTATTGATGAGGTTACACGAATTAATGCCACTAAATTCTGGGGTAACTTTTATGCAGCATTAGATAGCTATCACTGCCATACCTAAAGAGTTCAAAGCTAGACACTAACCCAAGCATGGTGTGATGGAAAAAGTATTCACCTTAGGTTCCTCAAATTCTCCAAGTTTGTTTGTACCTCAAGGCCTTTCCACTTACTGTTTCCTCTGCCTGGAAAACATTTCCTCCAAACTTCCCATGGCTGGCTCATCACTCAGGACTCAGCTACTGTGTCACCTCCTCAGGGAGGCCTTTCCTAAGGGACCCCTCTCTGGGTGGTGCTCTATCACATTGCCCTATTGTCCCTGGAATTTGGCACTTTCTGAATGACCTTGTTTATGTATTTGTTTCCTTGTTTTTCTATGCCTTCCTCCAGCAGTGCAGAAGCTCCACGAGGATAGTGACCACGTCTGAATTGTTCACCCCAACACTTACAACATACTCAGAAAATACTTTTGTAATTAGTGAAGATTTGGGTTCCGCCCCTTGTGCACTGTGTGACTTCATCGTGTCACGCCCTCTGACCCAGGCGGTTGCAAAGGTGGAACGGGATAGTGGATGGGGCAGTGCCTAGCATGCTTCTGGCCCAGGGAGCCTGTTCAAATGTCTTAGCATAAGTTCCCTAGAAAGCAGAAACTGAGATAAAGCTTACGTGACAATGCTTTATTGGGAGAAGAAACCCTACGGCAGAGAGAATGAGGAAAAAGGAAAGTAAGGTGGGGAAGAACCAGGAGAAAACGCACAGTGGTGTTGTTACTGAGTTGGCCATTGCTTCACGAGCACTGCCTACTTGGCCATGGGAGACATCGTCAGAGAAGCCATAGAGAAGCCCTGTGCTTCTGAGCAGTCAGCCAGAGGCAGGAATGAAGAAGAATTTTATCTGCCTGTTCCTCCATATTATGTTCCCCATTGGTCAAAGTGTCCCACGGCAGAGTTAACTCTGTCCCACCTCTGGGTGCATCAGCTCTCCTTCAGGCTCTGAGGAAGCCAGATTTCCTCTCTGAGGCATGGTACTTCATCTGAGTGCAAAAGTGATGACATGTCCCAGAGGCTCTGGGTCCTAGTCTCCGAGGATCGAGGACATTGGTGAGGCCAAGAGAATCTGAGGCAGGGCATAAAATGGGTCTGATACATCAGCACATGCTGGTGAATCCTACATCTGGGCAGGCACCAGGCAGGAACCAAGGTACAAAGTGAGGGAGGGCTGCAGGGGAGGGTTTGCTTGAAGAAGGATGTCAAGAGTGTCCAAGAATCTGAGGGGAGGGGCTATTTGGTTCTCGGCTGTAATTTGTTATCTAAGGTACAGGTGGACCTGCGGGGCTTGGTCATTAGCAACCTTCCCTTCTGGTGTCTCGGAGGCATCGTTTCCATCTGCTCCCTGGTGGTTCCATCTTTCCCCACACTCTGCATCCTCCTTGTCCCAGTCACAAAGCCTCTCATGTTCTCTGGCCCCCCTGCAGTCTACTTCTGAGAATTCATCTGGGAGTCCAAGAATTATTCAATATCCCTTGTGCTCAAGGAAATGGGAGATGCAGGGGCCTATCCCAGGCCCTCTCTACCTGGAAACACATGCTGCCTTTCTAGCTTCTGCTCTCGCACCCGCTGTCATAAGAGACTCACCTGGGAAGAGAGATACAGGTCTGCCCTGCTCCCGAATACCACCAAACTACTGGGGGGTTTCTAACAAGCACCCCTCCAGGCCCCAGATCTCAGCCCAGGGGTCCCCTTTTCAGAGATGCATACCAGTGTTTAACCCCATTACTCTTTTCCTCAACTTGCTTCTCTTTTTCAGCAGCCATTAGAGCTCTTCTCCTATTTTTTTTTTCCTCCTCTCTATGTTTATGGATATATTTTTTGCTTTGTGTTCTTCAGAATATGGTTTCCAGGCTCAAAGCCCAGGTACTTGCAATTCCATACCTCTTTATCTCCAAGCTACTATCATTACCAAAGGTTTGAATAGACTATTTTGAAACTCACTTGACTCTTCTTTTTCTCAGCATTGTGGCTGGATCTTTTCTTCCCTGAGGCAAACATCCCATTTGGTTCCCTCTATTTCCCAGCACCTTGCAATTAGGCAGTGCCACATGACCAGTTACAGCCAGGAAATGTGAGTAAAAGTGCTGAACGTCACTGCTCTGCAGAGACAGAGAAAAGCCCATGTACAAATCTCCGTGTGTTCTCTCCTCCTGCTGTGGCTACTGAGGGCCATGTGCCCAGATGGTATAGCTACAAGATGATGGCACCTCCCTCAACCTGAGTACCTGAGTGACTGTGTGGACCAGAGTTCTCCACTGGCTATCATTGGACATGTAACATGAGTGAGAAATAAATGTTCTGTTAAGCCATTGAGATTTTTGCGATTGTTTGTTATTGCAGCATAGCCTAGCCTATACTGCCTTACACCGTAGGTTAAAATGCTCTTGCAAATTGATTGAGGATATACCAGGGACAAAATGAGATTCTTAAGGAGAAAATAAAACAAACAAGCAAAGGTTGGTTAATTTTCAAGCTACTATTTCATCACAATTTTATGAGGGAGGGATGTTATTAAAAATACTGAACAACTGATATGGCATGGGCCCCAATTAATCAGAACAGACACCCAACAAATCAGAAATGTATCAGCAGGCATGGATCAGCTGAATATCCCTGGTATACAGTGAGAGCAATTTTAGCATTAAACATCTTTTGAAGACAAAATAATAAGTGAAAGAGCATGTCAGCTGATTATAAGCTGAGCTCATGGCCTCTGTATCTAAAATTCCCTGAAAATAAACAAGGTGGACCCAGAGTCTGAATGGTTAACTAGCTGAATTTCCCTCCTGCTCCTTCTGCCTTGCTCTAGAATAAAAATAAAGAACCTGGATCTGAGCATCTGTATCTGTTTTTCTACTTTAAACCCCAATCGTTTCTTATCTGTCAACACTTAAGCTGCACAAAATTGAACCACTTATGATCCATACATTTACTGATTGTTTTAGAATGCCAAATTCTAGGAAGCTCAAAAATATTGGGACATTCCCTCCAATATGGATAATCAAAAGTCTAGAGAAACCCTGGGTAATAAAACGCAAGACCAAGAAGATCTCATGAATCAACAAAGAGAGCTCCAAAGATGTTTGGGTGGTTCTAGAGTTAAGTACGTTTCACTGCGGTCTTACGTGAACATTGGTCATCCTTGGTGCCATTTTGGTAACTTTCACTTAATCAGGAGAAGCAATTCATCAGGAAGCCCCTTTCTCAATCAGTGGGAGAAATGGGAGTTTTCCATAATGCAGCTATTGAAAGGTAAAGCACTATAGGGAAAACACGAACTTGAATAGCTGGATGACTGAAATTATGTGCAAAAAGCCTGTGGCTCTGTATTTGCTGGGCATATCATGTACACATTTCTAGATTTATATGTGTCCCAAAAATATTTTTAGGAAATGAACAATTGTTAAAAAGACAATTTCCTTACAAAGAAAGGACTTTGTCTAACTAATCCAAATGGCAAAACAGAAAAAGAAGACAGAAAGATTATTCTTTAAATCCTGACTAGCCTTGAAGTTCAGTTAAAATAAAACTAAAGCTTCAGATGGTGGCATTTTAATGCATTTAAATGAAAATTAAAATGATGAATGAAAGAAAGCACGAAGTAATCCTCTAATTGAGGCAAGGGATTTGCTTCCTGAAACTTGAGTGAAGATGGCAGAAGGGAAGAGATAGTTTCTGGGAGACTTCCCCTCACCCCGAGTCTCTGAGTTTGGGAAGGAGTGTGGCAGGAATGATGGGAGTGGGTACCAGAAAGGAAAAGCATTACAGACATGGAAAGTGAGAGAGCCACCTTCAGAGATCAACTGTCCTTTCATTCATTTTAGAAGATAAAAAAGAGGATGCTGAAGCCTGCAGAGACAGAAATCCAGATCTTGAATCAGAGAATGGAGACTCTAGAATAGCTACTAGCAATTTATTTTACAGGAAATATTTAAATATTGAGAATAAATTCATTTTTCTTCAGCACAAGGAAGATTGAAGGTAGGGATTTAGGGGGAGATTTTAGAAGGTCCTTTTGAGCTTTTTTGTTTGTTTGTTTGTTTGTTTGTTTGTTTTTGCAGCTCTGTTTTCTCTATTTCTTCCAAAGCTGCTAACAAGTGTGCTGTAAACTCCAGGCCTTGATGACCTAGCTGGGCTCCAATTGACTCTGAAACAAACTCAGCTTGTGAGTCATTTTCATGATAACTTTTCATAAGCACAAAATTTAAGGTTGTAAAATAAACTCGAATCAACATTTATGGAATGGTTCTGAAGGGCCGGACCGATAGACCTGGAGTCTGAATCACATGTTAATGCTGCAAAAGTTCCTTCCCCTCTGCTCTTGGAAACTTCCCCTCACCCTGCTGACTCATACCCTAATTTTTATCTCCTGGCTTCTGGGAGTCCCAGCCCTGTTTCTCACTATCTGCTCTGGGTAGTTATTGTGTGTTATTGTGAATAAGGGAGACTGGGGAACAACTAGCTACCTGCCACAGTTACACCATATTCTCTTTAGTGTTTCGGTGTCTGAGAAGAGGCACCAAGCACTTTTGGATCCTCAGAACCTAGCCCACTGCCGGGCACATAGTAGGTGCTTAGTAAATGCTTGCCAAATCAATATCATGTGTGAGTCACAGAGCACAAACATTTCAATGTAAACTCCGTGAGAATAAAAATAAAATTACTTTCATATGAGTAGTGCATTGAAGATGCTTATTACCTGCATTCTAATCCACTCAAGGTTCAGATGACCCTTTCATGTGACTTTCATTTCTTTAATGTGGGAAACCTTCATGTTAAAACAATAAACAAGGGCCCAGAGAGATGAAAAGTGAAAAGCCTAATGGGCTTAAAGTTGAGCTTAATCATACCTTCCTGAGTTTTGGTTTCACCCTCTTCACTTACTCAAGAAGACATATGTAATCTCTGATCCTTAGAAGGAAGTTTATCTTTCCTTTGCCACCAAAAAATAATGGGCACATTTGTCTACCTGGTCCAGGAAGAGGGTGGGAGTGGGACTAATAGAGGAAAGAATAAGAGGATGGGGATGAGGTTAATTCTGGAATTCTAAATTTCAAGAACATTGTGTCAAAGAAAACACCACTGGTTTGATAGCAAAGAGCTTGGGTTACCTTTTAAGCAAATGTGTAACACCACATGGAATTCGGTTTTCTCCCAGGAGGCTTTGTTGTCTCCATTAAACTCAGGTCTTAGAGAAAAGGCTTTCTCCAGGGCTCTGCCCAGCATCCTTACTCTCATTCGAGCAGTGTTCTCTCCTTTGCTTCTCACAGAGCTCCGTCTAGTGGGAAGAGCAGACAACTGCAATCAAGAGTGACGGGGCAATGCCCAGGAGTGTGGCCAAGGTATCCAGGGTGCTCAGAGGAGTCAGTGTGCAGAGGGTCTGGGAGGCTCCACAGGGCCAATGAAGCTTTAGGAAGGATTTGGAGGGCAAATGAGAGTTAGCCAATCAGGGGATGTGGTGCAGTAGTTGTAAGCACAGGAGGCAAGAGACAGCACGGCTTATCTAAGGAATATTAGTGGTACAGTGAGGCCCGTAAGGAAGATGCCCGTGAAGAAATTTGGATTTCCACTACTGGTGAAAGGGACCCATTGAAGGGTTTTAAGAGAAATAGTAACATGGTTGGATTATGTCCTAGAAAAATCATTCCAGCAGTCATACAGGGGATAGATTAGAGGAAGGAAGACTGGAGACAAGAAAGCTAGTGTAATTGTCCAAGGGAGAGACAATGAAATTCTTGCCAGGGCAGTAGAAGGTAGGAATGGAAAGGAAAGACTTGGGAGCTGAGGAGTAAAACTGACAGGTCTTGGACAATGATGGACTCTTAGGGAGTAGGGGAGGAACAGGAAAAAATATTTGCTGGAGAAAGATTTGCCTCTGAAAGCTCTACTTTTGGACAATATACCTGCCCACCCTCCAGGCTTGGAGGACGACTTACTGGAGGAGTTCAGCTTCATCACTGTAAGGTTCCTGTCCCCCAACACTACTCCTGTCATTCAGCCCAGGGACCAACAGATCATCTCAAACTTCAAAAGTTGTATACCAAGCGTTCTTTCCAGAGATGCTTAACACCCACTTGACCCCCACAGAATTCTGGAAGGAGAATTTCAATATCCTGCATTGCCTTAATCTTATTGATAAGGCCTGGAACAAAGTCTCTTATAGAACGAGACAAAGAATTCAGCATGGAAGAATTTGTGGCCAGAAGCTGTGACTCAGAGAGACTCTGAAGGGTTTGAGGCTGACCCTAAGCCTGCAGGTGCAGAGGGTACAGTTGTGCAGGACATTGTATCTTTGGGCCAATCCTTGGGTCTGGAGGTCAGTGCTGCTGATGTTGAGGAGTTAGTGGGGGAACATCATGAAGAGCTCAGCACCAAAGAGATGCAAGAACTGTAGAAGGAGCAGCAACAAGAGGTGGCTGAAGAGATTTCTTCAGGTGAGGATGAGATAAGGAAGGATGTCTCCAATTCCTTGATAAAAGAAATGTGTGCAAAATGGGCAGAAGTTCAAACGTCGTGTAGAAGTACCATCTGGACAAAACTCTGACAAGCAGAAATGTGAATTTATTGAACGACCAAACAATTTCACATTTTCAAGGAATTCTGCAAGGAAGACAGAAGAGTCGTCACTGGATAAGCTTTTAGTGAAGGTGGCAAAGAGTGTGTCAGAGCCTGTGGTGCAAGTTGAAAAAAGGCAGAAAAGAGAAAGAACACCTGAAGTGCAAGTGCCTGATGTTCTATTGGAGGGGAACTCTCCTTCCAAGCAACACTCCATGTAACCTCTCCTCCTCACCACTCTCCTCCCACCATCCTATTGGGCCATGGACTCTTCTTAGTACATGGACTTCTTCTCAGTGAAGTTTTAATTTGATTTAATCTAAGTATTCATTAATTTTTAGGTTTATCACTCATGTAAAGTAATGATATACAACCATATCTTTTTACATATTGCCTTAAAAATGTGCACTGTCTTTGGTTTGGGAATGCATTAAATTTATTTACATTATTCCTTATGGTAAGAATTTGTTTGGTACTCATCACTTTTGGTACTCATAATGCCTCCTGGAACCAATTAATGACGAGTACCAAGGTACAACTGTATTTGCAAACTCAGCAGCACCCCACTCTCAGTACCAAAATCTGTTCCCGGTTCACTAGAGCTACCATTATGCAAAATACCAGAAGTGGATTGGCTTTTATAAAGGAGATTCATTAGGTTACAAAGTTACAGTTCTAAGGCCATAGAAGTGTCCAAACTAAGGCATCAATAAGAGGATACCTTCACTGAAGAAAGGCCGATGGAATATGAAACACCTCTGTTAGCTGGGGAAAGCACATGGCTGGCATCTGCTGGCCCTTTCCTCCCAGGTTGCATTTCAAAATGGCTTTCTCCAAAATGTCTCTGGGCATGTCTTAGCTCCTCTCTCTCAGCTCCTCTGCATCCTTGCTACTTTCTCCCAGGACATTTCTCTCTAAGCATCTGGGGGTACTCTCTTAGCTTTTCAAGGGCAAACTCTGGGTTTCATCTCTTATCTTAGCATCTCCAATTGTCCTCTGTCTGCATTTCCAAGCACTTATAAGCATCAGCAAGCATCTGGGTCTCTGTTGGCTCTTAGCTTCTCTCTTAAATACTCCAGCGAACTAATCAAGACATATCCTGAATGGGCGGGACCACACCTCCATGGAAATAATTCAATCAGAAGTTCCACCCTAAATAACAGACTAATCAGTCTGCCCTACAAGATTGCATTAAAGAACAGGGATTTTGGGGGGATATAATACATCCAAACCAGCACAGGGGGATCCAAGGGGATCTAGGAGTGCTGAAATAGGCCACTAAAATGGCCATCAGGATAGAGGGGTGAGAAGTACAGGTGGGGAAGAGGAACCAAGAATTCAGATGACAAAGAAAGTAAAATCAGGTGTTCTAGTCTTACAGTGACTTTCAATCCCAATCCAAAAATCAAGACAGCTGATCAACCTGGTATGACTGGGGACAAAGAGACATTTTAAAAATCAGAACTGAAAAATGTGGGCTGAATAGTTGTCATATCTGGGCCTTACATGTGCCTGGGAATCTGTCTGATAGCTCCTAAGGACCAAGATGAAAGAAGACGACGGCTACTTTTCCAACTACTGATCTTGTTCCACGATTGCCATGGAACACTCACATTTTCCAAGGCCTGCATTCTGGCTACTGGGAAATTTGAATAATAAACACTCCTGAGCACTTCTGCTAAAACTTGAGTCATATTTAAAATAATAATAAAATAGAAACAAAAGTTCTTATTTGAAAAACATCATCTAAGACAAGAAAGCTATTTCATGTTTAAACACACTCATCAAGTCCCCAGGCCTGAACATCAGACTTCCAATCAAACCACAATATATAACACAATGTTGTCTCTGTAGTTTCATAGAAAACTCTTCAAATATAGAACTATGTAGGAGATTGAAGTTGGGAGAACAACTCAGAATGATTCCCTAAATAAACAGTTATCAAAGGAGCATCATCCTCACCCTCACCATGTAGTCTGAGACTGGGAAGGGTCCCAAGGAAAACAAGGGAGCTGCTACTTCAAGAAAGGCAATTGAAGGCCGGGCTGGCAGAAACAACAGCGGCCCATTCACAGGATTTGTGAGTGTTGGCTTGTGATGACCACCTCCCCTTAGGAGACAAACTGAAGGGACATTTAGATCAGGAAGAGCAGCTTAATAGACGACTCAGGTAGGGGTACAGTGTATGAAAGGTTACCTTCATGGATCTCATCCCTAATCAGAAATACAAAGAACTGAAATACTGCTGGTGGTTACTATTTTGGGATTTACTTGCTATGTTGCTAGGGAAGTTACAGAAACAGATGGGCAATACCACTTAGGAGATGAAATCTTAAGAGTTCCTGGGGGTTATGGAGCTTCACTTCCATCCCTCCTTCGTTCCATCTGGGACTTTGAAGTGGGCTGTGACAAAAATATCACCACTTGACTGCAGAGCTGCAGATTTTAAAATATGGTGATTTCATGCAGCTCATTGATGACAGACCTCAGTTAGTGTCCTTGATATCATATCTATTTGAGAAACTTGCCTGTCAATTTCTTTCATGGTGCCTGGCAAATGAACATTTATAAAATGAACAGAAGAAAGTAAGAATTAGTAAATAAGCAATGGGCATCTACGGAGCATCTATATACACCAAGCTCTGGGACAGACACTTTCATATATAGTTTAATTTAATCTTCGTAATAATCCTGAACTGATGATCAGAGAGGTATTCTCAAGGAACTTAGGTTCTACTTTGGGAGATAATACAAAAAGGGAGAACAGTTAAAAAAACAAAAAGGTGCAACAATGGAAAGGATTCATCATTAATTTACTCAGTCAATAGATAACATATCAAGCACCTGCGATATGCCAGGCACTGTTCTGGGTACTGGGAAAACAATGACAACAAAAGAAATATACATTCCTACCCAAGAGGCTTATCTTCTACTTAGGGAGAGACCAACGGACAAAATAAACATGCAAATAGGTGATGGCAAGTTACATGGTGATAAGTGCCCTGGAGAACCCAAGGCAATCTCTAGAATGGTGCCAGATGAAACTAAGAGTAAGGAAGGAATGATCTGACAGTGGGCCATCAAGGGAGAGTCCCCAAGGAAGAGGACTTGAGTTTGATCTTGAAGGATGAGTAAGATTTAAACGAAAAGAGAGCATTCACTCACCATTTAGACAGCATTTACTGAGAATCTAATGTCTGCCAGGCATTCTGGTAATAATAATTTAACACTTACTTAGCTCTTCTATCTACCAGGCACAGTTCTAAGTGCTTTATACACTTTACTTCATTTCACCCCCAATTTACAGAAGAATAAATTGAAGCGTGGAGAAATTAGGCAACTTATTCAAAGTCACAAAGTAAGTAGCAGAGCTGGGATTTGAACTAGGCAGTTTGGTTTCAGAGCAACACCTTTAGCCAGGGTTCAGTAAACTATGGCCCACGGGCCAAATTCAGTCCTCTGCCTGTTTTGTAAATATGATTTATTGGAACACAGCCATGCCCATTTGTTTACATACTGTCTGTGGCTGCTTTCCTCCTACAAAGGCAGAGAGGCTATATGACTTGCAACAACTAAAATATTTACTATCTCGCTCTTTACAGAACGGGTTTGCTGACCTCTCCCCTTAACCATCACAATACGCTGCTCTCCCCAGATAGGGTGGATACTAGGGAGACAAGGATAAATAAAATACAGATCCTTCCCTCTGGCAGCTCACAGTGTAGTGAAAATAAGGATCCTTCCCAGCTCAGCCTGCTGTTACTGGGTAATACAACAATAATAACACAACAATGCAGCAACAATAACAATAACAGTAGTCACAGCTAACACCGATTGAGGGCTGACTCTGTGCATGGCACGGTCCACAGTTCTTTACACGTGGGAAGTCCCTGAATCCTCCCAACAACCCCAAGAAATAGACGCTATTATCATCTCATTGTTCATAGGAGGAAACTGAGGCACAGGGAGTTTAATGAAATTAACCACTGCACCCTGGGAGCACACAGACAGAACTAGGAATTCTGGAGTGGGAAAAGAATGCAGAAAGGCTGAAAAGTTTTCATCTTCCACAAACAGAGATTGGGACTTTTTAATTTCCCTGGTCAATTATAATTAAAGATCTAGAAGATATATTTTACCAAGGGGACTGATTATTAGGAAAAATCTACTCTGACAAAGCTTTAGTACTAAATATCACCAGAAAGTACACTACTTCACCACTGAATCCCAATTCACAAAAGGGGATTGATGGAAGTTTCATGAGGCAGACAACCCTGAAGTCACTATGTTGGCAAAAGTTTTGCTTTAGAACAGCAATGGGTGTCAGTGGGTGCTCAATAAATGCTTTTGGAGTTTAATTATATTTTCAGTGCACAAAGACTGGTAGTTTCTCTAAATACTCTTTTCCTGTAACATTTCTCATGGTTCTGATGGTTCCTGTACCATTTTGACCTGAGGAGAGTAAAGGAGTGAACAGCTATCTGGAGCCAGGTGCTGTGCTAGCTGCTCCCAGCACGTCACCAGATCTAACACAAATAACACGTGTGAGGAGCTCTGCTTCCAGCCAGAGACTGGATTCACCCTCCTGCCTTAGCCAACTGGAAAACTGGACAAAATATACATAACAACATTTTTCAACCATTAATGAGCAGGCAGTGCAGGACTGTGATCACTGAGAGAAGGGAAACAAACGAATTGAGCCCGATGGGTGCCCTAGCTCACGGCTTGAAGCAAGTTTATAGGTCACAGGGTAGGGCCTCGTGGCCTCTGTGAGTTGAGGAGACTGAGTTCAGAGTGGAAGGAGGCCAAGATAGCTAGAATTTCTGGCAATAAT
Organism: Choloepus didactylus; assembly: GCF_015220235.1. Classification (NCBI taxonomy): domain Eukaryota; kingdom Metazoa; phylum Chordata; class Mammalia; order Pilosa; family Megalonychidae; genus Choloepus; species Choloepus didactylus. Next base: position 57,187,217 of record NC_051320.1, on the reverse strand, counting down.
TCTTGTGAAGAAAGAGACAGAGAGAGAGAGAGAGAGAGAGAGAGAGAGAGAGAGAGAGAGAGAGAGGGAGAGAGAGAGAGAGAGAGAGAGAGAGAAGGAGAGAGGAAAGAGCACTCTGGAGTTCTGCAGAAAGTTCTCCTTGTATCTTTGGCTGCCTACTGATCTCCGCATGTAAGAAAACCACTGAGGAGGGTAAAGAACTACCGGAAAGGGGTGGGCAGAACAATTCCCAGAGTGCTCAATGAGGTGAGAATAATTCATGTACACTAGCCAAAGTGAAAAATCCTCCAAATTTGTGGAGCATTGGGTAATTATCAGATGGTTTCCAAGTAACTTAACTGCACCCAAGAATAAAACCCAACAAAATTTAAGGAATATTTTTCAGTAAAAGCAGGTAACAATGTAAAATTCACAATGTCCATCAATCAATAAGAAATTACCAGGCATGGCAAGAAGCATGAAAATACAACTCAAAGGAAAAGTCAATCAAAAGAAACAGACACAAAAATGATACAGATGATAGAAATGAATTAGCAGATATGATGTTAAGTGAGCCTTTATAAATATGCTCTATATGTTCCAAAGGTTAGAGAAAAAGAGGAATGTGATAAAGAGAGAAATGGAAGATATTTAAAAAGACGCAAATGGAATTTCTAGAAGTGAAAGATACATTCCCTGGAAAGAAAAATACATTAGGTGGAATTAACAGCAGATCAGACACCAGAGAAGAAAATATTAGTGAACTTGAAAACAATAATAGAAACCAGACAAAATGAAACAGAAAGAAAGATAACTGAAAAAAAAAGATATTAGAACAGATCATCAATGCTCTGTGGGACAACATAAAGTGATCTAACATACATGTAATCAGAGTACCAGAAGGGGGGAGGGATAAAATATATTTGAAGAAATAATAACCAAAAAATTTCCAAATTTGCTGAAAACTATAAACCAGATCCAAGAATCTCAACAAATTCAAGTAGAAGAAACATGAAGAAAACCACACCAAGGCACATCAAAATCAAATTGCTGGAAACCAGTGATAAAGAGAAAAATCTTAAGCAGACAGAAGATTTACTTCACTCTTGGTCAAAATGAGCAACAGGGACTGTATTCACCCTCTCATCTGAAACTAAAAAGTGGACAAATATATGTAACAATAGCTTTCATCAGGCAATGAAGGACAGTGAGAAAGGAAACAGATAAGGGGAACCCTACAATTGCTCCAGCTTACTACACGGTGATAGTCTGCAGGTCATGGTGAGGGAGGGGGAACCCAGGGGGAAAGAGTGGTTCTGGTGTAAAGATAGAAATATAGTTCAATAGAACAGAATAGAGAGACCGAAAATATACTCACACATTTAAGGTCAACTGATTTTTTACAAAAAGGCCAAGGCACTTCAAAGGGGAAAGAATAATCTTTCAACAAATGGTGCTAGAACAGTTGGTTATTCATATCAGGAAAATGAATTTTGTCTCTTTTCTCATACCATATATAAAAATTAACTCTAAATGGATCATAAACATAAGGGAAAGAGCTAAAACTATGAAACTTTGAGGAGAAAGCCCAGGAGAAAATGTTGATGGTCTTGGGTTGTGGAGAAATTGCTTAAATAGAACATAAAAAGCATGAACTAATCATAAAAGAAAAAAAGTAACAAATCGAACTTAACAAATTAACAAAATTTACAAATTTTGTTTTTTAAAAGACACCATTAAAAAATGGAGACAAGCCACAGACTGGTAAGAAATAATTGCAAATTGCATATCTGATAAAGAAATTGTATCCAGAATAAATAAAGAATGCTTATGACTCAATATTGAGAAGACAAACCATCCAATTTTTAAAAAATGGGGAAAATATTTAAACACTTTATCCAACAAAGATATATGAATGTTATTAAGCATATAAAAAAGTGAATAACTTATCCAACAAAGATATATGAATGGTTATTAAGCATATAAAAAAGTGTTTAACAACATTAGTTTTCAGAAAAAAATGAAATTAAATCCACAATAAATTACCACTACAAACCCACTAAAATTACTAAACTTTTAAAAGATGCACAAATATTGGCAAGGATTTGGAGCAACCGACACTCTATTACATTGCTGGTAAGAATGCAAAATGGGTCAGCCACCAGGAAAACGGATTGGTAGTTATTTTATAAATTTAAAATGTATTTGCCATATACCCAGCAATTTTACTATTAGGTATTTACCCAAGAGGAATGCAAACATGTCTAACCAAAGACATACACAAATGTTTAAAATAGCTCTATTCATAACAGCCCAAAACTGGAACCAACCTAAATGTCCATCATCTGGTGAATGGGTAAACATATTTTAGAATAGTCATAAAAAAAAAAAAAAACTACTCAGCAAAAAAAAGAGAGAACTCTTGATAATAGCAACAACACGGATGAATTTCAAAAGTATTATGCTAACTGAAAAAAAGCAGACATAAAGATTACATACTGTAGGGTTCCATTTGTATGGAATTCCAGGAAAAGCAAAATTATGGCGGTAGAAAGCAGATTAGTGGATGCTGGTGGCCAGGGGTGAGGGAAAGGATTGAGTGCAAAGGGGCACAAGGAAACTTTTGGGGGTGATTAAAATGTTAAATATCTTGATTGTTGGGCTAGTTATATAGCCATATACATATATATACAAATATCATCAAATTGAACACTTAAAGTTGAATTTTTGTTGCATGAAAATTATACGTTAGTAAAGCTGATGTGCTCTCCTAAATGAAGCATATATCATCCCCAACCCACAGATGAGGTAGCTGAGGAAGGTAAGGAAGGAAGCTGAGTAACAGGCAGCTGGTGGATGCAGGATGCAAACCCAGAGCTCATCTTCCCTCTTCTACATCTTATTTCCTTCTGGGAAGTAGCCACTTCTTATTCCTTTATTCTTTCCATAAATAATTATTAAAGACTCATATTAAAAGAACATAAAAACTAGCAGACTAAGACATGAATCATAAGGTTTCCTGTTACTGCAGAATGAAGTCCAAATTCCTTAGCATGGCGTTTGAGGCCCCACCCCACCACTACCCTTCCCCATTCATCCATCACCACTTCCCTCCCCACACCCTCTGCTCCAGCCCAATTGACCCACCACCCTTGGGACCTGACTTGTGTATTCCCAGTGTTGCCTTGCCTAGTTGCACCCACTCTTCCTCCTCCTTCCCAGCTGTCCCATCAAACAAAATCTGACCTATTCTTAAGGTTCAACTCAAGGACTCCCTGGTCACCCCGTGAGAAGCACCCTCTCCCAGGGCACTTAGTGCGTATTTGCATCATTCCTCGCCGCCTCCCAGCTGCCCCCATCCCTCCAGGGGCAGGACCAGGTTGTGTACATGCCCCCAGGGACCAGGCCTGGGCCTGGCATAGACCAAGTACTCAATAAATATCTGCCGAGTAACCAGAGAATTTACTTATTTTTAACATTGCCCCAAATTCCTAAGAATCTCAGATCCCAGACATCTTGGATGAGAATCTGTCCTATCTTGAAAAGACTCCAGAAAAAGGTATTTCACAGCCTCTCTTGGTAACTCGGTCTGGAAGCTAATAATTCACTGTCAGGAAATTCTTTCTGATGTATAATTTCTTTCCTCCAGCCATATTTTAAGCTGATTTTCCTTGTTATAGCCTCCGTACTTTAGAGAACAGGTGATACCCGTATTTGGTGTCACCATTCTGGGTAGATCTTAGAACTCAGTTAAAACATGACTTGCCCTCACAGATTTGGGTATTTAGCAGGATAGCATGATGTCCCCTGAACAGGACTCCACAGAGGGGGCACCCCAGTGGTATGACCCACTCACACGTGTTTTAGTCCTATTTTCCATCTAACAAAGGCATGCTCTTTACTTGAAGATTCTATTAGATTAACTTTTCTTCTCTTGAGGTTGAATAATCTCAGTTCTCCCAGGGATCGTGTCTGACCTTCTTCAAGGTTTTCTTTAAACTGAAAGACATCTTGATATGGTAGGAGCATATTGGAAGGAATGAAGTTATTTTAGGATATTTGTTTTTCCCATTGCTTTGCTTTGTTTTGTTTGGAAATGTTTGTTTTTTTAATTTGATAAATAAAGTTAATTAAAAAAATAAACTGAAAGAGAACACAATATTCTTATAAGGGTCCAAGAGAAGCTTCTAAATATGTTAAATCCCGTGTGTGTGTGTGTGTGTGTGTGTGTGTGTGTAGCTTTCATTCTAAAGATCAGGTTGCAATATAAAAATAGTGAATCAGTCTAAAGTTTAATGCACATAAGGTAAGCATTTGGAAGCCCACTTAAGTATTTGGAATAGCTCTCCTAACAGCTGGGCCCTCTGCCGTTTTAGTTCCAGGAAACTGATCAAAGCCCACAGATCAGCCCTTTATGTGGTCACCTCCATCTGGCCTCAGAGCAACACATGTCCAAAGAGAGAGAGCAGTACTTCCCACTGAATTTGGGCTTGGCATTTTTAATTTGTTAGCATTCGTTCAAGACTCTTAGCTGGATTTTGCTGGCCTAAACCCAGAGATTCTTCACTGCTAAGACCGATCTTAAAAGTGTGTAGGATTTGGCTTTGCGCTTGTTCATTAGGTAAAAATCTCAACCACACACCCACGTTCACATACTCGATGGTGTACACCCAACCTGTCCAGGATGAGGCTGGCCGGCTGCTGTTACCCAGGCAGGCTGCGCGGAAGCAACCCTCCCCGATCTTAGAGTAAACCCAGTTTTGCCTTCTGCCCAGCAGATGGCGCTGTGTACCGCGCTCTGCAGGCGATGTCGGGACTCCCCATCCCCCTCTACGGGGGCGTTCTCCCGCGCAGAGCCTGGGATTACAGTCTGGCTCCACTCTGACGTACCCTCTGCGATCTTACGGACATTATTTATCCACCACGAGCCTGTGAATGGGTCATGAAGTGTATGAAAACTGCCTCCTAGTAACCTTCTATTCAGCAACCCTTCTATGGGCCAGGCACGGTTCTAGGTGCTGGGGATATGGTAGTGAGCAAAACAGGTGACTAAATGATGTCTGTGCTCGTACAGAACTTTCCAATTTTTTTTTAGAAAAAAGAAAAGAAAAACGCATCAGTAACCCTTTTATATAATGCCTGTTACCAATAGGTACTCTGAAGAAAAACTACACAGACTGTTTTAGACAGTGGAGGGCGGTTAGGGAAAGCCTTTCGGGAGATGCCATGTGAGCAGAGGCCTGGATGGTTCTGCATAGGTGGTTCCAGCCTCAACTGCACATTGGAATCACCTGTGGAGTTTAAAACGTCCGACACCTGGGCCCCACCCCCAGGGAGGCTGATTTAACGGGTCAGGGGTGAGGTTCCCGAGTGATTCTAATGTGCAATCACATGTCTACGCAAAAACCACGCCCCTTGTTAGGGACTCATCCCGCAGCTGCGGCTCAATGGAAAGAGCTATTCAGAAGAGCAAAACAGTGTCAGGGACGCTGAACCTGACTGAAATCCTGTCAGGCCGGGCTGCAGCGCTCACCTCGCAAGCCAGAAAACGCCTCCCGCTCTGCCAGTCCTCTGCGTGGAGAATAGTCTCACCTCTTCTCTGAGAAGCGGGGGCGAACTTTGCTATCCCCTCTACCCCACCCCCCACTTGAATTCCCTCGCCTCAGGAAAGGGAGCACTCCTGTTTTGTGCCCCCAAATAAACTCAGGTGGCTGCCCTGAGCTGCTTCTCCCTCACCCCACCTCTTTAGACCTTGTACCTGAACTCCCTGCTTTTCCCCCTACTCCTCTGGACTTCATCCAAGAGGGAAAGAGGATCTTAGAAACAGATTCTGGAACTGATGAGTGGGCACAGCTGTGCTCTCAGAGCCTGATGGATTCCAGCCCTGGCTCCTGACCCTGATTCTGTTTGTCTTCCTTGGGGCACAGGGGTCCCTTCTTGGCTGGTTCCAGACTGAGAGGTGATGATGGATGCTGCTTGGCTGTCCCCCTGAGCATTTCCTTGCTTCTCTTTCAAACAAGCTGGAGACTGTTTTTCCCTCATCTGAAATGGTTACCAGGACCAGCGCGCTGCATCCATCTTCCCCAGACGCTTACCTCGGGGGCAGCTCTCTGCTCGCAGACACTGAATGGCTCCAGGAGGGTCTCCTGGCTGACATGCTGAGAGGAGAGGACACTCATGGGAGATCCCTTTGATATTTGTCCTGTTACCCAAGGCCACACTTAATTTTTAATCATGGAAAATTTTTAACATACACAGAAGTGAAAAGAATAATAATAAAGTGAACCCCCATGTACCTATTACCCATTTCAACCTTTATCAACAGGTTGCCAATCCTACGTCATCTCTCTTCATGGCTTTGGGGAATGGAGCTAGAGAATTTCAAGCAAATTTAGGACAACATGTAATTTCATCCAAAAATATGTCAGAGGACAATTTTTTTTTCCTTTTTTTTTTTTATTAAATTCAGTTTTATTGAAATACATTCACACACCATACAATCATGCATGGTATACAATCCACTGTCCACAGTATGATAACATAGTTATGCGTTCATCACCACAATCTATTGTCAGAGGACAATTTTTAACTGATAAGGACTTTTCAAAGAATATAATGGCCATGGCTTTATCATCTAATACCATATTAACATACATATTCCTATTTCCCCATTGTCTCAGAGGTCAGTTCTCTTAAACACAAGTCAGATTGTTACTCGATATAGGCCAATATCTTAATGATTTCCCATTCAACTCACTTTAATCCCCCAAACTCTTCTCAGTGGGTGAGGAGCAGGGTGCTGGGGACATTACTCTCTGGCCACTGACCTGAGAAATTTTGTGGAAGGAGCCTGGAATTGGGCTCAGACTCAAATCCCAGATCTGCTACTCCCTGACTTAGCAAGGGGACTGGGTGAGTCCTGAACCTTGCTGAGCCTCCACTTCCCAGCCTCTCTTGTGGGGAAAACAAGCTCACTTGTTATGAGGCTTAAAATGAGAGAAGTCTGTGCAAGTATTTGTCAAAGGTAAATAAACATTCTTCAAAAAATTAAACTTTGAATTACCATATGGCCATAGCTACCATTCCTAGATACATAGCCAGAAGAATTGAAACCAGGGACACAAACAGATACTTGTACACGATTGTTCACAGCAAGGTTATTCACATTAGCTAGGATGTGGAAACAATTCAAATGTCCTTCACTAGATGAATGGATGACAAAATGTCCATGCAATGGAATACTATTCAGTCTTAAAAAGGAATGATACATGCTACAACATGGATGAACCTCGAAACCATTATGCTACAAAAAAAGGTCACATTTTTTATGATTCCATGCATGTGAAATGTCCAAAATAGGCAAATCCATAGAGACAGAAAGTAGATTAGTAGTTGCCAAGGGCTGGGGAGAAGGGGTGTGGAGAGTGATTTTTAATGGGTATAGAGTTTCTCTTTGGGGTGAAAATGTTCTGGGATAAGATAATAGTGATGTTGCATCACATTGTGAATGTGCTAAAAGCCACTGAACTGTACAATGTAAAATGGTTAAAATGGTGAATTTTATGATGTGTGGCTTTTACCTCAATACAAAAAGTAAATAAACATTATTATACAAATTTCTAACAGTATTTCTCTATAAAGAAGATATTAACTGAGCTGGGTTCTGTGGTGTGAAAAGTCAAATCTGAACCATCCAGGTAATTCATAGAAACTCCATTTGATGTTTAAAGAGCTTAGGGTGTTGGGCGTCTTTGGGGGCATTATTCAGTCCACCACAGGGGAGGAAGGAGTTGGGAATCTAGGACAACAACCCGCCTAGAATTGTCTCCTCTTTCAAGGTCCTCCTGGGGGCAGCCAGTTGGCAGTCACACACACTGTGCTCTGGGAAACCAGGAGCTGGGCGTGTCTCTGAGGATAGGAATTTGGGGGCCCCAAAGCAGATACACATAGTTCCTTTCTCCCCAGTGTAAGGAAATTCCTCAAAACTGAGCCTCCATTCATAAATAACCATTTAGCATCATCGCCAAATAGTATCAGTTTTGTAACTTCCCTGTTTATATGGTGTTGTACAGATTTTATAGTAATTTACCATCCCCCCTTGAATCTAATCTGGCTCTGGGGTGTGACCAGGCCTGACAAGGCAGGCAGCTCTCACTTCCTGTCTCGTAGCACGCTGGCTCCGGGGGCTGAGATTCCTTGTAAGAAGCCTGACTCCCCTGCCGGAGGGGCCCCGAGATTACCTGGAGAGGAAGGGGGCATCGCCGAGCCCAGTCCTCCAGCTGTCCCCACCCAGGCACCAGGCAGGTGAGCAAGCTCTCCAGGACCCTCCAGACCAGACCAGCTGCCCTCTGACTCCCACCAAATGCCCCAGCCCACACCTTAGGGAGCAGAAGAATCTCCCAGTCACGTTCTCTCTGAATTCCTGATCCACAAAATTGTGACAAGTAAAAAAGTGGTTGTAGTTTTAAACCTCTATGTTTCAGGGTAGTTTGCCATGCAGCGATAGATATCCAGATAGAATTTGGTGACTGTCGTATTTACTGCGAGCTGGTCATTTTCTATAGAGTGAGGGGAGAAATTGAGGGGGAAGGGCATCTATTCACAAATCCCAATAACTGTCATCATCAGATAGTATTGATTTTGGACCTCCAGACTCTAAACGGTGATAAACTGATGACTTTACTCATTGAAATGCCTAGTCCCAGATTTGTTTGGGATAATAAATGGAATAAAGTAATGGCTCTGCAATCTGAGAAAGCCTATTCCAATGTCGTATTCCAATGTCATAGTTAGTAGTGGTAGTTATAGTAACAGTATTATAGGAGAAATTAAATGGAGAACAGTCATTCTCTGCTTGTTTCAATGCTGTCTCCAAGTGTGGGTGTTGATAACATGTCTGAAGTAATTTGATTTTGCATCATAACTCATTTTCAGCATTGGAGAGGATAAAAGGGACAAAGGAAAATGAAAACAAATTATTTTTCTCCCTGGGAGACTGGGATCTACTGTGTTTCTTGCTCACATATTATGTAATCTGTGGATTAAGTAATTTGTGAACAAATTTATTCTCTTCCTGCCCTAAGCTGACCCTTCTCTCTCTCTTGCCTTCTCTGCCTGACATGCAGTTTTATGTATGCCCTTTCACTACAAAGCAACAGAAATATATTTTGTAGACTATGTCTGAGCCTAACTACTTTTTAAAAATCAGTATGCTCCAGAAAGTCCGATCAAGCCTAAAACAAATAATGATTAAAGAGCTGGAGTGGAATAAATCTGACTCTCTACAGAATACAGTTCAGACAATCAAGGTATGAACTTAAGATCAGAAAAGAGCCAGCCCATGTCTTTTGAAGACATTTCTAGTTTAGTCTCTACATAGTGAGACCTATAAAAGATTTGAAGCTGTAATTCAAGGGCACAAGACCAATACCAAGGCTTTTGGCTACAAGATATGAAAATCTGTTCTCCAACAACTGGTATAGAATACGCAAATGCACATTTTTCTCACTTGGAGAGTAAGATTCCTTTGCCAAATGTCCAATCTCAACTTTTGAAAACCGGTTTGGAATTGCTTATGTTTTTGGCTATTCTGGAAGGCTTTGCTTATTGTCAATTGTGCAGGGCTTGCTTCTCCATAGCCTACCCTGGCTGAACACAGATAAAACGTGTGGCTTTGTGTAAATAAAAGGCAGGCCTGTCGGTGCTCACCTTCCCTCTGGGACTACTGCATTTGAGGAGGGAGGCAAGATCAGTGTAGCCTGAGGTAATAGCTTTTCCATGTCTGCACTCCTCGCCTTTTCATTTGTGATGCCGGTAACCTGTAACCTGCCATCTTCCAAAGGCAGGGCCCATTGTTTCAGAAGGAACTGGATGCTCCCTGGGGCCAGATTATTGAAGCCAAAGACTTGAGCTGGAATCAGGTCCTTTCTTTTGGACAGAAGAAATTGCTGGTACTGTGTCCCTACCATAGTCTATGTTGCGGCTAAGAAAGGAAGAGAAGTGCTCCTTTCTCACCACAAAGGTGAAATTTCTCAAGACCCAGTTTATTGACATCTAGAGATCACACCTCTGATAGTTCAGTAGTTGCAAAATGCGGGAAACAGTGAAGAGCCTCAGAGGAACACACAGGTGTTAGCTACAAAGCAGCACTGAACAGGTGAGGGTGGGAAACAGATAAGGGGTCTAGCAGAACTGGGGGTAGGAGGAGATGCATCAGAACAGAACAGAGAGAAGAAGGCTAGGACAGGAAGGGGTGGCCAGGGTGGGCAGGCCAGCACAGTGACCAAGAGGGAGGAAGTGGGGACAGGCAGGCTTGGCTCTGCCATCTGTGTGTGCCTTTGGCAAGTCCCCTGACCTCTCAAAGGCCAGACTTTCTTCACTGGGAGAATGGAGATATCATTTATCAGGTGGGTTGAGAATTAGATCAGAGAAGGTCTGCTGCAGCTCACATCACCAGCACAGAGAGAAGGAGCTGCTGCAACATGAGAAACAAATTGAGAAGCCAGGGTCAGTCCAGGGCACACAGGGCTGTAGTCGTTCGATTTGGTGTTATCCCCAGCTGGGGGATGAGGAGGGAGCGCTCCTGCAAGAATGTTTCAGGCCCCAATCAGGATTGCTCTGGGATCCGAGGAGGGATGTGGGAGGGGACCTGAGTCTCTGCAGCATCGTTAACCTCCTCAGCCATGGAAGCAGGAAGGCAGAGGCGTGGGACACAAGGTCACAGCTGAGCTGACACCTGCTCCAGGCTCTACATGCCCTCAGTTCTTAACAGATGCTTCTGGTATAAATCAAGCAATTCTGAATTTCAGATTATTCTTCTTTCCCAATCTTGAAGTCCCCATGTGGCAAGATTTCCCCCATAAAGACCAATCAAATTTTATGAAAGTCCGGCTTTAAATGAATATTTAGAAAGAGGATTAAGCATTGGTCTTCGTTTCCCATTTCTTTTTTCGAATTCAATTTTGTTGCGATATATTCATATACCATACAGTCATCCAAAGTGTACAATCAATTGTTCACAGCACCATCGTATAGTTGTGCATTCATCACCCCAATCTATTTTTGAACATTTTCCTTACACTAGAAAAAGTAAAAATAAGAATAAAAAATAAAAGTAAAAAAGAACACCCAAATCATCCCCCCACCTATTTTTCATTTAGTTTTTGTACCCATCTTTCTACTCATCCATCTGTACACTGGATAAAGGGAGTGTCAGCCACAAGGTTTTCACAATCACACTGTCACCCCTTGTAAGCTACATTGCTATACAATCGTCTTCAAGAGTCAAGGCTACTGGGTTGGAGTTTGATAGTTTCAGGTATTCACTTCTAGCTATTCCAATGCATTAAAACCTAAAAAGGGTTATCTATATAGTGCGTAAGAATTCCCACCATAGTGACCTCTCTACTCGATTTGAAATCTCTCAGCCACTGAAACTTTATTTTGTTACATTTCGCATCCCCCTTTTGGTTAAGAAGATGTTCTCAATCCCATGATGTCCAGTCCAGAGTCATCCCCGGGAGTCATATCCTGCATTGCCAGAGAGATTTACACCCCTGGGAGTCAGGTCCCATGTAGCGGGGAGGGCAGTGAGTTCACCTGCCAAGTTGGCTTAGCTAGAGAGAGAGGCCACATCTGAGCAATGAAGAGGTACTCAGGGGGAGGTTCTTAGGCACATTTATAAGCAGGTTTAGCCTCTCCTTTGCAGTAACAAGCTTCATAAGGGCAAGCTCCAAGATAGAGGGCTTGGCATACCAAACTGCCAGTTCTGAGTGTTTGTAAGAACATCAGCAACAGTCCAGGTGTGAGGAAGTGCAACACTTTCACATTTTCCCCCAGGCTCCTCAGGGGGCCCCTGCACATATATTTTTATTCTCTGCCGAAATTACTTTGGGATGTGTTGCTATTTCACACTAGCCCATACAAACCTACCAGGTCTCACTTCCTATTCAAAGTTCCATGTAATTATACATTTCCCATTTCTTTTTGCAGCTATTATTCCAAGTCATCAGTCTCCAAAATAAGCTTAGGAATTTTTCTCGATAGACAGATGATGTGCAACTGGTGACCTTTCTGGATGTGCAGAATTATTTGGATACATTATTTATTAGCTCATAAATACATGACTTCAGGAGCTTTGTAGGATTTCAAAACATGTCACGAATCCTGTATTTGAGCCCCAAGCTTAGTAATGGCCCTGCATGTTAGGGTAAATGAGTAAACAATTCAGCTTCCCTTTGCTTTATTCTTTTTCAGGAGTCTACTTTTTTTAGGAAGACAAAGGATGAATAAATGATAAAGCTTATCTTTACTTAATACCCCTGAGTTTTCTAAATGCTTTACACCTACTCATTCATCCCATCGTCTTGGCAACCTTGTGAAGCAGCAGGAGGTAGGAGTGGGGCCATCACTGATCCTGGTGGAAACAAAGTCACAGAGACATCTAGGGCCTTTTCAGGTGTCACAGCTGACAGTGACAAGAGAGGGTTGGAGCCCAGGTCTCCTGTTTTCTACCCCTTACTGATGAAAATTTTAAAAATAATTATCTTGACTTTCATTATAAAAGTAATATGTACTCATGAAAAAATTAGAACAGAGAAAAGTAGAGAACAGAACTCATCCTTAGTTCCACCAAACACAATTTTTTTACAGCTTTTTTGAGAGAGAATCCACATACCATACAATTCCCCACTTAAAGTGTACAATTCAGTAGTTTTCAGTATAGTCAAAGATACGTAAATACAATTATTTTTAACATTGGTATATAGTTTTCTTGCTCAAAAGGGAAATTTTTTATCTGGAAAATAAATGACTCCTCTGAGCTCATATTGTAGTGGACACCTGCCCTTAGCACTCTTGCTTTAAATGAACTGTCACACAGATCCTACTTCGTATTTGGACAGGTAGGTAGCTGCCCATGCAGTGTGACTGGAATGGCACCAAAAAAGAGCCATTTGTGCCCACTGCCTTCTTGTAGGGCCATTATTAAGTCACTCTTGGGTTGAGTAATCATGCCTCCAGAAAGCAGATTCCTAGTAACTACAATTAGGTCCATTGGATGAGTAGCCCATTAACAGCCTTTAACAGAGATAAGTTTCTCAGATTAACTGGCTAAGAACAAGGCTCTGGTGGAATGGATATAGGATGGTGGCTGTAAAACTACCATTAATCATTTTGAAACTGTAAGTGGGGCAGGCAGAATCTCTGGTAAATGTAGGACAGATGGCTAAAGCTCATTCTGTAACTGCTGTCACCACCAAATGAGGTGGTGGATTGTATTTTCCAAAGATGGAGATAAAGGTCTCATCCCATACATTCTTCTTATAATGGATGGACACTCTGCCAACTGAGAGATGGGGTCTGTTTCCCAGCCCTTGAATCTAGCCAAGAGCCTATGGCTGCTCACCACCAGCATATGGTGGGAATGATGTCATGTGACTTCCAAGGCTGGAGCATAAAAGGGTGACTGCTTCCACCTGATACTGGTGCTTCCCTCTCTTTTCTTTCTCTCTCCTCACTCTTGGGAATCCAGCACAATGCAGTGAGGAAGCCCAAACTAGTCCAAGTGGAGACACCACATGGAGAGCCCACACGAAAGGAACTGAAGCTTTCAGTCAACAGACAGCATCAACCACCAGCCATATGAATGAAGACCCCAGTCCCCAGCCTTTGAGGCTTCCAGTTGAAGCCCCAGATATTGCGGAGCAGAGACAAGCCCTCTGCTGTGGCCAAATTCATGACCCATAGAATCCATGAACATAATAAATGGTTGTTTTGTGCCACAGCTTGGGAAATACTTGCTATATAGCTATAGTAACTAGAACATATGCATCCAATGATATCAAAGTGAAGAAAGAGATCTAACCAAGAGAATCAGATCATCACTTTGTTAAAAACATATCAGTAGCCCCTGACTCAGGCTGTGAACCCTGCAATCTAAAAGCCAAGATAAACCCCTGTCCAGGCTCATCTTCCATGTGTCTTTACCTCACTAATTCCCCACTTCACCACCACTCCCCCAGCCACAAGCCTTCCAGCGCAGGCTGTCTAGCTGTCACATGGAGGCCCCCCAAATTGTTACTGTAAACCCATCCTTTATCTACCTTCTTCTGGGATCTTACCACTAGGGAGAGTCTGGAGGTTCACAGGCATACGATGGGTAGGCATTGGGCTTTTATGAGGGCTGGCACATCAGATTTTAAAGTATAAGGTCTTTAAACACATACTCTCAAAAGTACGTGCTGGCTGACACATCTAATATTTTTAACCCGGTAAAAGTAGTGCAAGTTCAAGATAAAAAATCCAAATCACAACAAGTGAGAAGTAAAAGTCCTTCTCTCTTTTCCCTCATCCCAGCCCCAGAAATAAGCATTGCAAACACGTGCTAGGACAGTGGTACAGCCATCTAGAGGCACAAGCCCTGGAACCAGACTGCCTGGCTCTGAATCCCACCTACTAGCTTTGTGACTTTGGCTCTGGTGTCTGCCTCATAGGTTTGTCATGAGAGTTAAGCGAGTTAATAGATACAAAACATTTAGAACAGTGTCTAACACCTACCAAGTGCTCAATAGGCATTAACTAATATTATTACTACTATGGGTTAGCTAATATTACTACTACTACTATCATCATTATGAATGATTTTTTTGATAGGGTCAGGAAATGGAGAAAGTTGGAAGAAACCTAGAATTAGGGAGGAGGGCTCCCAGACCAGATGGTGTCACACCGAGGCACAGGGCCACCATGGAGGGTGGCCCATATCATGGTTTTGCTTCATGCTGGTCCTATCTGAGCCCACAGTAAGCCTGGTAGGTGTTACAAATCACACTTCCTAGTTTAATATAGAGTAAGCACCAAATATGGCTCAGCTTTTGATGCAGGAAAAAATAAGAAACCTGGCACAATCCTGACAGTTTATGAATCCTAACAGACTGTGAGAAAAAAAGTATTTACCTGACCCTTTTTGGCAATCTCTCCCTTCGGCTTTAATCTCTAGAATTTGTGAGACTTTCCCTAAATTAATCTCTAGTTCCTTCTGTTCATTTTCACCATGATCATTGGAGGTGAGGGCCACTCTGGTAGGCATCTGGTGACTGTGGCACAGTGACTGTCACTCATAAATGGGTCTGTGCCTGGGACCCCTCTCCACTCACCTGGCCATAGCAACAGACATGCAGCATCTTCTCTCTGGTCTTCTCTCTCTGATGACCCTCTAGAGTCCACCAGCCTACCTCTTCTGATAGGTAAATAAATAATCCAATAGCATGAGGTGAACATAGTTAGTGACCCAGAACTTTTCTTTTTGTGTCTGTCAGTTAGGATGCTTTTAGCTGCAAACAACAGAAAAATCCGATGGGTGCCTGTGGGTTGAATGGGTGGCTGTGGACCAAATGTGACCCACAGATATGATAGGCTTTGTTTGGGCCTTGGCGGTGTTATTTGTTTTTCAGTTGATTGTCAATTTTAAAGAATTGTAATATTTCATACTTTTTTCAAATCTGCATTTCTGGTTTCTCTTTTTTTAAAAAATCATAAGATCTAGCAACACTAGGTCTGCTTTCCCACCTGGCAACAACCAGCTGAAATTAGCTGTGTCGCCCAAACGGGCATGTACTTTCCAGTTCCCCAGGTGGAGCCTCCCCTCCCACCCTCATCTGTTCCCTGCGTTGTCCCGGGGGCCTTTGTGCGTGTGACCTCTGAGCTAGTTCACAGGGTCCCAGGATAAAGGCCAACCAGTTCCTCAGGAGAACACGGCTGTTTTTGAGCCTATTCTTGGACCTCACAGAAGAGCCACTGGGTAGTGTAATGAATGTTGTCAAACTCATCCTCACTATATACACCCTTGAAGACTTTCACAGGAGTCTTTTTTTTTTTTTTTTCACTTTTTAAAACTTTTTATTTTGAAATACTTTCACTTACAGGACATTACAAAAATAATACTAACCCCATATAAAGAGCTTCAGCATACATCTCTCTACATAGCCTGGTCCACCAATTTTAACATTTTGCCACATTTGCCATATCATTCTATCTATCTATCTATCTATCTATCTATCTATCTATCTATCTATCTACACATTTTGTGAACACTTGAATGTTGGTTGTATATATCATGCTCCATGAACACATAATACTACCACGTACATTTTCCAAAAACAAGCATTTCACTTAAGTAATCATCTTAAGTACATGTATTAAGTTCAAGAAGTTTTACATGACATTTATATGAAGCCAACAGTCTATATTCCGATTTTTTTTTTTGTATGTTCCAATAATGCCCTTTTGAGCCTTTTCTCTTCCCTTGCTAGATCCCATCCAGGATCATGTATTGCAATTAATTGTCATTGTCTCTTTAGTTGCTCTTTTTTTAAATTGTGGGAACATATATATGACATAAACTTTCCCATCTTCATCCACTCCCGAGATGTGTGATGTGCTCAGGACTAATCACATTCACAATACTACAGTCCCCTCACTACCTTCCATTACTAAAACTTTCCCATCGTCCCAAACAGAAACCCCACACCCATTATGCATTAACTCCCCATTCCCTCTGCCTTCCACCCCTGGCAACCTGTAGTCTAATTTCTCACTTGAGTCTTTTAAATTAGCGTTTCTACACAACCAGGGGGCAAAGATGCAAGGAGTGGGAACATAAGCAAATGGAGAAAGGGGCATTTACTGCCACTTAGGGATAATGTGCTAACTGAGCTTCCAAAGTTGCTTTCCGTTTGATAAGGCTGGATCTAGTGCAGAAGAATCTGTCTCAACAATTGTGAGATTCAAAAGAATAGGAAAGGATTTGGAATTAAGACTAGATTTGGACAATGATTTTCATTCTGAGAACAATTATACAATCTGCTGCTATTTTGAACTTCTGACTTTTTACTCAACAGTTAAGGAGGCCTTGGATTTAAAGAAGATGCTTTCTCCCTTCTGATTCAGCCTTTCTTGGCAGCCATATGTCTTCTGGTCCAAAAATGTTCACTGACTCTAACAAGGGATTAAGAATTTCAGATGAGAATTTTTCAGTCACATTGCTTTAAATGTGAAATCCTTTATCCAGAATCAGGTAAAGGGGTCCCCAAGCAGATGTACACACACATGGAGCTTCTCTGATTTCCTGTCCATCCACACCCACACACTGCTGGCTCTTAGGAAAGGTTAGATAATGCCAGTGACTCAGAAAGCCAAGAATGTGAATTATGTGACACCCAGCCTAGATCCAGTCCATGTAAGGTTATCATTCAACCCACCACAGCAAGGCCTGGAAACAAGACGCCATCTTGCTAAAAGGGGGATTTTGCAACACATTTGTGTTTGTGAAATAACATTCATCCAGTTTGCTGAAGAGAGAGATAAGACCTGAACAGCACACTTGGTTTTTTGACCCGCTGCAACAGGCACACTGTGACACACTGCATTCCTACTTACCCATCAGTCTTCACCTAACTGGTCTCCATCAGGATAGTGAAAGGCCTGCAGTGGAACCAAAGAAAACCTATTTACTAAGATGTTAGCTAAAGCAATTGGAAATCCATTATCACATTACATGCTTCATTGAGCTCTTTAACTGCAGAGAAGTGAGCACAGGAGCCATCCCCCAAGGCGTGGCAAGCGGGGACAGCTGCTATATACCTATGCCTTGGATGGAAAGCAGGCTGGGGGAGGAGGAAGTGTGTGTGTGTGGTGGGGGGTGAACTGTACAGCTGCTGGATTGCAGAGGAGCTAAAAAGAGAGCTGAGGCTGGTATGCTCAAGGTCAGGCCTCACTCAGTCCCTAAAGTCAACTACCAGGAAGTTCCCCTTGCCCCCACACACCCTTCTTGGCCTGTGTAGGCTCCTTTGGAGTATGCCTTCGAGGGTCACTTCGATGAGATTTCACTAGAGTAGAAATCCTTAGAGAAAAGGAAGAAAGTCCACACGTGACAAGATAGCAGCGTGGTGAAAACCTAGGGCTCTGGGGAAAATAGCCTTACTTGGAAACCTGGCTCTGATCTTGTATTTTGTAGACTTAATCTCTCTTGGCCCCAGTTTTCCTGTGAAATGGGTATAATAATAGCCCATGTTAGGAATAGCCAAGGATTGCTATGAGGGCAAAATGAGAGAGTAGGAGTGTACTGGGTTGAATCATGTTCCCCCAAAATTCATACCCACATGGAACCTCAGAATGTGATCTTATTTGCAAACAGGGTCTTTGCAGATGTTATTAATAGAGTTAAAATGAGGTCATACTGGATTAGAGTGGGCCCTAAATTCAAATGGCTGATGTCCTTAGAAAAAGAGGAGAGGATACACAGAGACACACACACAGGGAAGAAGGCCACACGACGACACAGGCAGAGATGGGAGTGCCACGGCTACAAGCCAAGAGGCACCAAGGGCTGCCGGCAACCACCAGAAGCTAGGAAGAAGCAAGGAGCGAGTCATCCCTCGAGCCTTCAAAGAGAACATGGCCTCAAGTTTAGCTTTCTTTATAGGCTCCAGAACTGTGAGAGAATCTGTTGTTCTAAGCCACCAGGTTTGTTGTAATTGGTTGCAGCAGCCCTGGGAAACTGCTACAGTGGGTAAAGCTGGGCACAGTACTGGGCACAGTTCTGGTCACAGAGTGAGCAGCTCAGAACAGGTTGGTTTATCCCTATTCCTAGCCCAGACTCCTCCTCCCTGAAGCAGACTTGACTATGCACCAAAATGCGCCAAAAATGACAGAAATTAACATGCAAAATGCAAAGCTTATCACTGATTACAGTCAGTATAATAGAGAGAAGTCAAATGAGAGAGTATCTCTGACTTATTTTAGTAAAGTATAGAACACTACACAAATGTCAGAGCCCAATAAAGTAATTCAAAGAGGCATGGAATTTTTCAACAGGGGGAAAAACCAAGTCAGAAAATATTCATTACATTCCTATCATGCATGTACCCATTACTGGAGGGGGGAAAAACATATACTAATAATTATTTAATCAGTACCTTTTGCATGCCAAACACTGTCCACAAATTATTTTTATTATTTACAATCCTTCCAGGTAGATATTATCATCTCCATTTTAAAAGTGAAGAAATTGGGGCACAGAGAAGGTTAAGGAACTTGGCCAAGGTCACACAAGCAATAAATGACTGAGCTTGGATTTGAACTCAGGTCTATCTGGTGATGTTGGTGGTGAAGATAATAGCATCTACTGAGTGCTTTCCACAAGCCAGGCAGTGTACTGAACTCTTCTTTTTTTTTTCTTTTTCTTTTTCTTTCTTTCTTTTTTTTTTTACATTAGCATGTGAACAGTGCTTATTCCTGAATAAAAATATTTCCCACTATTTTCCAAATGTTCTAAAATGCACATATACATTTTTCACAATTTTATTAAGGTTTATTCATATACCATACAATCATCCAAAGTGTACAACTGTTCATAGTATCATCATATAGTTGTGCATTCATCACCACAATCAATTTTTGAACATTTTCATCACTCCAAAAAATAAAAGTAAAAAAGAATAAAAATAAAAGTAAAAAAGAACACCCAAAACATCCCAAACCACCCCCCGCCACTATTATTCATTTACTTTTTTTTTCCCCATTTTTCAACTCATCTGTCCATACACTGGATGAAGGGTGTGTGAGCCACAATGCTTTCACAACCACACAGTCACATTATATATATAGAAGCTATATACTTACACAACTGTCTTCAAGAATGGAGGCTACTGAATTGCAGTTCAACAGTTTTAGATATTTCCTTCTGGCTATTCTAATAAACTAAAATCTAAAAAGGGGTATCTATATAATGCATAAGAATAACCTCCGGAATGACCTCTTGACTCCATTTTAGATCTCTCAGCCACTGAAACTTGATTTTGTTTCACTTCGCTTCCCCCTTTTGGTTAGGAAGGCTTTCTCAATCCCACTATACCGGGTCCAGGCTCATTCCCGGGAGTCATGTCCCACGTTGCCAGGAAGTGCTGACCTCTTCTTACCTGCTTTGCTTCATTTAATCCTCACACCAACCTTATGAGGTGGGTACTATTGTTTTTGCCCATTTTGCAGGTGAGGAAAGATTATGAAACCAAAGTTTCACAGTCACGTGGAGGAAGAGTCAGGCATCAACCCCAGGTCAGGGTGACCCCAAAGCCTGAGCTCTTACCTCCTCACTGTACTTCTTCTGTTTCAATCACAGCAGGGGACGTGACCACTCTCAGCACAGAATGAGACTCGTCAGAATTTCAAGGGTCCTCAGGGCGTGTGGACAGACTGACTTCATCTTTTCTGCTGAAAAGATTTGCAATTTTTTCTTTGCAGTATAAATGGTAATTAGCAAACATTCTCTCCTAAGAAAATGCGTTTAATTTTCTCCAAAGGACACTGCTCTCAACCTTTCAATATACCCTAATAAAATCAAGGTCATGGGAAACATTGACACTAAGAGAGTATGGCTAAAAGAAGAAGAGGCATTAAATTAGCTTGGATTTTAGAGGATTTTAACACATGAACACTCAAGCAATTTTATCTGAACTAATTATAAGACCTACAAGCACCCTGAGTGGTACAAGTCTTGTAATTAATGCAGGCAAATCTATGATTTGTGTGCAATGCCGGTGGGATTCCTTCATGGATGGCATCTGCCTTAAGTGAAATCACATTCCTCCAGCTGCACAACTTTCTTCCTGAGAAACAGATGGAAAGGGATTGTGAAAAGCCAGAGTTTTCTTTCCAACCCTCCCCCAACCCTTCTCCTCATCATCCCTCAAGGAAAAGATTTTTACAAATCAAAACACATTTAATCCTGCTATGAAGGATGGGCAAGAGAAAGGTGTGATCGACCTCTATCTGTTGCTGTCCAATATGGTAGCCATTAAACACATGTGGCTATTTAAAGTAACTTGATGAAAATTAAATAAAATTTAAAATTCAGTATGTCAGCCACAATTTCAAGGGCCCAAATGTCACGCGTGGCTGGTGGCTGATAGGGACCGGGCAGATCAGAACTCCCCCATCCTCGCAGGGGACGGCATTGGTCTACAAGCTCCACCCTGAGGAAATCTGAAAGGTATAGGCGTCCCCTGTGGGGCTGCATTGGTTTGGCTTTTCCCAGAAGCAGATTTGGGAGCAATTATTTTGGTTTAAGTAGTTTATTTGAGAAGTGCAGGAAGCCCCCGTAGGGAAGTGGGGAAGTGATGGGAAGAGCAGGCAGCTAATAAAGGGTGCACTCTTATGCCAGCTACCGCAAGGGGCTACTGGATCTTGAACTTGCAGAGAATCTCGAAAAATGGTGTAAAATATACATTTCAGAATTATCCCACCAAAGAAGAAATAGAGATGAGGTCTTTTTACACCACTTCCGAGGACTGCTTCCAGTCCTGGCACTTCTGGGTGTCTCTGCAGGGGGCACAGATTTCTGAGGTTTGCACTGGAATAGGGGCAGAAGCTCCAGTCTCAGAGGCAAGCGCTGGCAGTGGAAGAGGCCTGGGCACCCCCAAAATTCTGGGCAGGAGGATGCTGCACCACAAGTCTGCAACAGAGATGCTTAAACATCACCCGCCTTCCGGAACTTTGCCCAGAACATGCTGTCCGTGTACGTCATTCTGTTGTCACTCTGTGAGGAGTGATCCAGTCTCTGGATGGGAAGGAAGAGAGAAGGAGAGAGAGTAGGGAGAGAAGAAACTCAGGGACACTTAATAGGATTGATTCTACCTGATCTGAAAGGCCAGTTGATGGGGAAAATAAAGAAATGCTGTGTGTCCTCCCCAGGGCACAAGGTTACAAGCTTGATCAAGCAATGAGGTGGCCCGGGTGGCCTTCTCATGTGCCGGTGTATCCCCAGAGTGCAAGTGCTCAGACTTCCTACCCAGCAATCAAAGCAGGGAGCCTGGAGGTCCAGGGCACCACCCAAAGTCTCCTACCTGCCCTGCGAGGTACCCAGGGAGCCCTGTCTAGCTCAGCACCGGAGCATGAAGATAAAGAGCTTGGATTCAGAGCCAGTTACCTGGGTTTGAGTCCCGGCTCCACAACTTATAGCTGTGTGGCCTTACGCAAGTTACTAACCCTCTTTGTGCCTCAGTTTTCTCAAATGTAAAATGGGATAATAATTGTACTTAGCTTGTAGGGTTTTCATAAAGATTAAATGAGTTAAAATTTGTAAAGTGTTTTGCGTAATACCTGGCAACATAGTAAACATTACTTAGGTGATAATTAAAATGAAATAAAATCTCAGCTATGAGGCTGTGGACTGGATAAAAGTGAGCCTTGGAGATTTATGGCCATAGAGGGAAAGCCAGGCCCTGGCTCTGTGGTGGCTCCAGGCAATCAGGGGACGGCTGCTACTTTAGGACAGGAATTCTGGGGGAGATGACAGTTCAGGGGGTCTTAAGATAAGAGAGAACAAGCCTGAGCTCCCCCACCCCTACCCCAAATGAGGAGGGTCATCCCAGGCAGGGAATTGCCCTCGGTCTCCTTCTGACTTCAGCCTCAGTTGAGTGGACTCAGGCGCAACAGTGCGCGGCCCACTCCAGGCCTGCACTGCACCCCTCTCTGAGTTCTGCCTCTAGGCCCTCTTGCAAGCCAGGCCTGCAAATTGGGAGAGATTCCACCCCAGAGGCGTTCCTCAACTAATGGGGAAGGGGAGCTGGAAAGTCACAGTCCCCGCCTCCTGCCCTTCAGGTGGACAGTTGTGGTTGATGCACCAGATACTTCAGAGGCCTTGGTGGGCTGGAGCACCCCTGGGCCAGCAGAGGCCTCGGCCATGCACCCTTAGGTATGGGCTCTTTCTCCTCCCATATCATTCTCCCCACATCCCCATTCCTGCCTCCTGAAATCATCTCCCAAATAAATTAGGTGCCTCCAGATCCTTTTCTCAGGCTCTGATGCTAGAGGAACCCAGTTAAGATGAACAGCATGAGCAAGGCTACCGAGGCAGGGACCTGTGCGGTTTGGCATGGGGCGTGGGAGATACGATATGCCAGCTGGCTTTACTGGTGTGCAAAGGCACCAGCGGGTCATAGAGAGTCTGGCGTGGCTGTCAGGGGCCAGGCCACAGAGGGTGTCATGTGCTGGGCAAAGATCTCAGCTCCATCCTGTAGGGAAGAAGGAGCCACCAGAGAACTCAGAGGAGAGCCCTGAAGGGAAGTGACATGCACAGAGTTGCTTCTAAAAAGAAAGCTGTTGGCTGTTTGGAGGGTGGATTTGAGGGGCCGAGACTGGGAGCATCCAGGCTGCTCAGAGTCTGTTGCAGAGGCCCAGAGAGCACTAAGAAGAACCTGAACTAGTAAGGAAGCTAAGAAGGAGAAGAGGAGGGATAGAGTTAAGAAATATTTTGGAGGTGACATTCAGCTGGGATAACCAACTTGTCCCAGTTTGCCCAGGACTTTCCCAGTTTTTGCATGGAAATTCCCACATCCTGGGATACCTCTCAGTACTAGGAAAATTGGGACAGTTGTTCCTCCTAAATGCAGCAGACTTGATGATTTGAACAATGTGGGAAGGGGATTAAAGGAGAGGGATAGAGAATGAATTACCAATTTCAGGCTTAGGTGACTGAGGGGACACAAGAAGGGGCAGGTGGTCTTGGAGGGGTCTTTGGCACTTCCAGGTGGACTCGAGCAGCAGCACCGGGAATTAGAAGAAACTCTGGGGGCAGTGAGGCCATCCTGGGAAAGGGAGAGTAGTCCTCCAAGGACATGATAGGATTCCTTACCTAAAGTCATCGAGAATCCTTTCTTCTTGATGAGCAATCTGTTTCCCTTTTATCAAAACCATGTATTTCTCCATGATACTGATTTTTAAAAAATGTGACCTATCCTGAGATTAGGGCTACTTTGATACTCCAACAGCAGAATCTCAAGAATGTTCTATATTTTGCTCACCAATTCAGCTATTTGTCACCTAGCAGGCACAGAAACCTGAGGACAGGGAAGTGTTGGTGACGATTTCCAGTAAAGTTACAAAAACAAGTCTCCCTGCCTGGGGGAGGTGCCTCATGTGGTTGGGGGGTGGGGTGGGTGCAGAGTAACACCCATAGCCAGAGAGTGCCAGGCCAGCAGACACGTGGGAGGTGGCAAGAAGGCTCCGAAAGCAGGTAGGGATTTTGAGAAAATGAACGGAAAGCATCTGGCACCCCGCCCAACAGGCTCCCCCCTTGTCAGGCTCCCCTGTCAGCAGGCTCCCCCTCGGCAGTCACTCCCTCAGGGAGAACAGGCCACTGGGCCTTCAGTGTTTTAGTCTCTTCCTCTTCATTGGTTCACCCACTACAGGCTCCTGTGGTTCTGGCTTAATCACAGTTTATCTCATTGCCTTTTCTCTATAGTATAACAACCCTGAAGTTCTTTGTTTGGCTTTTGGGAGATCCATAAGCCAGGGCAATAGTCACAGTCGTAATTGTTAAGATATTGAGCACTTTCTGTCTTACACCTGTCTGCACACTTTACACCTGTTAACTTACTCAGTCCTTACAGTAACCTGTACGATAAGTACTATCATTACCATCTCCATTTTTCAAAGGAGAAAATCGAAGCATAGAGAGATTAGGCAATTTGCCCAGGTCACTCAGCTAAGAAGTGGCGGGGCTGGTGCGGCCAGTGAACACGGGGTTGGGAAGACACCTGCACGGTCAGCTCTCTCAGCCAGTAGGAGCCGCTCCAGCACCCACAGGACCCTCGCCCCTTCCCAGCCCAGCCCCTGCCTGGGCAACAGCCTTGAGGCGCTCAGGTCAGCAGGGGTTTCTCCCGCCAAACCCCGTCCCTACTTTCCCATCCCTCTCGCTGACGCCCAGGTCCCCCTGCAGCCCCTTTTCAAGGACTCACTGGCTTCCTCCATCTTCCTGCCTTTTAGACTAATAAATGAATTGATCCATAACCTCCATTCCTCTCCTTCAGAAAGCATCTGGTGGTGCCACATCCTAACCTGGGATGGGGGGTTGGCGGGCCTGGGTTTGACACACAGCATCGCTGTTTACTCTGCTTCTGGGCCCTTCGCTTCTTTGGGCTCCCTGGCTTCCCTCATCTAAAGGGGAGGTGTTAACCCAATCAGTGATTCTCAGCCCACGGAGGGGAAGTAGACAGAAGGGGCGTCAGAACCGCGGGGTGTAGTGGGGGGTAGACTTCTTCAAACTGTGTGTTCCCGGCTATTGCTGATCACCTTTATTGAAATGTACTGGTCCTCTGTCCCCAGGTTCTGCCGTCCAGATGACAGACAGCAAATCTGACAGACTTATCCTTGCTCAGCTGTCCAGGTACCACCCCCCACCCCACCCCCGAGATTCCACGGTGCCCTCCTCACCCCACCCCTGGTCAGAATCACTGCTGCCGAGGGAGGTGCCTCTCCTCCCTTCAGGTTGTCGGGGTGGAAAGAAGATAGTGAATCCTCGTTCCAGGTGATCTTTAAGATCCGCAGCAGTGCTTACGTTCTATGAGACTGTGATGTTTATGAAGTGCTAGTGTGAACAGTTTAGTCACCTCCCTAGATTGATGCTGTGGAGCAAAGGAAAAGATAATTAGCCTTAAAAAGGGCTGTGGGGGTGGGGGACAGAGAGGGGAGACTATGCCAGTGGGGCACATCGTGAGCCACAGAAATGCCTTGCACAGTGGAGTTACAGAGAGCTCAGCTTCATCTGCTGCCCTGGGTGGTGGGTCGTGTGTTGTGTGTTGTGGGGGCAGGGGTCGCTTTCCTAACCACCTGTATCGTGATGTCTTAAGACTCATGTGATAATCCAGAGCTGCTCTCATCCAAGAAACTTGGTTCAGACAGATCTCCCCAAAGGAGGTTTTCCATTTACCCTACTTCTTTCAAACCACTGATGAAATCTTCTTTCCTGTTCTCCATTGCTGTGGGTTACTAGCCAGTTGGCTCAGTGCAACCAAGTGTTTGTTGAGTATCTATTGAGCCTAAAATCAGGGCCAGCTGGGGAGCAGGGGAAGTGGGGCAAAAGAACAAAACCCTTCAGGCCCCGCTCTCAGGAAGTTCACTGTCCAGCCCCCCACCTACCAACAGCTCTTAAGGGAGGGAGGGGAAAAGCTGGGAAAATGAACAGAAAATAAGGGCATGTGTTCACTTATTCACGCAGCAAAGATTTCTCAGGTGCAGGGGCAAGGGAGCTACTCTACTGACAGGAGTGAAGGCCAGGTCCTTCCCCTCCCACCCTACCCGCCGGAGACATTCCTGATTTGCCCCAGGTCTGAAAGAACCATCAGGTCGAGCCAGCGCCTACGATGACCCATATCCAGGAGGCTGGGACAGCGATGAGCTCACCAAACTCCCCCAATGCCCTTGGCAACTCAGAATATGCCTTCTATTCCCACTGGTTTCATGCTTCTGCCTAAATTTTATTCCCAAACAATTTCTAGCCCTACAGGATTTTTCCATTGCCATAGTAACCCCTGCATATGAACAGCAGACTTCCAGAAAGAAGAGGATGAAAATACAGAGAAAATCAAGCTTCAAAATGGTGCAGAGAGAGGAGTAGGCAAGTGGGGCCGGCTGCGGGCCTGACCTTGTCAGGAGGGTCTGACACCTCCCCCTGGCCCTGAGCTGCCTGTGATTTCTTCTGAAGCTGTGTTTGCCAATAGGCATGCAGTATCTGCAAGTCTGAGAACAATGACATTGTCCTGATTTTCATTTGGTTGACATGAGGACTTTCTACCCATTTCTGTATTTCTTTCTCTCTCTCTCTCTCTTTTTTTCCCAAGAGATCTAGGGGAAGATACTTTTGTTTTCAGATGGTGTCATTACAGTGGCACAGTTTGAAACAGACAGAATGCAAATAAAGCTGAATACGATGATATGGGGATGAAATCAAAGAACCAGAAAGGGATAGCTGCAATGCCTGGGCAGCTGTGAGCATTCAGTCCCTTTGCCAGGGTCGACCGTCCTTGGGTCTCTGTCCCTTCAGGTCATAAGTCCATGGGTACAAAAAGTCTCCATTCAGGCTTCCAAAACAACAACAATAAGAGCAACAAACAAGCAGAAACCCTGGTCACCCAGCTAGGCAGGACGGCCTGTTACAAAATTAGTCTTCCTGTCAAATGTTCTGTGTCTACATGAAATGAAACTGCACACAGATTGAGTTAAGGGGAAATGACTAAAGACAATACTGCATCTGACATCATGCAGGTAACGTGCTTATCACAGCACCTGGATTTGCACTTTGGGTTCTGCCACTTTAAAAAAAAATGCGGTAGAAGTGTGGTTCCCAGGAGCACCTGCATCAAAGAAGCAGTTGGCTTCCTCCTCTAGGTCACAGTTTGTAAAACAGGTTCTGATTCCTAGGACTGGAATCACCACTGAACTTTTGGAGGGAGTCACCTTAAAGTAAATGTGTGTGTGTGTGTGTGTGTGTGTGTGTGTGTGTGTGTGTGTGTGTGTGTGTCTGTCCATCTCTCTGTCTTGCTGACATATACACCCACACATATACAAACTTTTCAGAAAACTTAAATCTCTAAGCTATACAGATGTT
Organism: Choloepus didactylus; assembly: GCF_015220235.1. NCBI lineage: Eukaryota > Metazoa > Chordata > Mammalia > Pilosa > Megalonychidae > Choloepus > Choloepus didactylus. The sequence continues at coordinate 57,159,799 of NC_051320.1, read as the reverse complement.
GACCCTTGATAGGTTTTAAACTCTTGCATGAACTCTTTTAGACATCAAGCAGGTACAACCCAAGGGTCTTAAGTTCCAGCAGTAGCAACCTGCAGAGCTCTGGGAATGCACTGCACTTTCTCTTGCCACCAGGCATTTGCACATGCTGATCCCTCTCCTGGAGCACCTTCCCATGCTTCCTTCTGCTGCTAATTCCTGTGCATCCACCAGCGTAGGTCTGAGTCATCCTCTCATACTGGAAACTTCTCTGATGCCCCAGAATGAGACAGGTGCTACTCCTAATGGTCTCGTAGAAGGTGCAACATTATTTCCTGCCTGCAATTTGACTAAGCTTCCAGTGGGTGGACAGAGTTGCCTCTGTTAGAATATTAAACAGCTTAGAGAAGGAAAGTATTTGAAACTGCTGCAAAAACCATTATCCCTTATCAAACACCTGCTATGGGCAGATGCTTTCTTATGTGCTAGATTTAATATCTAAGTTCTCTCATACATAGGCATGCAGGTCCCCAGTTTACAGGTAACGAAAGTGAGGCTCAGAGAGGGTAAGCAACTTCCGTAAGTCAACCAAATGGGGAAGCGTTTAAACATAGGACTTGGGCCAAAACCCCTTCTCTTTACCACACTGCTAAGCTGCTTTCCTGGACAGCTTTCAGGGGTGCTTCCTCCTCTTCAAAGATTCTAAAACAATGCGATGTGGTCTTTTTGTACCAATAGCTTCCTGCCTCCTGTGCAAACCTTGGTCAAAATCCTGGTAGCCATAAATCAAGAGCTAACTTCTGAAAGAAACAATGCCAGGGGCCACTGGCCAGCTCTGAAGTGGGGTATGGGCCCAGGGAAGGGGTGTGTTTCTATTTTGTGCTGCTTTGATTTCTATCCAAATTTTATACAAGTCCTGAAAGCTGGAAGCTCTACCTCAGGTTAAAACCATACAAAGTCTCTTCACACAATTGGTGAGGGAATTAAACAAAATGGCACATATAAAGCATTTATCAGCAGTCCCTAGATCATAGTTAAAACTGTGGTTTGGTTAACAAATCTGGCAGACTTAGTTAAGCCAACGAGGGAGGTTTGGCTGTTTTCCAATGCCTCTGATTCAGTTCAAACTCCCATTTGACAATACAATTCTAGAATGTATCTTGCATTTTTCCAGAGGTAGCATGTACATACAGACTAAATCCCAAAAGAATGCAGAGAGGAAACAGAAAAGGATTGGGAAAGGGGGATAGCAGGTATGGTAGGCAGAACTCAGAGATGGTCCCCGAGATCCCTGCCCAGTGGAGTGCACACCCTTTATAACTTCCTCCCCTTCTGTGAGCAGGACTTGGGATTACAACAGGATAGTCATTCATGTGATTACTTTGTTATATAAGACTCCATCTTGGCATACTGGGAAGAGAGATTTATCCTGCTGGCCTGGAAACTGCCATGTTGTGAACTACCTGGGGTCCAGGGAGACCCCCAGGAGATGAGAGTTGCCCCTGACTGACAGCCCTGCAGCCACTCTTCTCTTGCACTGAGAGCCCCACTGGGGATGAATACATAAGCTAGCACTTCCATGGCTTAGCCCAGTTCACGCTGTCACGTAACTTACCTGATGGGTCCAGGAGACCTGGGGTGGGTGGTGTTGGAGGAGGGGGCATGGAGTGTGGAATTTTTTGGAGGAAAATATTCTACTGCCTTACAGTATCTTATATAACCTCTCCCTTTAAGAATATATGTGAACAATTGGCAGGCATCCCAAGGCCTTGGAGGGAAATGAGCCATTACCTGAAGTGTCTCTCTAAGTGGGGAAAGGCAATTGGGAAGCCAGGTCATGATAAGAAGTGGATTCAAGGAAGTGTCAAAGGTGTTAACTAGAAAGCCTGGGGATAGCCCAGGTGGGAATAGACAGAGGGCAGCACGTGAAGGTTGACTCAGGAACAAGTGTTTTTCCAAGCAAGGATAGGCTGGTTCTTTCTTGCCTCCATGTCCCTCCCATACTAGGCAATTTCTATAAATTCTTTTGAAGTCCCTTCCTTTCCTTGCCCTCCCCATTAGTAGGCACAGGCTAAAGGGTAACCTGTCCAGGGGTATTTGCAAATTAGTAGGAAAGAATGGAAAGTCTAAAGGTCTTCAGGACCCAAAGGAAAGAAATTGCAAAAGGTGGGTGTTCAGGCACCAAGACGTACAGTGGAGGAGACTATTTGGGGGTGATGAGCCTTCCAGGAGCTGCCCCTAGTCCACCAATCTGAAATCCATCTGACTGCAATGTCTCAGAGTTGCAGAATGTTAGAGCAGCAAGAGATTTCACAATATCTAATTCTATACCCCTGGTTTTAGTGTACAGGCTTGAAGAGGCTAAAGTCATTTGTCTGAGGCTCTTCAGAACAATAACAGTAAGGCCTGGTCTTGAATCGGGCCCTCTGACCCCTTAGAGCTCCATCATCACCGCATGGGTGGACATGGGCCTGAATCCAGGAAGGATCGTGAGTTTCAGAAGGGAAAGGGAAAGGGAAACACAGCAGGCTGCTAGATTGGCTGGTGGAAGGGAGCCTGGTGGAAGGCCCAGGAGGGAGCAAGGTGCTGCAGTGGAGGAGAGCAAAGGAGCAGGAGATCCTGGGGAGCAAGGGAGCAGGACTGAGAGAAGGGCCTCTTCCTGTCCCCACAGGCCAGGGCCGCCTGAGCCCCACAAACCTGGTGCAGCAGCCTCCTCACTGGCCTCCCTGCCTTCTGTCTCATCCTCCAGCCCTACTCCACGCTGCTGCCAGAGAGATCTTGCTAAAATAATAATCAGATCATGTCACTGCCCCCGACACCCTTCAGTGGTTCCCCACAGCCCATAAGAGAGAACAATTTCACAAGGCCTATGATGCCCTGCCCAGCCCACGTCTCCCCAGGCTCTACCACTCAGGAACTTTGGACACTTGTAGAATGCCCAACTGCAGAGGCTTGACAAGAGGTGGGCAATTAGGCTGGAGCAGAGACTCAATTTCATCAATTTATCCACTGTCTTTCCAACTTTCCACTTTCTACCTCCTTACCATGAAGGTTTACCACCTCCTGGCTGCCAAATGTTTGCTGCAACTCCACTTCATGTCTGTATCCCTTCCTTAGGACAGCAATGCCAGGCTGGGCAGCAAAGCCCCAGCAGATAGAAGCTTACATGTCAGTGGCACGGGAGGTGGGCCAAATGAGGATTTAACTTTTCCAAGCATCCAAAGAGGTCAAGGTAGAAGGGGCTGGGAATGGCTGGGGCATCCATCTGGCCACACATTGGCTTTCCAAACTCATTGTTGGCCACTTCCTCCTGTGCTCCAGCCTTGTTGATTGACTCATGGGTCCCTGAGAAAATCTGGCCCTTCGTTGCCTCCATTACTTTACACATACGGATGCTTCAGTCTAGAATATCCTTCCTCACTTTGCCAACATGGCAAATCCCTGCTCCTGCAAGGCTCAGCTTGTTGGCCCCTCCTCTGCAGCCTACCCACACTCCTCCCAGCATCCTGCACAAGCTGAGTCCATTGTAGCAGAGTTATTCCTTTACACATGGGCCCTCTGACTAGACTGTGAGATCTCTGAGGGCTATTTGTGACTTGTTCTTATTTTTCCAGTTTCAGGCCTAATCTCTTAGAGTCATGCCCTATTCCTGTCATTTGTTCATACCCCGTATCCAATCTTGAGCAAATCCTGCCAGCTGTGTCTTTAAAATACATCCAGATTCCTAATGAACCTTCCCACCCCCACCCCTGTCACCTGCACTTGTGTTACTGCGGTGTTTTTCTGACTGGTCTTCCCACTCCTACCCTCACCCCTCCTCCCATCCATTCCATTTCATCACAGCAGATCTCATCACTCCTCTGCCCCAAACCTTGAAGCGTTCCCAATTTACTCAGAGTTAAAGTCCTCATCATATCCTACAAGGCCTATATGCTCTGCCCTCAGCTCACCTACCACCACTCTCCCCTCCCGAACACTGCCCCAGCCACACTGGCCTCTGTGCTGTTCTGAGCGTCCACCAAGCGTGCTCAGCCTCAGGGCCTTTGCATGGCCGTTCCCTCTCCCCAGATATCCGCATGGCATGCTCCCTCGCCTCCCTCAGCTGTCACCATTACAGCGAGGCCTTCTAGCCACCCAATTTAAAACTGTAATGCTCCACCCAATGCTCCCCATCCCCCTTCCCTGCTTTATTTTCCTTCAGGGCACTTATGTAACATAGTATATCATTTATGTATGTAATTAATTAATTTGTTTGTATCTCCAACCCACCCCCCACTAGACTGTTAGCTTCCTGAAGGCTATTTTGTTCTCCACTGTATTCCTGGCACCTAGAACACATTACAGTTGTTCGAAAAATATTGATTGAATTGAATGAATGAATGCATGAATGAATGAATCTTGCCTGGTCCATCACAAAAGATCAACATATGTGTTGAACCAATGAACAAATGACAGACTCGGAAGACTGCAAAGAACCTGTGTCTGTGCAAAGGCTCTGTTAAGAAGCTGGGATTAGAAGAGCCAGTCAGGAAACCAGGCTCCACAGCAGTGTGTGGGAGGGTGTGGGGCCAGAGAGGGCTGGGGAAGGGAAGAGAGAGGGAGAACGGTTTTGAGCAGTTAATTTCATCCAGGGTTAATTTCAATGAATTTCCCAAAGGGCAACTCAATTCTGTTTTCTCTTTCATCCTTCAAGTTCAAGTTCTATTAGAAAAAGCTACTGCCCACTGCATGAATCTTGATTTAGAGGGGAGGAGGAGGGCCCCTTTTGTGCAGATGGAGGAAAACACAAGAATAGGAAGCCTTGCTAATTTTGCTGGGTGGGCAGCAGAACAAAGATCCAGTTGTGCCAGTGTGTAGCCTGGCCAAAGATAAAGTGGGGAGGGAAAAAAAGGAAAAGAAAAGTCCTGGTGCAGTGCCCAAAATCTGGTAGCTTCTGTAATGCAAGCTGTGTTTATAACCCATTTTAACTGCAGTTGGTTGTGTGTGTAATGCAGCCAAATCTGGACAAATCTGGTGGCTGTTTTTGGAATCCAGATCAGCCCGGTTACATTTTGTACCAGGTTTCTCTCTGGTGTATGTTTTCTCCTGTTAGCAGTTCGATTACCACAGGCCTGGACTCCAGAAGAGACTGTGTCTCCTTTGCCCAAAGTCAGAACATGAAACATCAGTTCAGATGCAGGGGAAGGTGTGGATATCCTGGTAAAAGGTGGCCACACGCACTTTGTGAGTTTCTGAGCATTTAAGTAAATAAGATTCGCACATGGTGTCTCGTCTTCAAAGTGGGAGGAAATTTGAGCTCCTGGACACGCAGCCAGGGGTGACACTAGATGTGGTGATTGGTAATTTACAATTTTAAAGATTAAACAAGAACAAATGTGGGTTTGAGGTGGGGATACACTCTTGAGATTTAGCTTCCATTATTTATTGTGGTCCTGAGTTTTCGTTCTATTCTTTTCATACTTGGTGCAGTGGGAATGCAAATTCCATTTTTAAGAAGATATCATGTGTAGTAGCACAACGTTCTAATTGTTATTAATGCCACTAAATCAAACGCTTAAGATGGTTAAAATGGAAATTTTTATATTATATGTATGTTATCACCATAAAGTTTTTTAAAGCTATCATGTGATTCTATATTATCATTCCCTTCGAATCCATAAAACACTTTTTAAATCTTTAGAGTGTTTTCTTTCAAAATGTTCTATATGACAAACATGGAGTTTAATTTTGTTACTGTTGTAAAATGTTCAACTTAAAGGTGCTTAGTATTATGTTTGAGGGTAGTTTGTTCCAAAGGCAGCATAAAATGAGGGAACTTGAATAACGGGGACCTATTTTCATATTTGTATAATTATAATTTTACAAGCAATATAAAAATGTGATAAAATTGTTCTGCAGTTTGCCCTTTATTAACTTTAAAGCCTGTGAGGAATGATATGCCTGCTGTGCTCCCCGTATTTCTGGAGAGTACCTTAATTAAATTAAAGCTAAAAGTTCACTATTTCTGATTTTTAAAAAAATAAAGTTCTTTGCATGTTGCTAACACCAGCTTTTCTTTTTGGTAGCAAAGAATTTATAATCTCATTCATAGAAATTCCAGACATTTGCTTGACCTGCGTTTTTATTAAATCCATCTGAAACTTCCTAGAAAGGAAACCAGAAAAAAACCTAAAAACAAGGATAAAGTTTCCTTTAAATACCTTTGAAAATGAATCACGGCTTATAAATAAAAATTACCTCTTTTCTCAAGTTTGAACTGTTGGTTTCAATAATTTCCTAACCTGGAATTCTTTTAAAAGTATAGTTAACAATCAGAATTTTATCTTAAATATTAATTCTGTCCAATTTCTTAGAAGCCTGATCAATTAATCAATTTCTATTGAACTCAGTTTCAATGTTCATAAAAGGATAAGTAGAAATCATTTAGAAATTACTTTAATCTTCTTGAAAGAAAAGGAGCTTGTGAATTAAGAAAAGTAAGTAAACATGACTATATATCACATAGCATTGTGAATATGGCCGCAACTATCCCAAATTTTCTGGGATAATCCCAATTCAAGTAATTTTATTTTTTTCCACTGACAGAAATTGGGCAAATGTCTAACTGAATGAGATTTAATTCTTATGAAGTTCCTTTTCCATAAAACAAAATTCAGAAATTAGAAAGAATCCTTGGCCAGACCACAGATCTTGTTTTTTGTTTAGGAAAATATGATTTCTGTGACCATGAACTTTTTGTTGACAACTGTCCTACCAGAGCTGATGGGATCTGTTTAATTTCTTCCAAGTTCTCTGAGAGAATACCAACGAAAAAGAGTATGAACAATCTCCTTTGCAACTGGAGGTCAAGTTTGCCTTGAGCAGGTGCACATTCCTCGGTGGTGGACTAAGCAAGGGGACAGTGTACCCCAGGCCTCCGAGAACCTGGCACCAGGCCCAGCCTAGGCTCAGGCTAACAAGCGGGCTGCTCAAAGGCCCTCAGTTTCCTCACTTGCAAAATGGGCCCAATAAAACCTTCTTCCTCCTGATATTTTTACAGGATCATATGAAATGCCTGCGAAAGTGCTTGGGAAACCCATAGGGTCTGTCTGTGTAAAACCAAACTGGGAGATCTGCATAGCTGACCTGGGCTGCAAGGCCACAGCCTAAGAAGGGCCTGCCCAGGCTGCTGCAGCCTGCAGGAGAGAGCTGGGGAGGGCGGGGGCAGGGCCAGGCCCCCAGAGGGCAGGCGGGCTGGGGGTGTCCTGCCTCTGCTGGGTTCTCGGTTCCTAGCGTCTGGAATGGGCCATAAGTGAACCATCTGCCCTCGAAGTACGAGCTCAATCCCAGTTGCCTTGGGGGAGAGAGACTGTGGGCCCCCCAAAACAGCATCCAGGGCCCCGAACAGTAAACTAAGGTGCCCCCTCCTGCTCTTCTTTGGTAAATCCACACTACCAAACAAAAAATAAATAGCATTCTTTCATCTTCCCTTTCCATACCCCTTACCCCCTTCCTCATTCTGCTTGGCAATTACCCTTGCCTTTAAGACCCACTTCCCTTGCTCCTGGAAAAAAAAACAAAAAATCTGCTTGTTGGCTAGGGGGAAGGTTATATTAAATATTGCAAGGGAACCCAACGTTCGCAGTCATAACCCTGAGTCCTAGTTATACAAATGAAAGGGAATCTCATTACAGATCGAGAGTCAGTGTGTCACCTGAACACACCTGTACGTAATTAAAACCTCCCCTGGTTGAACCAACTGTAGACCCATATGCACACGCAGCACAGCATAGTGGTCTGAAAGCTGCGTAACCCTGGAGACTGGGAAACCCAACTTTCTCAGTCTTGTTGCCAAGGCAACAGGACAGCGGCGGGTGCGGGGGAGCCCAGCCCTTCTCTCCCCACGCTGTGCTGCAGGCAGGAGGAAGTGGTGGGGGAGGGAGGGTACAGAGGACTTAGGCTACCCATGTCACCAGAGCCTCCACTGAAAAGGCCGTTGGGACAGTGCAATATCCAGGTCTCACCAATGGCTAGGGAATCTCTCAGAGACACTTTATTAGACACTCCTAGAAGGTGAAGGGCAGACAGGTTGAGCTGAGAGGGGGACAGATTGTGGACAGGAGTAGGGTGATGGAGAAGGATGCTAGTGAGTTGAGGAGCGTGGGGTTTGGACGGCCAGCAACTACCCGCAAAGATGAAGGTCAGATCCAGAATATTGCCAGCATAGGACCAAACACGAGGGAGGGAATCCAGAATATAATCCTAACCACAAAATTTACACCAGAGCAGTGTGCATGTCAGCCTGGTGAGTATTATAACAAACCACAAGCAGATGGTTGGGAGGTAAAGCTGAAGGTTTTAGAACATTCTAAAGATACGGAAAAGTGAGAGAAATTTACTAAAACAAGAGAGTGCCTGCTTCCATGCCATCGCTTGTCCGATCAAAGGCCCTGTGTGTACTCTGTTGCCACTAGATTCCACCTGCAGAGCCCAGTTCCCTTTTTGTGCCCAGGAAGACAACCCTTGCTCTCCTTCTGGGCATGGTGGGGACAATCACTCTCAGGTGCCCTCAGTGCTTCCATGGCCTGGAACTACCTCTCTCCACTCTACTCATGTATCATTTATAATTTTTATTATTTTTAAATAATTATTTATTTCTTTTTAAAGGATTTGGGGATATTAACAAAGACACAGGCAATGGACCACTAAAATAATCAGTAAATGAAAATTTCATGAAAGTTTGAAGGTAGGGGGAGGTCATTCAAAGAGTGGGCAGGAATGCAAGTTACTACAATTAAGCCCCAAATCCAGGACTGAGCTTTATGGCACCCAACTCCAACAGGCAACTCAGTGGGGTTCTAATGATCCTATAGACATTAGAGATATCAGTCACTAAGGCAATTATCCATGCCTATGGCCCCTGTGCCTCTCCCGAACCCACTTCCCTTATGCCCACAGCTGGCTGGATGAAGACAATCCATCTCTAAACTGGCCATCTGTCCATCCGTTCATGCAGCAAATGTCATTTGAGGACCAGTGTGTCAAGCTCTGTGACAAGTATTGGAGATACAATGGTGAGCAAGAGTCACGGTCTCTTCCCTTTGGAAGTTCACAGTCAACAGGGAAGAAAACCCCAAACAAATAATTCTTGGGAATTTGGGAATGGGGAGTTAATGCTTAAATTGTATGGAATTTCTATTTGGGTTGATTGGCTCCTGGAGCGGAGGCTGGGGGAGAGGCATGAGTGAGAGTAGCCTTGTTGGTAGCACCTTTCCAGAGCCTATGAAACCTTCAACAAAATCACCTTTAACTGAGCTAGGTTGAGGGGGTTTCCTATTATTTACGACCTTGCATTAGTGTGGTACATTTGTTATAAATCATGAAAGAACGTTTTTATAATTGTACTATCAACTATAGTCCATCATTTACAATAGGGTTCAATGTGTTGTACAGTCATATGTTTTCTCTTTTAGTTTTTATTCTAGTAACATATATATGACCTAAAATTTCCCCTTTAACCACATTCACATATATAATTCAGTGCCATTTAATTTACACTCACAATGTTGTGTTACCATCACCACCATCCATTTCCAAAACTTTACAAATAACCCAAATAGAAATTCTGTACTCTTTAAGTATTAGTTCCCCATTCCCTACCCCCTACCCAGTCCCTGGTAATCTATATTTTAGATTCTGACTCTACAAGTTTGCTTATTCTAATTATTTCATATCAGTGAAATCATACACTATCTGTCCTTTTGTATCTGGCTTACTTCTTGCAACATGATGTCTTCAAGGTTCACCCATGTTGTCACATGAATAATAACTTCATTCCTATTAATGTTTGTCCTGGTTTGCTAATGCTGCCTTTTTGCAAAATACCAGAAATGGATTGGCTTTTATAAAGGGGGGTTATTTGGTTACACAGTTACAGTCTTAAGGCCATAAAGGGCCCAAGGTAATGCATCAACAATCAGGTACCTTCACTGGAGGATGGCCAATGGTTTCTGGAAAACCTCTGTCAGCTGGGAAGGCACGTGGCTGGCGTCTGCTTAGGAGTTATGGTTTCAAAATGGCTCTCTCCCAGGATGTTCCCCTCTAGGCTTCAGCTTCTCTCCAAAATGTCACTCTCAGTTGCTCTTGGGGCATTTGTCCTCTCTTAGCTTCTCTGGAGCAAAAGTCTGCTTTCAAAGGCCATCTCCAAAATGTCTCTGTAAACTACAGCTCCTCTCTCAACTCCTGTGCATTCTTCAAAGTGTCCCTCTTGGCTGTACCAAGCTCGCTCCTTCTGTCTGAGCTTATCTAGTGCTCTAGTAAACTAATCAAGGCCCATGCTGAATGGGTGGGGTCACACCTCCATGGAAATTATCCAATGAAAGATCTCACCCACAGTTGAGTGATCACATCTCCATGGAAACATCCAATCAAAAGTCACCAACCCAATCAACACCAGTTTGTTTCCTGCCCACACAAGACTGCATCAAAGATAATGGCGTTTTGGGGGTCATAACACATCCAAACCAGCACAATGTTGAATAATTTTCCATTGTGTGTATATACCACATTTTGTATATCTATTCATATGTTAATAGACACTTGGGTTGCTTCCATCTTTTGGCAATTGTGAATAATGCCACTATGAACATAAGTGTGCAAATATTTGGTCTAGTCCATGCTTTCAATTCTTTTAGGTATATACCCGGTAGTGGGATTGCTGGGTCATATGGTAATTCTGTGCTTAGCTTTCTGAGGAACTGCCAAACTGTTTTCCACAGGGGCTGCACCATTTTGCATTCCCACCAGCAATGACTGAGTGTTCCTATTTCTCCACATTGTCTCCAACACTTGTAGTTTTCTGTTTTTCAGAAAAATTGTAGCCATTCTAGTGGATGTGAAATGGTATCTCACTGTGGTTTTTATTTGCATTTTCCTAGTAGCTAATGATATTGAGCAACTTTTCATGTACTTTTTAGCCATTAGTATATCCTCTTTGGAGAAATGTTTATTCAAGCCTTTTGCCCATTTTTAAATTGCATTGTTTGTCTTTTTATTGTTGAGTTACAGGATTTCTTTATATATTCCAGATATTAAACCCTCATGAGATATGTGGTTTCCAAATATTTTCTCCGATTTAGTAGATTGGCTTTTCACTTTCATGATAAAGTTCTTTAATGCACAAAAGTTTTTAATTTTGATGAGGTAGGGTTGTTTTAAGTTTGTGTCAATTTCCACTAACATTCTTCAGAACAGGTGTTCCATAGAGTATTCTTTGAGAAATGCTGATTTAAAATATTGAAGTGCATGATCAGTGAATTATAAGCAAGTATTTTATTGATTCTACTATTGTAATAAGAATGTAAATTCAAATAGTTTGGAAATTATTAGGAATATTTGCTTTATCCTCTGTTTTGATGAAAGCAGATGCTCTTCGTGCCCAAATGGACATGAACCCATCATTTTCATTCTTTTTCTTAAATCCTGTAGCCCCAAGTGTTCTTCATGCAATAGCCATCAGTCAGGCAGGAGACCAAGTGGGCTAAGGACCAAGAAATGGCCCTGACTTTGTCCTAAGGGAATCATGGATGGTATACGTACGGCAGAAGATAGGCAAATGAGGATAGAATACGGATAAGAGACAGTGGTTGAAGCTACAGTGATGGCATTGAGACTGCTAATATAAATGCCATCACCTCTGTTATTGTTTTCCTCTCCCCAGAGGTCAGAGGAATATGGAGCCATGGTAATGGAGAGACAGAGCTGTTTGAGTGGACAAAATGGGGTCACTCTGGGCATGTTCTCCCTTCTTGTTCCCAGCGTGAAGCCACTCATCATGGCTATTTTGAACACTGTTCTGTGAGCCAGGGAAAGTGCTAAGACTTTAATATATTTTATCTCATTTAATCCCCACAATGACCTTAAGGATGTCGTTTATCACCATTTTGCAGAGAGGAAACAGGTTCTGAAGTTGGTCTAAGGCCATAAATCTACTAAAGTGGCAGAGTCCCTGTCTCTTACTGCCAAGCCCTTTACCAGGAAGCTATAAAGTCTCCCATTGCCTAGGCAGTGTCTCTCCATCCAACCTGCTTTGTCCCAGAGCATGATGTGGAGATGTGGCAGGTGTGTCCAAGACCTCAGGCCCACAGCCTGATCATGTGATCTTAGGTCAACAGACCGCCGTGGCCCAGTGCTTGGACACCTGAGCCCCAGTCTGGGAGGAGAGGAGAAGCCAGCTGGCTGTCTCTAAAGATTTGTGAGCAATTTTCAGAGTATACTGGCGAGTGCTAGGAGAGAAACGCATTTGAATTTTTAGTAGTTTAGAGCCTGACCACTGTTAGAGTTAAGTGAGGCTCTTTGTATTTGAAGAAAAATTAAAAAGTGCATGCACTGCATTAAACCTTTTGAGGTGGAAAACTTTATTCTGCAAAAAATTGTATAATAATTAACTCCTATTAAGAATAATGTAGGAATGGTTATACTTTTTAAGTTTTTCATGAACTAGGGGATTTTGTTGGGGATGAGTTGAAAGGGCTTCTGGACCCATCTCCAGCTGTCTCTAATGAAAAAGGCTCAGAATGAGTTGGGTGTGCCTAAACGTGAAAAAAAAAAAAAAATTGTGGGGAAAATATCTTGGAAAGCTATTATTTCCCAAGTACTTATTTTTTCACTTTCAACTGCTGTCATGGATCTGGGGCTGAGTCATTCCAGAAAGGGCACAACTTGACCTTATTTATCCATCTGTTTAGCTTGCCTATTATCTAACCTTGGTATGTACTATAGTCAACTACACATAAATCTGACACTATTTTGTACTTCCACATTTTGACTTAAACAACTAATGATAACAGTAAGGATCTGATATCAGACTGACCTGGGTTCAAATGCTGCCTTTGCCTTTGACCTTGGATAAATTGTTTCAACTCTATGAGCCACAGAGTGCTTATCTATAAAGTGGGTATAGTAGACCCTTCCTCAAAGGATTGCTCTGAAGTTTAATAAGCATAATGCATACAAAGTTCTTAGTGCAATACCTGGTTCATCAGAAGAATTCCATATCTGATACTGTTGTTAAATTATAAACTTAGGGGGAAAGCTCTGCTTTATAATGATGAAAAAATAATACATTTGTTAAACATTTGAATGCATATTATCAGTATCCTAACAGAGTCTTGCAATTAGGAGGCATATTGCTGGGGAGAAATTGGCTTTCTTTTGTAAAAATGGTGAAGGTGCAATCGAGACATCTTTCTGGAAGGCAATATAGTAGCAAGAATCAAATACATAACCTTTGACCCTGCAGGACCCATGCACAAACATGTATATGCAAAAAGTTCATCAAAATCTTGTTAATTATATTGAAATTTTAGAAACTACCTAAAAGCCCAACAGTATAGGATTGGTTGATAAATTCTGGTACATCCAAACAGCATGTATGAAGACTACTTTAGTTGCAAGTTACAGCTAGTTTAAACTAGTTTAAGCCAAAAGGGAGATTAATTGGCTTAATCAGAAGACCTCACTCACAAGCCACTGCTCTGCAAAGCCTTCCTTGACCCACCAGGCAGGGTGAATCACTCCTTTCTCTATGCTGCCAGAATATGGACTTTATGTATCTTTGTGTTCCTAATGCCTAGAACAGTGCCCAATCCAGACTAAGATTTTAGTGAATGAATGAATGAACCAACCAATGAATCAATGCACTGTTTCATGTGAGGGGCTTGAAGGAAGCAGTGTGGTCTAGTGGAAAGAGACTTGGCAGCAGAGAGTGTTCAGTGCAGAACCTACGTCTACTGCTCACTAGCTGTGTTACCTTGGGCTCAACAAACCTGAGCCACAGCTGCCTCATTTGTAAAATGAGTCATAGCATTCCCCTGCCCCAATAATTGCTGAGGAGTAAGCAGCCATTTATCTTTAAAACAAATTAAAAATACTTAAACATAGGTTTTTATAATTGCCAAAGTAAAGAATTAAATGGCATCTTTTGGTATCCCCTATGTAACTTTTACACTCCATAATCCTCCGTCTCCCACTTCCAGGTCTATATGAATATAAATGCAGATTTCAGATACTACCTATTTCTTTCAATTATTCAGTTAACAAACATTTACTGTATATACCAGGCATTACACAAATCCTGAGACCTCACAATGATGGAGAAGTTTCTGTGAAGAAATAATAGCAAGGCAATGTGGAAAGGGCCTTCAAATAACTGTGATTAAGAGACATGCTATGGAAACACAGCGGAGGGAGCTCCAGCACTGAAGCAGGTGGAGGAGGGCCACTCCTGCCCAATCACCACTGATATAGGAAGCCTGAAGCTTGAGGGGGATGTGGGGTCCTCCTAGAAGTGGGCAAGGCTTTGCAGACATGATGGGCTTCTAGTTAGATTTGGGTAACTACAACATGCAGTGGTAACAATACCAGAGAAGAGATTCCTTTGATATACTGACTAGAACTCTGGTTTCTGCTCATGAGGTAGGAGTGACAAGGCTGACCCCTTGCACTGGAAAAAATCCTGGGGCCCTGGAAGAACTATGGAAAGATGACCAGGTAAAGGGAAGCTTGGATTTCCTGCCAATGGAGGTGAGGCTTGGGCGGTGGACCTTGGGATACCACTGTGGGGCGACATTGCACCCTATCTGGGAAAGCAAGAGACCCTAGTTACATTAGAAAACTATTCCCATTCTTTGAGGGTGAGCTGGCACTACCACTTCTCAGAATTCTATCTCAGGATCAAATTTCTAACAGGGTATGTTGGCAGAGTCGGCAAGCAGTTGTGTCTGAGGGAACCCCCTCTAGTTCTCCACTACTTCTAGCCTGGATGCCTGCTGTCTTCTGGTGTCCACAGGCACCAAAGTCCCAGAGCCCTGGAGTTATCTGTCTCAATGGCCATCAAATGAGCATTCTAGCTCCCACCACACAACCAGGTAAGGTAGGTAAGCACCCAGGCTGCAAACATATGACATCTGGATCCATCATGATCGTCTCCAGTGCACATCCTCCTTTCGGTTTCCTTGTTATCCTAGATCCACATCTCATTCTTTATTTAAGCAGCTAACACCCTCCCCTCTGTCATTCTGTGCACTTCCAGTTCAGTATGATGACAACCCTCAAACTGCCTCATTGAGGTTGGGGCCCTTGAATGAAGGGAGGTGCAAGTGCTGAATTTCCCTTCTGCCTGCTTTCTCCTGGAACCTGTCCTGGTAACCAAGACTACCTGCCATTCTACCCCAATCCCACTGCCTATCACCATGTACTGGACACACTGAATAAGCAGAGACGCATTTCTCTCAGGATTCACATATCATCTCCTGCTGGTTGATCTGAAGACACAGCTTGTGCAAAACCAGAACCAGGAAACCCAGCACAGGAATACTTTGTGGGTACAAGGGAAGTATTTCCCCAAGATGCTAGTGATTGCAACTTAGCTCTGTAAAGACTGATCTATAAATATTGCTGCAAAAGCACATGATTCCTCCAATACTTTTCAAACATGTAAAATCCATATTCTGAAATTTAAAAATTATTAAAAAGATAAAGTGTACATTTCCCACAATTCCAGCTTCATATTCTAAGTCACAGTAACTGAAAGAGAACTGCAAAAGGAGTGAGACAATGATCTTGGTTTCATTTTCCTTCTGTCTCCCTCTTTTGCCAGGTTTCACTTCTTCCAAACCTGCCATTTGTTTCTAAATTTTCCTTCTATTTAGTTTTCCGTTTGCCATTCCCTCTTTTTTTTTTTTATCTTCATTTTATTGAGATATATTCACATACCATGCAGTCATACAAAACAAATCGTACATTCGATTGTTCACAGTACCATTACATAGTTGTACATTCATCACCTAAATCAATCCCTGACACCATCATTAGCACACACACAAAAATAACAAGAATAATAATTAGAGTGAAAAAGAGCAGTTGAAGTAAAAAAGAACACTGGGTACCTTTGTCTGTTTGTTTCCTTCCCCTATTTTTCTACTCATCCATCCATAAACTAGACAAAGTGGAGTGTGGTCCTTATGGCTTTCCCAATCCCATTGTCACCCCTCATAAGCTACATTTTTATACAACTGTCTTTGAGATTCATGGGTTCTGGGTTGTAGTTTGATAGTTTCAGGTATCCACCACCAGCTACCCCAATTCTTTAGAACCTAAAAAAGGTTGTCTAAAGTGTGCGTAAGAGTGCCCACCAGAGTGATCTCTCGGCTCGTTTTGGAATCTCTCTGCCACTGAAGCTTATTTCATTTCCTTTCACATCCCCCTTTTGGTCAAGAGGATGTTCTCCGTCCCACGATGCCGGGTCTACATTCCTCCCCGGGAGTCATATTCCACGTTGCCAGGGAGATTCACTACCCTGGGTGTCTGATCCCACGTAGGGGGGAGGGCAGTGATTTCACCTTTCAAGTTTTGCCATTCCCTCTTTTGTAAGACTTCAGTTCACAGTCAAGATGGGGACATGGCCAAGTTGTTAACGCAAGTGCAGCTGCTGACACCATGCTCGGCAGATGTGATTCTGTGCTGTCACCAGCTGTCACCAGCCATGAAGCAGTCCTGCATCCTTGCAGGCCATCATGTGAGCCAGCCAGTAGACCCATGTCTATGAATATCCTTCTGCGTTGCAACAAAATACAGTCAGTGGAAGGTAGATGGAGCTATAATTATAGCTAATCATTTCTTATTCAAAGAGTATCTTTTTGGCAGCTCCCATCTTTCCAGGGTGGAGATGAAGGAAGAAGACAGCAGAGTCAGATTTGTGCTTAAGATTTGTGCTTACGATCACCTTGACAGCTGTGTGGAAAACAGATTTGAAGTGCTCCGAGTCAGGAAGTTAGAGGCTGCTGCAATGACCTGAGAGAGAGATGCTGTGGGAGATTGCTATCGTGACAGCTCCCAGCCACACCTTCCTGTGCTCACACTCCATCATGATGTGGCATGGTCACTTCTTCTAACAAGAGGTTGAGTTTACTTCTTCACACTTTTGAATCTGCCTTGGCCTTGTGATGTGATTTCACCAACAGAATGCAGTAGAAGCAACACACTGTGACTTCAAGACTAGACCATCAAAGACCATGCTGCAAAGAAGCCAGCCCAGCCCAGCCAGTGATGAGGCAGCATGGAGGGCAACAGTCACCCAGCCAGATGGCCATTCCAGCAATCTGACTGCAACCACGGAGTGAGCCCAGGCAAGACCAGCAGAAGAACCACCCACCTGAAATAATAAATTTGTGTTGTTTTAAGCCACTAGGTTTTAGGTACTTTGTTATGCAGCAGCAGATAACTGATTCAGAAGGTGCATTCCCTGAATTAGGGCAACAGTTGCATTCATTCATTCAACAAATATTTTTGAGCCTCTATTTTGTGACAGGCTCTATTCTAGCACTGTAATGAACAAAAATAGCTAAATATCCCTGCCGTCATGGAGCTTATATTCTAGTGGAGTAGAGGACAGGAGAGAGGAAGATGGCTTTGAGAGATATTTAGGAAGTAGAAATGGAAAGGCCTCATGATTGATTGAATACGGAGGGTGAGGAAGGAAGGAGTAACAAAGTGGATGCTCAGGTTCCAGCTTGCAATGATGAGGCCATCCAGGGATAGGCAGATTGGACAGGGAGTTGTTCAGTTGGGGAACATGGGTCACCCACGGAACAGCAAGCTTGCAGTGTATGCAAGAGTCTGAATCTCAAGGGAGATGTTCAAGATAAATATTTTGGAGATATTCTGTCCTGTATAATTCAGCAAAAATTTACTGAGTGACAACCACATGCCAATCATTCTGAGGCACCAGGAAATACAATGATAAACAAGACAGATACGAGCCATCCTTTCATGTAACTTATGGTTTTGCAGAGGAGAAAAAAAAAATCCACTGTGACAAGTTGTCTTCTAGGAAAAATGCAGGGTTCTGTCTGACACATACTTAGGGATCAGGGAATTTGGATGCAGGCTGTGATTGAAATCAGGACAATGAATGCTATCTTTGGAATACATAAAGAGATAAGGTGGACAAAATGTGGGGAAACATTAGCATTCAATGGGGAGCAGCACAGTAAAGGGATAAGATATAAGAAGGAGAAGGAGATATTGGGGGGAAGAGAGTCAGGAAGAAAGAGACTGAAAGAGTTGACTTTTGTGATTGACCAAAATCCCAGGGGCAAGACATTGGCGAGGAAGTTTCTGGCTACTCACATTCAAATTGTGTTCAAGTCCAGCAGTGTAAGCATTCCAGGCATGCTTAGAACCACGTCGCAACTCCCAGGAGGTCTACGGGGGGTGCTGAAGGCTGCTCTGGCAAAAGCCTGCTTCCACGTATGTCCAGGATGGGCATTCAATCAGCCAGTTCCCGAGGAGCTCCGCTTCCCTCCACTAGTATAACATCTGGGTTTTGTTTCCTCAAGTGCAACACTAGATTTCCTTTAAGCTGGCCAATTTATATTAATTCTGCCCTAATTCTTCATTTCTTAAAGAACATTATGACATCATCCCGCTTGGGGCCCAATGTTTTATGAAGCCTCCCCTGGCTAGAGCCTGCCTTTGCCGTGTAGGTGGACGCTTATCAAGGTTAATGAAAGCAGGACACAGACCACCCAGCCAGCTCTCATCGTCTGCCCCAGCGAGGAAACTGTGGCCCAATAATTTCAGATTCGAACATCCCCAAGTCATTTGTTTGGACCTTGGAAATGTATGTGACTAGACTTTTTACTCATTGGGATTCACCTGGATCAGGAACGAAGATGAATGCAGAAGAGCATGAGTAAATTTTGCCACTATATTACCTTTGAAGAAAATATTTGCTGAGCAAATGATAGAAAGAATAAACTACTTAAGAGAGCAAATTGTTTTCAAACTCTCACTTGGTTTAGAAGTATTATTTACATACACCCAAGGTACTAATTAGGAGCAGTTCTTATTTATTGAGGTGAGCCCCAAAGGACCTCTCCTGTTTGCATTTCAACATAATCAAGCTGTGCTTCCTCTGGCTAGTCTGTAGTTCAGACTTTTCTCTAACTTAGATTAACTAGTTATCTCCCCAGTTAATATTCACAGGTGATATTTTGATACAGCCATGCTGGATAGTTTCTGCTCAACACTCCATTCTACTCTGAGCCCCAGGAGGTTGACACTTGTGGTTCCCGTCTAGTTGGGTTCAGCCGGAAGGGGTTACTGGAAGGGAGGAAGGGAAGAAAAAGAGTGAGGTCGGAGCATTTACCCCCCAGGGTATGACGCTGTAGCCTCCACCCAGGGCCACAGCTGCTGTGGGGGTGGCCGCTCAGTACTGCTCCCCTTTCCGGGTTCTGGCGACAGCTGCCCCTGTAGTGGCTGCACTGTCAGTAGCTCCGTGGCACTGCTAGATCGTTCCCCTTAACCCTTAGTCTTAAACTCCGCCCACACCTTTGTAAACAGCTGCAGTCCCTTTATTAACCCTCCGCAGAGTACCCAGTTTGAATGTACTATCCGGGTCCTGCCTGGGCCCTGACGGCTGCCTCCCACGGGCCAGAGGCTGTGCTAAGTACCTGACATGCATTCGCTCATTTAATCCAGTCACTACCCTATGAGCTAAGCAGTTTTACCCCTCCACTGCAGAGATGGGAGAAAACAGAGGCTGCGAGGTTAAATAATTGTTCCAGGCTTGGACCACCGGCAGGGGGCTGAACAGGTGTCCTCTCACGGTCGGACCACGCGTAAGACTCCGATGTACCGCCTGTCAAAAGGCTGCTTCGCTCAGAACAGACTCGCCCTCGAGTCTGAACAGACGCCACGGGAAGACTAGAATCAGCTGGGGCACGGGACACATCACATTTGGATTAAATATTCACCATGATAAAAACAAAGAAAAGATATACAACCATGGATAACCCAAGGTTACTTTTTGTGAAAACAAAGAGTTGGCTCTCCAAATAATGAGGGCATGGGGTGGGTGGGGCCGGAGTGAGGCAACTGGGGAGACGCCGCTCAGAAAGGCAAGAGATGCCTTTGCAACCAGGTGGCAGCTCGGAGTCGAGTACACACGCTAACACCCGCGCCCGCTGTCTTTTAAAGCATTAGTGGTTCTTTATAAATGCTGATGCCTCAGAGGGCCTCAGGAATATTTATTTACTCCTGTCACCATTCTTCACCCAGGGTTTATGAAGTGATCCATCAATTCATGGCTGTCAGGGATTGAAGGGGCAAGATTCTTTCATGAGAAACAAATTGGATGTACCCACCTCAACCAGTCTCTTGGGGTTCATATAACACCTACGTTCGTTTGGGGATTTTAACGGTATTACATTTTTCATTTTGCTTGATTTTTCTTTACATCTCCAAGCTAAAAAATCTCCCTGCTCTGCCCCTGGTGGCTTTTAAGGTGACTGAGCTGCAAAGCTCATATCCCCAGAGGTTCCCCAGCTGCTATAATAGCCTTTAAAATATGATAGTAATCAAAATGTAGCAGAACAATATTAAAAAGGCAAACCTATGCACTATTTTCAGTGAATTATGAAAGCCACACACACCCTGCCTCCACTCCTTCTCTGCCCTGGACAGAGTCCCCATACCAGAGTTAACACCCTGAAATTTAAGCCTTGTGTTCTTGCTGAAACAGTTGCAAAAACAGACTTTCACAATCAGGATCTCCCAGGGCTAATGCTCACAATCCTGTTTGCTTGAATACAAAGAAGGCTCCCTGGACGAGTAGACGCTCTTTGAAGCTTCATGTTCTTGCGCTGAAGTTAAGGGTAGCCCTGCATGATGCTAAGTCTTAAAGGACAGTTCTCTCTCTACCCTGGAGTTTCTCCCTAACAAGTTGCAACTTTAGAAGACATGGAGGAATGCAAATAATAAGTATACGGGAAAAATAGAACAGACAGTTACAGATCTTTGGAGCTGAGCAGAACTGAGATTGAAATTCCTTTTTGTAATAGGGGATGAAAAGTGAAGGGATTGCCCAAGATTACACAACAGATTCATAACAGAGTGAAAAGTAGAGCTCATAATTTCAAGTACAGAGCTCTTTTTGCAGCATTCTCCATACAAATAGTGAGATATTTGGTAGTCCATTGAAAATATCATCTAACTCTCACCATCCACTCAATCTATAAATTTCTATATTAAAGAGTTTGGCCAGAAGAGGAACATTATTTTACCAGCTACATTGATTTAATACAGTATGAAACACCCTTTTGTGGCCCAGGTATTTTGTTCTTATTGCTGTTACTGTTCAGACAGAATATACAATTCAGGAGGGCAGGGACTATAATTGTCTTTTTCAAATTTTCCAGTGTCTAACAGACTGCCTGACATAATTAGCGCTCGGTACATTCTTGCCCTGTTTGGCAAAATCATTATAGGTAGAAAAGTTAGAACTAAATAGGTTCTATTTAAAAGGTACTAGGCTATTCTTGGGATGGTATCATGATGGCCAATTTTTTCAAATCTTCAAATATCTTTATATCTTATAGGTGACCTAGAGAAATTATTTTCTTCTGACATTAGCTGTTATTGTTTTTACACTGTATTATAAAGTCCACAAGGCTAAGGACTATTTCTGTATTATTCACCTTTGTATCTCCAGGTCCAAGCCCAAGGCTTGGCATGGAATGAGTATTCCATCAATATTTGATTGTTGTGCTTCTTTTTTCTTTTCCTTTTTTTTTTTAATTAGAGAAGTTGTGAGTTTACAGAACAATGGACAATCATGCATAAAATACAAGATTCCCATATACCACCATATTATTTTTGCATTCTGATGGTACATTTGTTACAATTGATGAAAGCATATTCTTAGAGTTGTACTATTAACTATAGGCCATAGTATAACTTAGGGTGCACTGTTTGTGTTGTACAGTTCCATGGATTTTTTTTTTAATTTTTATTCCACTAGCATATACAAAGCCTAAAATTTCCCCTTTTGAGCCACATTTGAATATATAATTCAGTGTTGTTAATTATGTTTACAATGTTATGCTGCCATCACTACCATTCATTACAAAAACTTTTCCATCATCCCAAATAATGTGCTTCTTTTTCACAACCCAATAAGAATATTTGCCAACTCTCCATTTTGTGATTGTTGACAAGATTCACAAATCTTCACTCAGAACTGTGGCTGGTTTCAAGACTGTAGCGAGATTTAACTTCCAAACCTTTTTTTTTTTTTTTTCATATCAAACTTGTAGTTTTATTCAGGCTTGATTTTAACAAATGTGTCGGGGACAGAACCCACTGGAAAGGGTGAAGCCCCTGGAGGCAGGATCCTCCCAGATGCCTGGGGTGAGGGTGGTTCCCCTCTTCCCCATCTAAAGGGGTTTGGGGAAAAACACAGGCAGGAGAGGGGGCTAGTCCCCAGTCTGTGGGGGTGGTGCTGTGGGTAAAGGGCTGTGGAGACAGGGGACAAGACCAGGGATAAGTAGAAGGGTACAAGATAAGCTCTTAGCATTTATAAGTGCAATAATAATGAAAGTGCCAACGAGAGCACCAGCAGCTATGTTACAGGACTGAAAGACTTGAGAGTTCCATAATCACTCAAAGAATCAATAAACTCTCTCTCACCAATAGAAAAAATAGTTTTGGCAACTGCCTCACCAATTCTAGTTTCTCATCTCAGGGGAAAGCATTTTCTAAAGTGTTTGTTCTTTTGAGAGCTTACAGATGGCAATGGCTTACATGCCTTTTTAATTCTAGTAACACACTCGTGATCCTAACCAAATTCCAAATACCATCAGTTGACTAGACTTGGAAATCTGGATGCTAGCACAATACATGCCAAATGCCTGTCAGTTACATTCTGAAATAGTAGGCAAAGACGTGGATGGAACGGCATTCCGAATATGAGGATGATGTGAAGAAAATAGCAGTGATAGGATGTTTGAATGACATCAAATAGAACAATAAAAATAAAACAAAGGGAATCCACATATATATGCATTGGTTCCATGTATTCAGAGCTTTAATTCCATGTGAGTTAGTTAACTATTGCTGCATAACAAACCACCATAAAATTCAGTGACTTAAAATAATAAGCATTTGTTATTGCTCACAATAATAATATCACTAGGAAGTCCCTTTGGTCTTGGCTGGATTCCCTCAGGTTTCTTCAGTCTGCTGTGGGCTGGGGAGGCAGCACTGGTCCCTCCCATATATTTGGTGATTGACAGGCTATAAGCTTCTACAAGAAAGAGTTAACATTACAGGCCTGACGTTGCTCTCTAGAAGGGGCTGTTTGCAGAGCTGACCCTTGACTGGTATCCGGGAACTTGGCTTTTGGAATGTTCCCCATGTTACTAACTGTATTAATTTCCTATTGCTGCTGTAACAAATTACACATTAATATATTTAGGCCACAAATATGGTGACTTAAAAACACAGATTTTTATCTTACAGTTCTGGATGTCAGAAGTCTAAAATGGGTCATCAGCGCTGTGTTCCTTCCAGAGGCTCCAGGGGAGAACCCATTCCCTTGCCTTTTCCACCTCCTAAAGGCTCCCTGTATTCCTTGGCACCTGGCTCCTTCCCCCATTTTCAAAGCCATCAGGGTAGCATTTTCAAAAATCTCTCCCTCACTCACTCTCTCTGATCTCTGATCTCTCTAACTCTGACTTTCCTGCTTCCTTCTATGTATATGTTTGAGATTACATTGGGCCCACCCAGATAATCCAGGAAAATTTTCCCATCTCAAGATCCTTACCTTGATCACAACTGCAAAGTCCCTTTTGCCATGCACTGTAACAAATTCACAAGTTCCAGGCATTAGAAAGTAGACATCTTCAGGGGACCATTCCTCTGTCTACCACACTCACTAATAAGGATGGTTTTGTATGCCTGTGGCACTGAACCCTACTGTGTCAGCTTTTCTAAACTGTTTGTGCAAACAATGTCATTTATGGTAGACATGGGCTTGCTTTCTGGGAATCTGGAATTTCAGTAATTGTGTTTGGTAACATAGGCAGAATGATAGCCCAATAAAAACTCTGGATGCTGAATCTCAAGCGGACTTCTTTGGGCAGAAATACTGTGCTTGTGTTACTGCATTTCATTACTGGAGGAAAAAGTGTGTTCAGTGTAATCTCCCTTCTGGGCAGGAGAAAACCTCCCTCCGTTTTGAAGACCTCCACCTGGACTCCGCTAGGCTCCACCTGATGTGTCTTTTCCCCTGTTTATTCTGTGTCCTTTTCCTGTAATAAACCATGAGTACAACCACCTTTGAGTCCTTGGAGTCCTTCTAGCGAGTCACCAAACATGAAGGTGGCCAAGGAAACCCCCAAACAAGGCTGATCTAAGGTAAGCCTTGGATAAGACAAGACTCTCCTCCATGTGGTCACTCATCCTCCAGCAGGCTCACACAGGCTTGTATTCTCATGGGAGTTTTCTGAAAGAGAGTACAAGCTTGCAGGGCCTCTTGAGGCCTAGTTCTGAAACTGGCACCCTGTCAATTCCAGAGCATTCTTTTGGCCAAACCAAATCATAAGGCAAGCCCATATTCAAGGGATGGAGAAATAGACTCCATCTTTTGTCTGGAGACATGCCCAAAATTCCATTGCAATGGGCATGGATATAGGGAAGCTATTAGTTGTGGCCATTGATACAATCGATCAACTCCATCCTGTTAAGAGCTTGGACAGTAGTCAATAATCAATGAGGAATGAGAACTATTATTTTAAAACAGGAGAAAAAGATAACAAAATTGATGCTTCAGTTCATTAACTGATGGTGGAGGGTAAAATGGATTGGCCATGGGAGAGCCTAGAGACAAAAAGAGCAGTCAGAAATCTATGGGCAATTGTTCAGCGATGCAATGATAAGCTTTTAGAATACCAGCCAGAAAGCCGGATTAACCAGTGGAAACCTATATTAATCAAGGCCAGTTTGGGTAGAGTGGTGGTATTCATAGTTACTCAAATATTTATTGAATGTTATGAGCAGAGTTACTGGCATGCTCAAAATCTCAGAGGTCGTATAGAATGTGGTTTCCTCTAAGGGTAATCAAATGTCCAGTGTGGCTGTAGTGTAGAGAATGAGGGAAGAATGCAACTAATGAGGCAAGGATGGTAAACAGATGGCCACAAGAAGGAATCTGGATTTATTCTAAGCATTACTAGAAATTATTGAAAGGTTGTATGCTTTAAAAATGGTAACTCATGTTGAGGGGCAAGAGTGGAAGTGGGAATATTAGTTAGGGCCTTGTGACTCAGTGTGGTCCACAAACAGCAGCATTGGATCTACCTGGAAGCTTGTTGAAAATGCAGAATCTTGGTCCTTCTCCAAACCTAGAATCAGAATCTGCATTTTAACAAAATCCCCAGGTGATTCATTTGAATATTAAAGTCTGAGGAACACCAAGTGGGAAGACCATGTTAACTTGACTGAGAGTAGAGGCTAAGGAAATAGAGAATAGAGAGGATGTCTTAGAGATGGTCAAGGCACACAGAAATTGGGCCAGGATTAAAAGCTGATATCAGGGTAGGTGAAATCAAGAGAGCAAGTCTCAAGACATGTGCAGATATTGGGTAGATGCAGGCATGGAACAGTAGTCTTTGATGTCAAGATGATTTCGGGCAGAAGTCCAGTACCCTGGACAGCTCCCAGAAACCAACTGCTCTCTGAAGATGAATGCCTGGGGATCTGCAGTTACCATCTATCCTCAAAACCTTGAAGTCATCCTTGACTATATCCTCTTGTGAAATTCTGATGATCATTGGGTTAAGTTCTATGATTCCTGAAAATCATCTTAATTACCCCAAGAGCTTTCTACTCCCCATGATAGAATGGCCATGGTGTCTGCTCTGATTTGTATACTCCCAGTGAAACTACAATCCTGAAGGAGGCCAGAAAGCTGAATTGAAGTGGAACCAGGCCCCTTTTCTGATATCATTTTCTCTCAGTGACTTCCTACCTCCATCCCCACTCTTGGAACAGGAGGTGAAGTGTGTCCCAGGTTCAGGGATTCAACCCCAAATAGAAACCACAAGAGCATTCCTATGGTGATAACCCTGAAAATGGAAAGGGTCAGATTTTGGGAAGATTGTGAACTTGGTGAAGGATACAGAAAGAGAGAGTTTGGAGTACCAGAACACCTATTTGTTGCCATGGTCCTCCTATTGCGCTCATCTGTCCTGCCTGGAATTGTGTGCAGCAAAAATAGAAAATCCCACTGACCATATGATATACCACCCATGTCACTCCCACTAAAAGCATGAAAATTAAAAACAAGTGTAAGTGAGAATGTGGAGCAATTGAAACTTCCTACACTGTTGGTGGGAATATAAAATGTTGTAACCATTACAGAAAAAAGACCATTTCTCATGAATTTAAACATACACTGTATGACTGTATGACCCAACAATTCCATTCCTAGGTAAAGCATATGTCCACAAAAAGAGTTGCACAAGACATTGATGTTCATAGCAGCATTATTCACAATTGCCAAGAGATAAAAGGCAACCCAAGTGTCCATAAACTGTGTCCCGGCCCGCAGGACGTTCAACGGAGGCTCCGAGTCCTGTGAGGGAGGAATGGTATGGGACAAGAGACACGAGGAATGACAGCAAGACAGGTTTCTGATCAAGCTGCAAAATTTTATTGAAGAGGCAGGGTATATATACTCTAAGGGTGGAGGGAGTGGCTAGTAAGGACGGGTGGCGATCTAGGATTGGCTGCTGCTGTTGCTAGGGTGGAAGGCAGATGTAGGGGGATTGGCGGTTGCTGTTGCTGGGGGTCTGGGATTGGTGGTAGCTGTTGCTGGGGTGGATGGCCAATGGGCGGCTACTGTTTAGGCGCGAACTAGCTACTGCTTGGGCGGGAACTACTGTTACTTCCTAGAAGAAGGCTAATTATAGCTTAGGCTGTTCTTGCATCAGCCCTGGCGGCCATGTTGCATGTCACCGGTATCGCTGAAGGTGAATATTATATATGCTACCTTAATTGTCCCCAACAAACTGATGAATGGATAACTGAAATGTGGTATATATACACACAATGGAATATTATTCAGCTGTAACAAGGAATGAAGTCCTGATACATTCGACAACATGGACGAACCTCCTGAAGACATCATGTTGAATGAAATAAGCCGGACACAAAAGGACAGATATTGTATGATATCACTGATTTGAAACAATTAGAATAGAGACAGAATCTAGAATATAGGTTACCAGGGGATGGGGTGGGGATAGGAAATGGGAAGTTAAGACTTAAAATGTACAAGTTCCCTATTTGCAATGATAGAAATGTTTCAGTAATGAATGTTGGTGATGGTGGCACAACACTGTGAATACAATTAGCAGCACTGAGATATTTATCTGAATATGATTAAAAGGGGAAACATTGTGTATATGAAAACAAATTTTTTAAAAAAAATCCATGGAACTACACTACACAGTAGGAACTACATTACACAGTGAACCCTAAGTTAAACCACGGATTTTAATTAATAGTACAATTATTAAAATGTACTATCATCAGTTGTAACAAATGTTCCACACCAATGCAAGGTGTTGGTGGGGTGGTGTATGGGAATCCTGTATTTTATGCGTGATTGTTCTGTAAACTCAAAACTTCTCTAATAAAGGAGAAAAAAAGAGTTACACAGGAACCTTTATAGAATCTTTATTCATAACAGACAAAAATTAGTAACAACCCAAATATTGTTCAACTAGAGAATAAATTTTAATATGTTTGTATAGTAGAATATCACTCAGCAATAAGAAATAATGAACAATGGACACATGCAACAACAAGGATGAATCTCAAAAGCAAGAAGCCAGGCACAAAAATGTACATATGATTCCACTGATATGAAATTCTAGAAAAAGCAAAAAGGAAATCAGAAAAGTTTTTGCCTACTGGATAGGGCAATAACTGAGTGGAAGAGAAAAGAAGGCAACATTCTCGGGTAACAGAAACATCCACATCTTGATTGGGAGCTGGTTACATAGATGTATTCATTTGACAGAACTCATCCAATAGCACACTTAAGATCTATGAGTATTATAATAGATAAATTTTACTTCAATAAAAATAAATTTTTAATTAACAACAAAAAAACCCCGCTGGCCTTAGATTCATTCCAAGGGTACATGTACCTGTATGTACTGGTTTGTTTCATTCTAGAAAAATCTGTGAGGGATACTCCACAATCCTTCTGGTCTAGAAAGAATGTGGCAGAGGGACTGGCAGTTTTCCCAAATGGTTGGTGCAAAGCTCAAGGCAGCTGGGCTTAGCAAAAGCTTTCATGCAGGCTTAGAATAATGCCCATAGCGTGTGACCATGAAATTGTAGCATCCCCACTGGAGCCTGCATATCATTGGAAACCTCATTAAGAATGGGCTGTCATCTCCTTCTAAGCTGCTAGAGCCTGATGAATTGCTCAGCTGCTGTTTCAGGCAGTTCCTGTTTCAATGACAACTGGGGGAGTAAAGAAAAGCCCAGGTTTTCAGTGTTGTGGAAATTCATTCCAATATAAAGGGCCCTGAAAGAGGAACCAAAGACTATGACTACAGAATAATGAGGCCACGTGCTCCTGGATCTGTGCTTCCTTTTTCCCATCACCAATTTTGTCCCACTTCTAGCTGAGCTTTGGAACAACTCCCACCTAAAGTGGATTAACTCCACTAACATATTCTGAGCATTTACTGTGAACCAGGTGCTATGCCATGTACTTGGAATACAGATAAAAGACAGTCCAAACCTTAGGAATTCAGTCTGATGGAAATTAGGCTGCTGTTACATCCATCATGTTTAATTTGATCCTTTCAACCTTTCTGAAAGGTAAGTAAAGTGGGATAATTACAATCCCATTCCACAAATGAGGAAACTGAGATTCAAGAGATATTAAATGATTTGCCCAATGTCACATAGTAATGACTGAAGTAAAGCTGACACTTAAATTCAGATATTCTTATTCTGGGTCTCATGTTCTTTTCAATACATGATGAAGATATATAAAAAATGAGTATGTGTTTTTTTTTCCACTGTAAGTTCAATGAGAGTTTTGTACTTCAGGCTTATAAAAGCCCCATCTACTTTCCACAGGAAGAAGAAAAAGTAACATAACTCAGGAAGTCTTGGGTCTGAAGAACTTTGGGAACTTGTAAGCATAGAACTTATGGGGAGGGTAAAGACTCAAGGCCCAGGTTGTACCTGGTCCTCAGGAAAGCATCTGGGCTTTCACTTGAATGCTGTCTGAATGGACATGGGAAGTGCAGGAACAGTTAAGACAGGGGTTCCACATCCACAACGATGTGACCTGATGGATGGGTAAGATAAATATTTAGTCAGGCAAGTGGCTGGTGGTCAGCGTCCAGCAACAATGGCATTCCTAAGTCTCTGATCTGTAAGTTACAGGCATGGGTGGCTCATCTTGGCAGGGAGAGCATCAGAGTCCAGTCAAACAGGAGGCAACTCAGAGCAGGCTTCCACATCTCTAAGAACGCAGGCTTTATCTCTATGAAAGCATAGGAACTCAGGCAGTTGTGAGGATCCAGGTAGCAAGTACAGAGGGAAAATCTCTTCCCAGTGTCAGTTTCCTCTTTTCACCCAAGACTAGAATTCCAGGGGGAGAGTCTGATTGGCTGAGTTTGGTCCACTTGCCTTCACTTTGGCTAGGGGTGAATAGGGCACCTTGAAGAACAACCTGTCCCAAAACCAGGGGTTGGTTCCTCAAAGGTAAATCAGAATGTTGTCGATGCTGTTTCCAAAGAAGCAACATGGATGCCGAGCAGGCAAAAAGCATGGATGTCTACTCTGGGGTTCATAGAAGACTGAAAGCCTAGGCAGGAAATCCAACAAGGAACATGGTCAGAGAACATAACATAAGCAAGAAAAAGCAAGAACTTCTCTGTGGCCCAGAGCCCACCACCATGCACCAAACTGCAGGTAAATAACAGCAAACAGCTTTCTAGATCCCACTGGACCCCAGATTAAGGCTCTTGAGATCCTTTCTGCCTTCCTCAGAACTGGCTCAGGAACTGGAAGAATTTGAAACTGCAATAGAATGATAACAACATTAGGCATAACATCTTGGAGAAGCTGACAAAAGTGGGGGCTGGCCAGAATGGAATGTGTTGTATTGAGCTCACTGTGGTTTTGTAGGTGGATAACAAGGATTAAATTACTTGGATTGAAACAGTTATACTGCTTGTGATACAGAAAAGCAAGATGAAATACTGCATCTGAAAAAAACAGAAAACAGTGGAAATATTTCAGTAACAGATCAATTTCATCAGAGAAAAACAGTCCATTGATCTGAAACATTTACCATGGTGTATCATTTAAAATGCTTTAGGTTGCAAGTAATGGTAAACTTTTATTTTCACTGGCACAAACAAGGAGGAAAGTTAATATCTCTCATAACAAGACATGCAGAGCTAGGCCAGGCTCTAGTAAGAGTGCAATTGCTGATTCAAGGTATTACAAAGGTCAAGGTGTTTTTCCCTTTCCACTATGTCATCCTCGTGGTAGGTCTCATCCTCAGACTGGCTTCCCTGAAGGCTGTAAGATGACTTTAGCGATTGCAAACATTCCTTTTAAATCTTGTTTGTTAGAATAAGGTTGCATACGTGTTCCTAAACCAATCACTACCAAGGAAAATTGTATTACTATATGGTTTAGACAAGGGGTTCTCAAATCTTTTGTTCTCAGGACTCCTTTACACTGCTGAAAATTATTGAGAAGCTTAAAGAGCTTTGATTCATGTGGATTATATTGATCAAAATGTGTCGTATTAAAAATTAAAACTGAGGAATATTCATAATATGTATCTAGTCACTTAAAAATAATAAACCTATCATCTGTTAAAATAATACACTTTTATGAAAAACTATCATCTCCAAATAATATTAATGAGAAGAATGACATTATTTCACATTAAAAAAATTTTTAATGTCTGACTTAATAGAAAACAGATGGATTCTCATACCTTCTTCTATATTCAATCTATTTGAAATATTGTTTTGGTTGAAGTAGATGGAAAAAAAAACTGGCCTTGTATGGATATGTAGTTGGAAAAGGGAGAAGTATTTAACAGCTTTTTCAGATCAGTATAGATATTCTTCTTTGATACTACACCAAAACTCAATAAGTAGTAGCTTCCTGAAGGCTAGTTACAAGGTGGATCTGAAACCATATCAATGAAATTTTTATATTTTGTTACATTAATATCTATTCGACTATCTTGAACTTTAAATGGATCATTTTCCCATGTATAATTTTGTAATGTCATACATTAGTCATTTGGAAAATATTATTTCACTGAATTATGCAGATATTCCAAATATTGATACATTTCATTATATAGTATCAAAACAATCATATGCATTACTATTACCGCTGATCTTATCAGAAAAGTCTTTAAATACTGGGAAGCTGTCAATAAACGCTGAGAAGCTGTCAAGCCCATGGTGGCAGATACAAATTTTTCAAATTCTAATTTTTGCTCTAAAGCTTGAATTTCATCACTGGCAACAAATAAATACTGTCCGCTGTTTTCCTTGAAATGGCCCACTTTGTCCACATTTGAGAAAATGTCCGCTAAATACACAACCTTCAGCTTAGACTATTCCTATACCTCCTACCTGCCCAATATTAGCTATGACTGGATACAAAACTGACTCTCAAGTTCATGAATCTGAGGTGGGAATTCAGTTCCAAACCCTATTACAGCTACTATTGCTGTAGATAGGGGAAAATCTGGGTACAGTAGTGTTCTCCTCCTTGGGCCAGGTTCTATTATTGTTTCATTAACAGTGAGCATAAAAATAAGCTATAAATATGTTTAAAAGACTCTGACCTCACCAATGGCAACTGTGACAAAGTTTTGGTACTTTGTCCCTTCAGATGCACAGAGAACAATTTTGATTTAGTATTACAGACAACACTAGGTTATCTGGTTTCCTTGGCAACATGCAGTTCTGCCCTAAGTAACAATCAAAGACTGAGGAGTTTCCAAGTTCCCTTCTAGCTCTAAACATTCTTATTCTGTGGACATCTGGGGCTGTAAGGGAGAAGAGTGCAGAGGTAAAACTATTAAACTCTTAAACTTTAAGAAATAGAAGCAGAGACAAAGATGGCTGCCTAGGAGACAATAGTGGAATTCGGGGAAAAGGCCAGCTAAGTTCCCTCCATGGGCAGAGTAAGATATCGGAAGTGTCCAATAGCAATCCTAAACTACCAGAAGTTTAAAGTATGCGCCAGTCCCCTCTGCTTACTAAGGCAGAGTAAAGAGTAACATATTGTTTAACTCATCCTTTTAAAAATGATTACAAATTATAAATTTCAGGAATTAAATTATTTTGCATCTGAGAAAACATCCTTATGTAGATAATGCATGATGAACAATTACTGTATTATACCATTAGGATCTCCAGTTTTAAGTATAGACATTCAGACAAGATGGCAGAAATTCATGTCTGATCAGAGGAAACAGCATGTGGAAGGTTGGGAAAAATTAAAAGGAAAATGGTCAAATGGGACCTGAAGCCTCTAGCACCTGCAATGGGACAGGTTTGCCTTCTTACAGAAACAAAGTGCCCAGTAGATTTTGACTGACATTCTTGAAGGAGACAAGCTAAGGGTGAGTGCCCCCTTTTCCGTAAGACATCTGCAGTTGTGTACCGACAGCCCCTTGCTTAGAGCCCTCAGGTTTAGTGTTCCTGTTAGTTTCTCTTTTGATACAAAGTCTCCATAAAGAGTTCAGGAGAAGCTTGTCCTTTTGTATCACACATAAGGCAAAAGGACACTGTAAGTGGACCCAGAAGAGTAACGAAAAGGGTCCGACATCTCCTGCCTTTGCTGGAGCGAAGCCTTGTCCACTGAAGTGAGCCTGAACGTGGAATTGTCCAAGTGCTCCAGGGGGCTGGTAAAGAGCAAGCCTCCAAGTTCTAGACAGAAGAGTCATCAGAAAGTTCACCAAAACCACCTTCATTACCAATGTTAGGGAACACAGCTCAGGGTGGTTGCCCAAACTGGTCTGCTAACCCCAGTCTTACGTTAGCCCACCCAAGAGAAAGTGAAGTCTGCAAGGCAAACACACTTCCAGGCTGCAGCGTCCTGCTCATCCAGAAGGAAGATGAAGAAGAGTGAGAACAAATCCCAACTCGTCCATGCTGAGGAGCTGTGGGAGATCCACTCCGCCCAATAAACAAATGTAGACCAGCGAGGTTACCTACCATCCAAGGATTCACTCCCTCAGACAGGAGAGGAAGGGCAGGGCAAGAGGTGGCTGTATTTAGGGAAAATCCTTCACGGTACTGTCTGGCTCACCGAGGAGAGGCAGCCCCATGTCTGTCAAAACCTAAAACAAATGAATATTCATGACAGTTAGAAAGGCTTATTAAATCTTGCCAGTTTAGAAAATAGGAATATCTCAAATATTGGTCTGTCTGCCAAGCTTTGGGTTCTAAAGGCTGTTTGCTTGCAAGATCTGCTTCACGAAGGCCATGGGTCCAAGAGTCTGCCAGGGACGGCTGGCGACAGCCGGTGGCCCCAACAGCTGGGACACAGCGTGTGCGTGGGGGTGGAGTGGCCGACCCTGCTCTGCTGCCAGCATCTGTGGGAGCCTTGAGCTGTCAATATCCTGTTAGGAACCACTTGGAGGTGCCAGGTGGAATGGTTTCGTGCCCAGAGCCCTGGCACTCTGTTCCCATTCTAGCTCCTCCAGGGACAACACCTGGCCCTGAGCCTCTTCCCGGTTGGCTGGAGGCTGTCTCCTCTCAGCCAGATTCCTGCCAGCCCTTTTTCTGCCTAGATTCCACCTCCCCCGACATTGTCCTTGATGTTCCTTGGATACCCACCGGACCCTGAGAACCACCGTTGCTGCACCTCCCTCTCTCCCTCCCTCCCTCCTTGGATCAGATCTTGAAACCAGACTTCTCCCACTGAACATTGCTGACACTCCCAACTGAGGCAAAGAGAACTGGCAGGAAACTAGCAATCCCCCTCTCAGCTGCATTTGCCTGACATGGGAATCAATGGTAAAAAGCTTTTTGTGCCCTTGCTCTGTACCCTTTTCTCCTTCCCTACTTCTCTCAGCCTTCTCCCCTCTTACATTCTCAGCCTCGCTCCTTTTCTTTGTTCTCTTTCAGTGTCCACTTTACTCTCCTTCCTCTTTCTCTTTCTGGGGTTTTTTCCCCCTTTTTTTCTGCCCCTTTCCCCTTTCGGTTCTTCTAGTTTCTCACCTTGTCCCACACATAGATGTAATCTGGCTGCTTGTGGTTGTACAATAGTCTTCAAAAAATCTCTCTGCAGACCCAATTTGCCATGTACAATTCTTCATCCAAAATTTAGGTAGAATGATAATGTTATGCCACTCCTTGATTGAAGACCCTGCACTGACTTCATAGCACCCACAGAACAGAACCAGACTCCAATATGGTGGACACTGCCCCTCATGAGGTGCCCTTTCATGCCTTCTTTCATTCACTTCATTGTTTATAGGTTCAGCAAACAAATGAATTTATTTACTGGGCACATAATATGAGCAACTACTGTGTCAGGACCTGGAGATAAATACTGCATAAAAATAAAAATATTTACATATGAAATGATATGACATTTGGGATTTGCTTCAAAATAACCAGGAAGTGGGGAGTGGAATTTGCTCAAGGGGAGAAGAATACAGAAAACAAGATTTGCCATGAGTTGAAGCTAGGTGATGGGTACATGTGGTTTCATTAGATTATTCTCACTACTTCAGTGTATGTTTGCAATTTGTTGTAAAACAAATGATGAAAAAAAATGATGGACAGACCAAAGCTCCAGAAAACATTTAAAAGACTGCAGTAACGGGGAAAGCACTGAATCAAGAAAAAGTCCACTTAAAAGCAGTAGGATTTCCTGGCACCCTGGTTGGCCCCTTCCTCACCCCTGACCAGCTTGGTCAGAATTGGACTGTGCTCCCAGTGCAGATCCCTGCTTCCCAGAGGAAGCAGATTAACCTTTGTGCACATACTGGCAGCATGCATGTCCGGCCCAAGCTGTCTGGTGGTGGCCTGAAGGACTGAAACAGGATCCACATCACGTACTCACTGTCCCAGAACTTGTGGGAAAACAGTCAAGTGGCTGCCTGGGCAAGGGTTTGCTGG
Organism: Choloepus didactylus; assembly: GCF_015220235.1. Lineage (NCBI taxonomy): Eukaryota > Metazoa > Chordata > Mammalia > Pilosa > Megalonychidae > Choloepus > Choloepus didactylus. The sequence continues at coordinate 57,124,790 of NC_051320.1, read as the reverse complement.
ATGTAGGACATACAGTGCTCAGGTCTGTGAATAGTGAGTAGGATCCACTTGTATCCATGTAAATAGGGGGATCCCTAGGGCCATTTGGGCATGCCCAAGACAGGACACATGCACAGAAAGGATCAGAGCAGACCCTACATTTTGGCGGCTTCAGGCTATTCTCTAAACTCATATTATGGATAAGCTCTGAAGGAGAGCACTCACACAGGTCAAACTGAAAAGACTTCTTTTTCTCTCCCTCCCCACCCCGTTTTCTTTTGTTAAGTCCTGGCATTCAAGAAAAACTCTATATAACACTAGCTGGATATAAGCTTATGGAACAGATGTCCCAGAGTCTAAATTCCAGTAATAACATATTAAAATATCAGCATGTCCAAGTTTCAATAAAAGATTGCAAATCATACAAAGAAATAGGAAGTGATGGCCCTGGCAAAAGAGAAAATTAAAGCTTTAGAAACCATCAATGAGGATGACCCAGACAAAGACTTTAAAAAATGGTCTTAAGTATGCTCAAAGAGCTAAAGGAAAACATGCACAAAGAACTAAAGGAAATCAGGAAATCAGTAGATAAACACAAAGAGAATAACATAGAGAGATGGAATTTATGAAAAGGAACAAATTAGAGCTGAAGACCACAGTAACAAATCACAAATTCCCTAAAGAGTTTCAACAGCAGATTGGAGCTGGCAGAAGTAAGAATCAGTGAATCTGAACATAAGACAATTGAAATCATCCAGTCTGAGGAGCAGAAGAAAGAATGAAGAAAAGTGAACAGAGCCTTAGTAACCTGAAGAACCTGTGGGACGCCATCAAGCATACAAATATTCACATTGTGGGAGTCCCAGAAGGAGAAGAGAAAAAGGGGCAGAGAGAATATTCAAAGAAATAATGGCTGAAAACTCCCCAAATTTAACAAAAGACATGAATATACACATCCAAGATGCTCAATGAATTCCAAAGAGGGTAAACTCAAATATACCCACATATGACATATGCCAAGATGAAGAGAATTCTGAAAGCCATAAGAGAGAAGCAATGTGTAACATACAAGGGAGCATGCCAATTTCTCTTTAGAAACCATGGAGGCAAGATGACTTAACATGCTGAAAGTAAAAAATTGCCAACCAAGAATTATGTATCTGGCGAAACTGTCTTTCAAAAATGAGGAAGAGATTAAGACATTCTCAGATGAACAAAAGCTGAGGGAATTCATCACCGCTGTGCTGGTCCTACCAGAAATGCTAAAGAGAGCTCTACAGGATGAAAGGAAGGGGCACTAGAAAATATATCAAAGTGGCATGAAGAAATAAGGATGTCCAGGAGGGGTAATAACATGGGTAAATATAAATGTCAGTACTATTGTGTTTTTTTGCTTATAATTGCACTTTTTGCTTCTTACAAGATCTAAAAGGCAAATGCATAAAACGTAATGATAATTACATTTTGGACTCATAATGTATAAACATGCAATTTGTGACAAGAACTACATAAAGATGGGGGAAAGAGGGTCACAGGAACATAGTTTGTTTATATTTTTGAAGTTAAGTTGGTATCTAAGCAAACAAGAGTGTTACAGATGTAGAACACCCATGGTAACTATAAAGAAAATATTGGCGAATATGCAAGCTCACAGAGACAGAAATTAAAGTATAGGTTGTGAGGAACGGAGGTAGGGGGAAAGGGGGATCTAATGCTTAATGGGTGTAGGGTTTCTGTTTGGGGAGATGGGAAAGTTTTAGAAATGGAAAGTAGTAAGCATACTGCAACATTGTAAATATGAGTAATCCCACTGAATGGTATGTTTGGGAATGGTTGAGATGGGATGTTTATGTTGTACATATGTTCCCACAATTTAAAAAAAAATGAGCAACTAAAGAGATAATGACAATTAAATGCAATATGTTATCTTGGACATGTTCTAATCAAGGGAGGAGAAAATGGGGACATATGAAAAATTGGAATATAGCTGTAAGCTTTATATCAGTGTTAAATTTCTTCAAGTTGATAATGACACTTAAGGTGGTTGTCTAAGTGAATATCCTTGGTCTTAGGAAATGTGCATGGAAGTATTAAGTGTTCAAGGAGCATGGTGTGTACAATCTACACTCAAGTGTTCAGAAAATAGATTGATAAATAGAGATGTGGATAGATAGATGAATTGATACATTGATAGATGGATAGATAAATTGATATGGCATATGTTGCAAAACGTTAACACCAGTGGATCTACGTATCTTGAGGGGTTGGGGTATATAGGAGTTCTCTTTATGGGGTTTGTTTTATTTTTGTAACTGTCCTTTAAGTTTGAAAGTATTTCAAAATAAAAAGTTAAAAATAAAAAAAAACGATGAGGCTGAAGAGGATTGATATGTCTCTAGATTCCCTTCCCTGACAGTTCCCTATACACTCTCCTTCAGCCAAAGTAAACTTTCAGTTCCTCAAATAGTCCAATACTTGCACCTCCAGGCTTTTTACACGACCTCTTCTTGGAACCCTATTTCCTCCATTCTTCCCTACTTGTCCTAGCTGACTCCTACTCAACCTGGAAGCCAAGCTTAAACAATACTTTCTCTGGGAAGCCTTTCCTGACACCTCTGAACCAAGTGAGGGGTCCCTGTTCTGTGCCCCCACAGCGCCTTATCACAGCATTGTTACGATTTATTGAAATTGTTTTTTAAAATGTCGGACAATGTCTTCAAATATCTGGGCTACAAGCTCAGGAATTGTTTCTGTCTCACTCCTCATTTTGTCCCCCAAGCATAGCATGTGGTGAAGCTCAATAATTGCTGAATAAATGAATACAATGAACTATGTAAAGTCTCTAGCAGAGCAGCTGGCACAAATCTGGTGACATTACATGGGCTGGCATGGGATGGGTGAGGAAAGGGAAGGCGTTACCTTGACTCTGGCTGGGTTGGTACAAATGTCACACCCTGTCTCCCTTGCCAACGGTCAGGCATTTCCACCTGGGCCAACTGCTTCAGGTGCAGGGTCCACTAAGAGCAGTGTCATAGCAACTTTCTGGGGAGAGAAATTTTGAAGCTTATTTTGTAAAGTACAATCTAATGACCCAGTAATGCTTTTTCTGGCTTTTTAGTGATGTATGAAGCAATCTAATTGCAGGTCACCACAGAATCAAGAATGACATTCACCGAAACTGCCTTCTTAATAATACACCACCTGCATCCCTTCATATCTTAACACAGGGTATATAATTACAAACTGTAAGAAATAATATGGTTTGTTGTTTAACAGAGCATACAAGTTTGCTGACACACATGCTGGGTATATACAGGCACCTCAGTGAGGCCCTTCCTGAGCACTCTACCTAAAACCACTCCATCCAGCCTCACTCTCTCCCATCCCCTGAGCAATATTTTTAAAGCAGTCATTAATACCTGCAATCATGTATGGTTGACTTGGTGGTGGTCTCCTCCACTTTCTCCCTTTAGAATGTAAGCTAATTGTGAGCAGAGACTCTGCCTGGTGTTCAGTCTCCAATATGTAAAACAATCTGGGCATATGGGAGGCGTTTGTTGAATGAATGAATGAATGAATGAAAGTGATATTTATTACCGAGCAGGAACCCTGTGCAATAATAGAAGCAAACTTTTTTTAAATTGTAGTAACATACACATCATATAAAACTTGCCATTTTAACAGTTTGTAAGAGTATAATTTATTTACATAAATAAATAAATTTTCATTAATTACTTTTACAATTTTGTGCTACCATCACCACCTTCCATTACTAAAATTTTTCACTATCACAAGCAGAAACTCTTTACCTGTTAAGCAATAACGCCCCATTCCCCTCTCCCCAGCCCCTTACCCAAGAAAAATAAAAACATGTCCACAAAAAGACTTGTAGAAGACAGTTCATATTACCCTTATCATAATGATAAAAAAAAACGGTTAAAGTCCAGGTCTCTATCAACAGGAGGATGGATAAACAAACTGGTATACCTATACAATGGAATTTTACTCAGCAATAAAAAGGAAAGAATAACTGACACAAGCAACAACATGGATGAATCTCAATAGCATTATACTGTGAATGTAAAATAGTGCAGCCACTGTGAAAAGCAGTATGGGGTTCCTCAAAATGTTAAATACAGAACTACCATATGACCCAGCAATTCCCTTCCTAGGTATAAACCCAAAGAAATTGAAAACAGGGGCTCAAACAGATACTTATATACCAGTGTTCATAGCTGCATTATTCACAATAGCCAAAAGGTGGAAACAACCTAAATGCCCATCAACAGATGGAATGGATAAACAAAACATGGCACATACAGACAATGGAATATTATTCCACTGTAAGAAGGAAGGTATGAAGTTCTGAGATATGCTGCAGCATGGATGAACCCTGAAAACATTATGCTGAGTGAAATAAGCAAAGCACATAAGGGCAAATAGTATATGATTTCACTTATATGAACTATCTAGACATAGCAGATTCATAGAGACACAAAGTAGATCAGAGGTCACCAAGGGATGGTGGGCAGGGGTTGTTGCTTATTGGGTACAGAACACTTGTAAATTTTAGAAATTTTAGAAGGAAAGAAATGCCTCTCCCATTTCTATCATCATCAATCCTCTCTGACAGGCAAATAAACCCTAGACAGGAAAAGTCCCCATGATGCGTCTGCACAGGATTGCTGTGTCCCTGGTGTGGCACAGAAGAGAGTAGCCAGAAGCCGGAGGTGATGCTGCCATGGGCATCTCAGCAGCATCTTGGCTGTACTGATGACCAACGGCCAGACAGGTGCCCTCCCAGCCAGTCAGTACTTTGTTAAGCTCCATAATCCTACCTCAACTCTGGGAAGAACTATCCTTAAGTTTTTATCTGCCTGAAGGGAGGTTCAGCTTTAGAAAAGGAAAAAAAATAAAATAAAATGAAGTGGGAAGGCACAAAGTGGAAATTAAACCGAGGCAAATTGTTGGCCTCTTGGCACCAAATACATTTTTGACTAGTTCCAGCATCTTTAACAACCATGAATCCTCCCGTGGACTCACTAGGAGGCACAGAGAGGCCAAGAGAAGGCACTGTGTCCAACAGTCTTCCAGCAGCAGACCGGCCTGGGTCCGGCAGGTTCCCACCACCCTTTTCCTGCAGACAGCTCAGCCAGGCAAATAAGAAGCTAAGACTTACCCACCTGTCTTTTTTTTCTTGTCACTAATCTCATTGCTTCTTCCCATAGCATCTCCTATTTGTCACTCCTTTTCTATTTCCAAACCCCTCATACCATGTCAGTGTTAAATTACATGTGTTTCATTCCCCTTCTCTCTCTCAAAAAAGAAGAAAAAAGAAAAATAGAAAAAAAGAAAGAAAGAAAAACTTTTGGTGAGAAAACAGGTCGAGAAGGGAAATAATGTGAAATGCTAGAGATAAGCCAGGATATGAGTACTTGTCCAGCTACCCGGCCCAGGACAAACTACCTCAGTTTTGTCATGAGGAAATAGGGATAATAATCCCTGATTGTGAGAATTAAATTACTATGGATGTAATTTTTTTGTGTCTTAAAAAAAATTTTACCTTTAGATTATCTGTATGTATTTTTCTATAATTTGCTTCTTTTCATTTAATACTGAAATTTGAAAGCACTCTGTAAAGATCAGTATGGAGCAAATGAAATATTATTATTAGTCAAAACAAAAAAAAATATCAGTTGGCCAGAGGGGAGACAAGAGAAATATGGGTTGAAGAGAATATCATGTAATAAATTTAACATGGTTTGTTACCAAAAAATATATATACTGAGTGAAAGCGACCTGAGCAGAAGAGTGCACAGTGTATGACTCCATTTAGATGAAGTTCCAGAACAGACAAAACCAATTTATGGTGGATAAAAATCAGAGCAGCAGTTGCCTCTGGTGGGCAGGGGTGGGGATTGACCGGGTTGAGGAAGGGAGGAACTTTCTGTGGTAATGGTAATATTTTGTATTTTGAAAGGGGTTAGAAGGAGGTCAAAACTCTATGGTACCCTTATGATTTGTGCATTTCACTGAAAATTTTACTTCAAAAAAAAAAAAAAGAAAAGAAAAAGAAAAAACTGTAAACAAATATTGAACTCTTATTAATGGCATGCATTTAAGGGGAAGTGTACTAATGTCTGCAACTTAATTTAAAATTCATTAAAAATAAGATGTATTGATGGGTGATATGTGACAAAGCAAGTAAATGTTAACAGTAGAATCTAGTTGTGGGCATATGGATGCTCACTGTAAAATTCTTTAAACTTTTCTCATGTTTGAAAATTTTCATACTTAAAAAAATTAGAAAAAAAAAAAATTTAGAGGCCCTAAACAAGACTCTTGCCCAAAGATCTAACCACTCCATTTCTGCATAGAAATGGGCCTAAGTAAACCATAATTTAATAATAAAAGTTCTTTTAAAAAAAAGATCTTAAAAGAGACTAAGATGTCCTTGGGATTTTTATTATTAATCTATGGGGGATTTTAAAAAGTATTTAGTATGAGTATCTGTCAATAATTTGGAAAAATTCAAGTAAGATAGATCGTAAAATGTAAATATCATATGACATGATCAACTTGGGACATTACTACTGCAGTTTTAAATCAAATCCACCAGATGGCAGAGAAAAGAAATCACAAAAACCATGCACATTTCAAACTTAAATGAATAATGGAAAATATTTTATTACTGCTGCTAATAGAAAAGATTTTCATATTTTTAACATAAAAATTCAGTACACAGGACACAGAATAATAAATCTGTAATCTAAATATGAACTCCAACTTTTGCCAGAGGATGTTGACTTATAGAGACAATAGTGATTATTGTGATTTACCATATACATTTGCACAATTTTACTCTCTTTTGAAGGTTATCCTTTAAGTGTGTGTGTGAGATGGCATTGCAGTTAGCCCTCCCAGCTGTTTACATCATGAATCAAGAGCATCCATCACACCCATCAGTTTTGCAGTGATCCCAGCCTTTCCCTCTCCTGCCAGGACCCAGAAGCCAGGGAGCTCTAAATTCCTGGCCAAAACACCTACCTCACTACACTTAACAGTTCTTTAAGTATGCTTCTTCTTACTTTAAGCAAATGCTTTACCTACTGTGATGAAAATTTCAAAATAGAATTAAATGATGTAAAGAGAAAAAGTATTCCCTACAGTGTAATTACAATGAAGCTAATAAATGAGTAGACCAGACACATTTGAGTTATTCATAGAAATCAATATATGTTTTATACATAAGATCAACTTCATGATTATTCTATTTGAGTAGGCTTTGATTTGGCTCCTATAATTTCCATAGAGATTACTAATTAGCCTACACATTGAATTAAAACAATTCCCCTACTCTGAGATAACAATGGAACAGTGACAATTTAAGAAAATTTCAACCGTTGCATAACTTTTTTTTTTTTTGAAGGAGGAGGAAGGTAAGAAAGAAAATAAAAGTCAAATTTGTGAAGCCAAAATTCCTTTAACAAATACATTGATCACATTTTTGAATCGTTTAAAGTAACTGTCCATATAGTGATTCTACAGGTGTATATTATGCTACTGGGACACTCAAGAGATGGTCAATGTAAAGGGGTCTGTGATATGAAATGTTGAGTTATTCAGCAATAGATACAAAACAGCAGCCAACTGCTCTCAGAAACTAACTTCATTGATAATAACAAAACTGGTTTAACATCAAAATCCCATAGCCTGCTTTATGTTTTGTTGAAACATAAATTCCTTAGCAACCTTCTTTATGAATTTTGAGATGTGCACCTGAATGCTTCCTGACAAACGTCATCCTATGGGAACAGAACACGAGAACTCTCTCATCATTTCAGAGCTTTGTGTTAGTCTCTGTTGGACTTGTCTAACAAGTTGATTCATCCCTTTCCTAACTAGGCAGGAACCAGTTATAGTGGGGTTACTTAGGATCACACCCTTCTTTAAATGCCTATTCATCTGCATTTCCCATATTTTGGACCTACTAAATGTAAGGTAGCATCTGTCTTCATTCATATTTCAATACGAGTTTATGACCTGAAGTTTTAACTCGATCTCTTCTTGATCACAGTTCAGGCTAAGCATTTCTATTATGAAAAAAAGGTATACCCACCAAAAAGTACACTCTAATAATTGCAAATGATAGTTTTTCTGAAAATTAAAGAACTGCAGATTCATACTGAGTTCTTTTATTTACTAGCAAGAAAAATAAGGGATTAAAATATTTATGCTTCTGTGAAAACTTTTGACTCAAATATGACACGAATTCTCCTCCTATTTCTCTCAATTTCTTTCCCCCACATCGAATTGTCCCAAGACTGTAAAAGTATTTTTAGAAAAATAAACCAACTTTCACCTTAGTTATAATTGGTTTTTAGTCAATACTAAAACATGTTTTTAACATTGTAAAATGTCTTTCCCTCCAGCAACTAGGGTTATTTTATAAACCAGCCAACTACTTGCAGGCATTCCTCTATATGGCCAACAAATACTGCCTGCCACAATGTCAGCATCAATTAAGTGTCACAGAGATATTATTATCCCTGTAAACAAATGTAGAAACTGAGGCACAATAAGGTAGCATGACTTGCCAAGTTGATGTGGAAATTTCACATCTTCTGAACTGAGTGGCTGGTTAGGTATATGACTAACCTATAGGCTTATGGGACAAGACTTTGGGTCCAATCCCTTGGTGAACCAGATAATGATACACTATTTATGGTCATAGATTTTAGTGAACTAAACATTTGACACATGTAAGCCATAGGTCGAAAGATGGATTAGGCAAGAGAAAGATCTGTGTATATCCATCCACCCCCCCCACCCCCCCCACTGACAGAAAGACAGCTGAAAGCACAAGCCCTGTGGAGGCCAGTCAGTGACAAAATTAAATATTAAGGATGACATCTGCACACACACACACACATCTAAATTTTAACTATGCCTGGTATGCTGAAGTATCCTGATGACGATGTTGAATGAACTCATACATCATATTGCATTTGTCGCAAATGACACATCATTTGTTTATTAAAAACATCCTTCATTTAATTGTACTTTAAATCCCAAGTATCTAAAGATAGTTCTCTTTAAGGCCAACCAATTCATGCTCTTTGTTGATTTTCTGAAATTATATGAAAGAATAAAGTGAAAATAAATTAAAAATTATGAAAAAAAAGTTGAAACTAATGCTTGGGTATAACCACTCCAAAGCTGCTTTGGAAATAGGGAGGGTATAAAATAAGTTTCTCATATTTCATATTTAGCAGTTATAATTGTATTGTTAGAATCCAAATTGTAATCACAGAGGGACATCTACTCCAAATCCTTTGTTTTACAGACTGAAAAAGTAAGAGAAGAGATGCTAAGAGATTGCCCTGTGCAACCCAGAAAAGCAGCAAAGCAGGAATTAGAACCCACAAATGCTGTGCATGCCGCTATTCCATGATCACTTTCTATCTGCATAAAAATGACCATGAAACCATTCTGTCTAAACTACTAAGAGCTGGTATCAGAACGCTCAGTATCAGTATCTTCGATAGAAATAGCCTCAAAAGTAGTTCTGACTCCTAATGATAGTTCGGAGCACCTAGGCTTGGTCACAACAATAGAGAGAACCTTGGCACCCAGTGTTGAGCACTGTGAAGTCTGATCCATGGTATCAGAGGTTCACACCCAGATGGATGAGATTTCTCAGCATTGGAATTCACTCCCAAGGCAGTGTGTTGTAGGGGAGAGATGGCAGTCTTTTGAATCAGATAGATTCAGATTCTCAGTCCTGGCTCTTACTTACTAGCTCTTTAGCATTCTTTAGGACACTCTGAATACTAACGAACTTTTTTTTTTTTGATGGTTTTTTTTTTTTTTTTCATTTTTATTGAGATTGTTCAGATACCATACAATTATCCAAAGATCTAAAGTGTACAATCACTTGCCCCTGGGTACCCTCATACAGCTGAGCATCCATCACACTTAATTTTTGTAACGAACTAACTTTTATATGGGAAGATAATACTAAGGACCTAGCCTCAGCAGAGCATGTGCCATGACCAGCTTTTCCAGAAGAAACAAATAATAGCTGCAGCCTGCCATTCTCCATTCCTGAATGTCTTTGTCACTTTACACTTTAGGTTAAAGTCGTTTATTTTGAAACATCTGGCCCCATCTAGGGGTTTTATCTGTGGTTATGAATACTGCAAAACTACATGACCAGCCCGGGGACTGAATTAAAAGACCTGGGTTATCATTTGTAAAGTTTCCTAAGCAAGCGAACAGAAATATAAAGAACATGAAGAGCAGGGGGTTCCCCCAGTTTAAACAGGCAACAGAAACTGAATGTAGGTCATTTCAAGCAAGTATTTCCCTTTAGCTCTACTCTTCCCCCAATCACTTACTTAGTTCTCTCCTATGGTATATTGAAATTTCATTTTCATTTTACATAGGATTGTAAGTGGTCTTGGTTTCAAATTTTCATACTGGTGGAGATGGGGGTGATTTTTATTCTGCTTTTCATAAGTAAATTATTTTAAAAGAACTCTGAAGTTCATTTTAAGTAATCAAATCATAGAAGCTCAAGAACTGGAAAGGGTCTTGGAAGCCACTTAGATCAACCCTTTCACTTTTTTTTTTTTTTTTTTTTTTTTTTTGATTTCAGGTCCCTTTATTGGAAAATGACAATCCGGGAATTTGCCCAGAGCTACCTGAAGGAGAAAGACAAAGAATGCAACCAGCCTATTCAGATAGCCTCCCTGGGGCCTTGGCCCAGGCACCTCTTCCTCAGGATTTCCCCCAGGGTCTGTTCATTCCTGCTGCTCCTACCGTGCTCAGTGTACAGGCATCTTGGCTGAAAGCACTGGAGCCCCTCTGAGCAGGGCGTGGGGGGGCTTTTACAGTGTGAGTCCTGGAGGAAGGCGACCCCTGCCTCTCATTACCAAGCTTCAGGAACCAGTGCCTCCTCCCGGCAGCCAGCTTGGGCGCACCTGAGCCAGGCCTCTCCGACTGCGTGCTCCAGTGCAGCAATGTTGTCTTGAGGGAATGACCCAGGCGCCGGCATCGCTGAGAAATGGCTCAGGCCAGCAGCAGGTCCAGCAGCTGCAGTGGCCAGTGTGGGTGCGTCCTCCCTTGATTCCACCTTTCCCTTTCCTGGAGGCTTTTCTCCCGCCTTCAGTGGTGGGCTGAATAAGGACCCCCCCCAAAGATGTCCATGTCCTATCAACCCTTTCACTTTATATCTGGGGGATCAGTCATTTTAAAATTCTTCTGAGCCTTAATAGCTTAACTACTATTAAAATCAAACAGAATATAATTAATCATGTAATTAAAAGCGATAACAATACAGTCAAAAAGTGGTTAAATTTCAGAGGAAACTGAATTTTTTTTTTCTTGTTTTATTCATTGTCTTCTCTCCTCCAAAGTAATAGATCAAAGTGGAGATGTTAGAAAAAAGTCTTTGCAGATCATCAGAAGCAAGGAAATGTAAGTACTGTCCCTACATGGTTATAAATAAAATAATGCCTGGGCTTGCTTAATTTGGAATATAAAATAACAGGAATATAAAATGACAGAAGGTATTTGGAGAAGAGATTTCACAAGATCATGGGTCTCTGTATGAGACGATCTTGCCATCATCAGTGCAGTGGGCAGACCTCAAAATCAGGACCACCTATCAGACCAAGACAGCTTTGTTAAAATCAAGGCAAAGGCCCACTTTCAATAGACATCTGTATGAATTCCTGTCTGGAGAAGAATGAATCATTCCAGGCTTGTTTCCTATTTTGTTTTGGTCTTCCCCCTTGCTTAAGAGTAATAATGGAAAGACAGCAAGGCCAGCACATTAAATTTGGATACTCTTCTCCCTCACTCATTCAGCTGCCTGAGAATCCAGTGATAAGGATGGTATGTAGAGAACCAGAAAAATGGAAGGGTGGCATCTGAGGCATGGACTTACCTGGAATGAAAAGTAGAGACTCTAATTGCATGGAAATGCCAAGGTTGCTAATAATACTTGGGCTTATTATAGCATCTGTCTTTCTAAAGCACAGCAGGCTCTGAAGACATACAGACTGCCTGGAAACAAAACAGAGTTAGATTATTCGAAATAACATAATTTTTAAAATTCTCTTTTTATTTTTAACTCTTTTTATTTTATCACATGCACACATTTTAAAAACTCAACTAGTCCTACAAGACTACTTATGTAAACAGCAGTTTTCCATGTGCCAAATTCCCTCTTCTCAGGAGCGGCTACTTCCAATTATTTTAGTCAACTATTTTGGCATTTATCTACATATCTCTAAATAACATTCTTGCACTATTATTTCTTGATTTTTCCCCTGATTTCAGGCATTATTTATTGATTTCCTACTATGTAGGTGAGAGTTCAGCACCCTTTTAGTGCTTCTCCCCACTTGGCCCTATCACACATGCAGACTTCTCATTCCCCCATCCTTCCAGTAAAGTTATATGTGTAGCTATAATTGTAGTTAGATCCATATTCACACATTTACATAATTATCACTATGGAAATGCTACTCACCACTGAGCCATGTAATGCACTATGCTTAACTTGCCTTTCTTGCACAACTTTTAATCTTCCCAGTAGCTCATAATTGTTTTTATTCTCTGTTTATTTTTCAATGTTCTTATTATGCATTCAACCCAAGTTGTGAAACTCCTCTCAATATGTTCAGAGTCCTGAGATAGTCTATCAGTTTCATTTATTTGAAATTTCTCCTGCTTCAAATGATACTGGCTGGTTTCTAGGCTTCCATAGGCTATCATCTTGGGATCTTCAATCTCTTCTTGAGTATTTCCTTCATCCCTCTCTTAAGCCGGATCCCCTATTTCCTGGATCCCACATCATCCACTTTCTTTGTTTACTCCCTTATTTTGGTGGAGCACATCCTCTGTAAGTTCCATGAGGCAGGGTCAGGAGGTAAATATTTTCACACCTCATATGTCTGAAACTAGTTTTATTCTACTCTCTTGCTTAATTGATAACTCAGCTGTGTATAGAATTCTAGGTTGGAAATAATTTTCCCTGAAACATGGAAGGCATTTTTCTATTGTCCTCTAGTTTACAATATTGTTGTTAAGAACTTCAATACCATTCTGATAATTCTTTGAGGAAACTGATTTATTTTTTCTTCTCTGGAAGCAGATAGGATCTTCTCTTTGTACCCAGTGTCCTGAAATGTCATTTTGACATGACTTGTTGTGAGTTGCTTCCATCCATTGTGACATCACTCGTTGGGTCTTTTGAGTTTACAATTCAGTTTGGTAGAAATTTCATGATTAATTTTCTAAAAAATTATTTCCTCCCCTCTAATTTCTCTGTACTCTTTCTCTGGAATTCCTATTAGTCAGATGTTGGATCTCCTGAACTGATCCCTCAGCTGGGATTTTGAAAGGAATTGCATTGAATGTGTAGATCAATGTGGGACGAATTGCCATCTTCACAGTAGTAAGTCTTCTGATTCATGAACATGGAATGTCCTTCCATTTATTTAGCTCCTCTTTAAATTCTTTCAACAATATTTTTAGTTTTTAGAGTATAATTTTTGCATTGTTTGTAAATTTATTCATAAATATTTTATTATATTGATGTTACTCTAATAAATTATATTATTTTAAAACATCTTAAAGTATCTGAAATTGAGATGTATCTTACAGTCAAGGTATCTTAGTATTGTGCTTTGGTTTAATTGGCAGTATTTTTTATCTTACTGGTCATAAATGGGACTTACAATTAAGGGCTTCTTGGACTCAATCCAATATATCATTAAATGCGAAATGTCTAAAACATTGAAAAGGAGATGAAAAACAGGCAGTTAGATGTATCAATTTGGATCTCAGAAAAGAGGCTTGATCTAGAAATAGAAATGTGGGGATCATCTGGAATTGGTTATTTAAAGTCACATCAGTGAATGAGATTCCTTTGGGGAAAGAGTGTAGAGAAGACAAAAGGATCCAGATGGAAGCCCTGAGAAATCTCAACAAGTAGGAGCTGAGTAGAGAAGGAAGAGCCAGCAAAGGAAACCTTTTTGTTTTGAGTTTATTTTTGTTGTTACTATTGTTATTTGTATTATTATTGCTTCAGGAGACTAGGACCTTGTCTCTTTTCTTCTCTAGTGAACCCTCCAGCCAAGCACTTAACCACATTTAGATAGTAGGCTACATGCCACAGGTGAATTGAGAAAAGTGATTCAGAATAAGTTATGTTACTTGAGAAATAATTTATTGATTAATCACCAGGTCTTTTACTCCTGAAACTCCTACATGAATAGTACATAAATAAGTCTTTCAGGTCATCAGAGAAGGATTTTAATCCAATTATGATTTGCAGTAGAAAATGGGCTTATTGGATATTAACTTAAAGGTGGAAGCAGAAAAACAGTCAGTAGAGGTATGGTAGTGTTCACAATAACCAGATGTGCATAGCAGTCCCTCTATGGAGTTCATATCCCATTCACTGTCACCTTTTTATAATATAAGTAGGAGACCAGCTGGCAGTAATGCTAATTAGTCCACCTTTCATTTACTGTGTGTGATTTTACAGATGTTGAATTTTATCCATTACTTTTTATTCTTTTTTCCCCCCTTCATATTTCAAATGCTCTAACCATCATATACAGTTATGATTATACCATCTCCTCCAGGTAGGGGTTCTCAACAGGGGAGATTTTGGCCCCCAAGGGACAACTGGCAATATCTGGAGACATTTTTTGGTTGTCACAACTGGGGATGGGTTGTCACTGGCATCAAGTGGGTGAAGGACAGGGATGCTGCTAAACATCCTTACAGTGCACGTGACAGCCCCCTACAACAAAGAATTACCCAGCCAAAAAAGTCAATGGTGCCAAGGGTGAGAAACCCTACCTATGGAGATAAGTTCATATGTAAATGAACTTTTCTGGGACAGAGTCCATAGCTTTTACCAAATTCTCAAAGTGGCTATGACCAAAAATTTAAGAAACACTGGTGTTAATGGATAGTTCATTGAGGTCCTGGTAAACCATGATATATTAATACTACCTCTCAATAGAAACTGCCTCTGTAGTTAAAATTCATCTCTGCCAACCAGATTTCACTGTCCCTTTCCTGCTTTTTCAGAGTTAGACAAACACAGCTCTTTGGATTTTCTCTTCTAGGTCTTCTGTGTCCCCCCCCCCCCCATTAGCCAGGTTAATACAATTATTATGGTTATGAGGCCTGTCCTTTCTTTAGACACAGCCAGTTCATTTGATCAATATCCATTTATTCAATGCCTCTTAGATTTAAAACACTGCTAGGCACTAGGTATACAGTGATGAAAACAATATGATCCTTGTTCTTACAATCTAGTACTGGAGAGAGATTAATAAAAAGTAAACATATAATTTGAAATTGCAATAAGGAAGGGGATGTATAAAGTGAAGGTGAGAATAAATGGAGGATGCAGAGGAAGGATGAACCAAACACAGCGTTGCATGCCCTGTTTGATTTTCTATTTTATCCTGCCCAAGCGCAACTGGCAGCCAACTCCTTCTTGGCCATTGTAAACAATGCTGCAATATCTACAACCCAGTCCAGGTAAGTGGGGATGTATTCCTATTGAACTAAAATTTCACCAGCACTGACAGGCAAATTTGGGAGAATGGAGGCTATGAGCAAGGTGAGAAATCGAATGCAAAAGCTTCAGTAACAAGAATGGGGAATGCATAATAAAGCCAATGTCTAAACTGCTGTTTGCGGATAATTCGCAGATATTGCAATAGCCATTTTGATCAGATACTAAAAGTTAGCTGCCATTACCTGTAAAATCAAGAAAAAAAAATTAAACTTTAACCGATGCTCAAAATATTAGCAATTCGGAATATTGTTAGTAGTCAGCCTAAACCGAAAATACCTGACAAGCAATTTTTAATGGGGCTTGACTCTTTAACTTACTATAAACCCCAGATTTGTAATAATAACCGGGTTTGTTTGTTTTTGTGGGAGTGAGGTAAACGGCAGCTAATGAGAGAACAAAGGCTGCACGTCCCTGTTAAGCACGGCTCAGGCCGCCGGCCTCACTGGAGGCGGAGTGGCAGGGGCGTCCGGGGCGGCCGGGTGGCGGGCTCCAGTAGTACCCAAGGCCGCGACGGCCCTGGCGTTGCTCTCCAGCCTCCTCCCGGTGCCGGCGCCTCTCAACCCGAGCAGAAGTAGTCGCCGAGACCAATCAGGGAGACACGGGAGCAGGGCCGCGAGGGCCGAGGCCAGGCCCCCTCCGAGTGAGTGAGAGAGCGACTTGTGAAACACCCTACTCCCGGGCCACCCTTCAGGGCCGAGATCACGCGGTTCCCAGGGCTGAGCAAAGAGGCCGCCAGTTAGAACACGCTACAGGGGAGATGCGCCCGGGGACAGTACGCGACATCCCCCACAGTGCCCGTCTCAGAGAGGCGGTCTTCACCTCCAGGCCCCGCCCCCTCCCGCTTATGTAATAGGGACGCGCTACCATTGGCCCGCGCGACCGGATAGAGCGCAGGCGCGCGAGCGGAGAGTCGGGAGCGTAGGCCGCAGCAGGAAGGCGAGTGGGCGGAGACTTCGAGGAGCCGGCGGGCGCTGGGGCAACTGGGAGAGCGGCGCGGCGTGCGCGGGCACGATGCGCAGTGGCCTCCCGTAAGGCTGAGGCGGCGGCGGGCGCGCGCGGCAGCGGCGGGTGTGCGAGGCGCGGGCTGTTGTGCTCCCGGCTTTCCTCTTTCCCTTCTTTGGCGGGTGGAGGAGGCCGAAGCGGTGCTGGGCGCGCTTCTCCCTTCTTTCCCTTCCAGCGACCTCCCCTGGCCCTCTAGGGCTGCGCGGTCTGTCCGACAGCAAGACTGTCCCGGCCCGGGTGAGCGGCAGCGGGGGCGGCGCTGACGCCGCGGGACGCCCGGGAACAGGGGTGGGGGTCTGCCGGCGGGGGGCGTTGACAGCTGTGAGGGTCACCGCGGGTCGCGAGGGTCCGCGGCGGCAGGCGGCCTCTCCTGCCTCTCTGTGGGCAGCCAGGCCCGGCCCAGCGCGGGCTGCGGGGCCGCGAGAAGGAGGGGAAGCTCGGGCGCCTGCCAGGCTCTGCAGGTGGTCGGGTCGCAGGCCGGCCGCGGGAGCAGAGCGGTAACCTTACTCCCTGGCGACAGCAGCTGGTCGGTTTCTCGAGGCCGGGGTTTCCCGTGGCCGAAGGGGCTGGTTTTCGGGCAGCCAAGGCCTCCAGGCGGCGCGTCTCGGGCCGGGGTCCGTGAGGAGTGGCGGGTAGGTGGGGGCTGTGTTGCCTTTGGTGGCAGGGAGGGGGCTCCCCGAGGCGGTAGAGGAAGCGTTGGGAAGGAAGGTGCCCCAGCTGCAGCTGGGGTCGGTGAAGTGTGAGTTGAAGTAGACCTTACTCCTGGTGCTTTCATCCTTCTCTCCCCAGACGGACGTGGGTAAAAGAGTCACGGTGTTGCTCGCTGCCTGGGCCTCTTCGTTTCAGAGGGTTATAGAGAGTGATTCCAGTTCTGGATCCCAAATCCCTTCCTTCTGTTACTCATTGTTTTGGTTTTAAAAGAACCTTTAGTGCAGTACTAGTTATCTCCTGCCAGAGCTCATATTAAAAGAACTCGTTCGTTCTACTACTTCCCCGTTTGCATTTCCCTCGGAAAACCACATTAGGTTAAAGTTAAATTCAAAACTAGTGTGTAGGGATTTGTAAATGACTTGTTGCCTTTCAGTTTGTCGCATTTTGATCAAGGAGTAGTTATGCTTAAGTTTTTATAGAGAATTCGATTGGCTTGGGAGCAAGTTCGAAGTTGAGCTGTCCTAAAGCAGGTGGTTGCATTTCTGCTTTCAGAAAGGAAATCAGTGCATTGTGTTGCTCTACCCCATGCATTTTGCCTGTTTGATTTTATTTCTTTTATGTAATGTTAAGTTTTCTGTTTTAAAAATAAGAAAATGCAACTTTGCCTTTTATTATCAAAGCTCTTATGGCTTTCTTGTTAGTTGACAAAAGAAAAATGGTTTAAATTTATTCTGTAATATATTTTAGAAGTCCTAAATACTATTTAAGTTAAAAATAATTTTGCCTAATGACATTATTTGTGGAGATCATTGCATGAAAGTGCTGTCAAAATAATAACTTCGAAGGAACTTTTGGAATTAGTGGCCTGCCATCTTATAAATTTTTTTTCAGTGTAAAACAATGAAGATTATATAAAAATTCGTGTATTAATATAACATATATTGTGTGGGAGAGTTAAGATGCATGAGAGGACTGAGGTACTCTAATATAAGATACTGACATTAAGACGTTGAGACATTAAGAACATTATAAAACATAAAGCTACATAAAGATTGAACACCTGACTACTGCCATCCAAGTAATACCTAAGTATCCAAATCTGTTTCAGTGGGTAAATAGGTTTGTAAGCTTACCATAATATCTGAATTTAAATATACTGGTTGCATTAACATTAATAAAGGATTTGTTTTTTTTTTTAAAAAAGGACTAATGCGGCTGGTAATATTTACCATTATTTTGGAGGGGGGAGTTCTTATGTTAGGCTAGCATACTAAACATTTTTGTGATTTGTTACAATATGCAACTGGCTTCTTAGAAAAACACTGATCATCTTCTATATTTGATTTGACTTTCAGTTCAGTGTTTAATGTTAATGGGAACTCGTCCAAGTAGTGTTTTGTTTGTTTGTTTTGCTTTGTTTGTTCTTTTCAAGGGAGCTCAGTTATTTCTATGAAATGCTTTGGCCACAAATTTGTTAGCTAATTAGGTTCCAGTCGGAAAAAGCCAGCTCTAGCCTTTCTGGTGAAGTTGATAGGAGATCCATTGTTTTTTCATGTCCTGTAATGATTTAAAAGCTTAAAGTTTAGTTACAGTGCTAATCAAAGCTATACATAGAAATTCTACTTAGGATCCAATTTTATTATGTTTAAAAAGCAGCAGAGACTAGATAGATCCCTTGTGTACAGATTTAATTTGTGTTGTCTAATAGTAGTCTTATAATTGTAACTTTTCTTTAAATTTTTTTTTTACCCCCTTAGGTTCACTTCAAACTATTTATAGTGAAAAGCAGTACCTTTCATTTTTGTACAGATACCTATACCCTTTCTACCAAGTTCATTCTCTCAATGGGGAACTAATTTAATCTTATTTCATAATTTATGCAGCAGTCTTGCAAAGGCCAACTTCTTAGAAGGGTTTGTATAGCACAGTAGTCTTGATGAAACCCAAGTATTTACGAAAACACTTCCCACCTGCTCCTTTGATCTCCTTTAGAAGCATTAGTTAACAGTTCTTATTTCTCTTAAAATTCCAAGAATCTAAGTTATGGCAGTGATTACTGGAAGGGGAAAATACCTTTGCAAAGTGACAAAATGAACTGAATCTTGGGGGAAGGAGAATTAAATTTCTGGACTTCTGAATGGAAGATTACAAAGAGAAAGTACGCAAGTCTTGGGTATACAGATCAGAGAACGTTTACAAGTGAATACACCTGTGTAACCAAATCAAAATATAAAACATTATCAGGCCATAAATCTCCTTTATGCTCTCTTTTCCCAGTCATTACCCGCTAACTCCCAAGGTAACCTCTTTTATTATAGATTAGTTTTTCGTTTTTTTGAACTTTCAACAAAAAGCTTTTTTGCTTTTTATCTTGCTTTTTTCATTTACACTATGAGATCCAACCATGTTGTTACTTCTAACAATTTCTTCTTTTTCAATGCTGTGTAGTTTTCCATTTTATGTAGATAAATATATAACACAACTTTTGTTTCTATTTTATTGTTAACAGACATTGGGTTGTTTCCAGTTTAGGAAATAAAAACTGAAAATTCTTGTACATGTCTTTTGGTATACATTATATTTACATTTCTGTTGTATATATACCTAGTAGTGGAATTGCTAGGTCATAGGGTGACAGTTTTTCAGTGGATGTACCAATTTATACTCTAGTAGCAGTGTATGTGAGAATTTGAAAACCCATACTTTTTGATTGACAAATATTTCTGTAAAGCTTAAATCTTCAACTCTGAGTAAGAGTTATTCTTAGGTTACTCTTTATTAGAATAAATTACTCTCATGCCTCAACTTCTGTTTTTAGATATGGCTCGTGGACAGCAGAAGATTCAGTCTCAGCAGAAAAATGCCAAAAAGCAAGCTGGACAAAAGAAGAAACAAGGACACGACCAAAAGGCTGCTGCCAAAGCTGCCTTAATATATACCTGCACTGTCTGTAGGGTAAGGGGAATTGAAAGTTTTCCTGTGGGTGCTGCTTTCATTAAAGACTGGTTTTTATAGGTTAATATTCAACAATGACAAAAATAAATGCTTTTCTTGAAATAGTAGATTTAAGAGCTAGTTATTTTAGGAATGCGTCTCCATTCATCCATTTAAGAAATGTTTCTTAGATGGCTCCTGTGGCCAGGTGCTTTTTTCTAGGTGCTGGGGAAGAGTAGTGAACAAAAGAAAGTCCTTTTCCTCATGGATAATGAAGATGTCATCTTAAGGGCTTATAGTAAACCTTGAGTTTTGTAAGGAAATCAGATTTACATTCTTAGTTCAGTGAATTTTGAAACTATGTAAGATGCTAGTGAATATACCTCAGGTTATAAAATTGACTTTTTCTCTTCCCCTTTACTAAATCCATAGTACATCTGTAAAACAGGAGTTTATTCACATTGATGGCTTTTACTAGAATTGATGTATATATTAGCTTTGAAGAATAATAGTACCAACAGCTACTATTGAGTGCCTGCACGATTCCAGGTGTTTTACATGTATTAACCTGTTTTTAATCTTCAAAACCACCCTTTAAGCTAGAATACCTTTATTCTCATTTTACAGATGAGTAAACTGAGTTATGGAGAGTAAGTAATTTGTGCAGTTACCCAGCTTATAAGAGATAGAGCTGGGGTCTGATCCCAGGCAGTCCAGCTCCAGTGTCCAAACTGGACCACTGTCCCACACTGCCACTCAAAGAGGTTTTTCTCACATTCCAAGCTAGAGTCTCTTTTATTACTTGTTTATTTAAGCTCGGTACCCTTGAAGTTAGGAAATGGAAATGCCAATGGAAAAATGCAGAGTGGGGTCAGTCCAATAATTATTTATATTCCTTTTATTTTCAAGACACTGCCTGGGTAGGATTGGTTATGCGGATGGGAAGAGAGCTTCATAAGACATGATTTCCTGCACTGAGGAAGTTTATTGTCTGTTGAAGTCATTACCAGTGAAATAGAAGTTTCTAATTACATAACAGTTCTCACTAGTCTAAGAGAGAGGGAATCTATTATATTAAATACCTTGTTCATATTTAACTTTTTTTTTCAGTTTTGAGATATGTTCACATACCACACAAACCATCTAAAGTGTACAATCACTGGCTCACAGTATCATCACATAGTTGTGCATATATCCCCATGATCAATTTTAGAACATTTTCATTACTCCAGAACAGAAATAAGAATAAAAAAATTAAACCCATATTCTCCTAATACCCCTTACTCCCCCCCCCATTGTTGACCCATAGTATTGGTGTAGTATATTTGTTACTGTTGATGAATGAATATTAAAATATTACTATTAACTATAGTCCATAGTGGGCAATAGCTATGTTTTTTTGCCCATATACCTCTCTATTATTATTTTTTTAATTTGTATTGGTTCATGCAATAACTTATTTATATTTGTAGTATTAAACAGTGACATACATGACTTTAAACAACCACTTACAATCAAATTCAGCTGCAGTACAGCGCTGTTAATTATAATCCCAATAACGAGCTACCATCACCTCTATCCATTCTCAAACATTTAAGTTCAACCTTGTTAACAATTCTGTACGTATTAAGTAATCACTCCCCATTCTCTAGCTTCTGTCTTTAGGTACCCTGTATTCTGCGTTTTAAGACTCTGAGTTTACATGTTCTAGTTAGTTCATATTAATGAAATCATATGATATCTGTCCTTTTGTGTTTGGCTTATTTTCCTCAGCATTATGTCCTCAAGGTTCATCCATGTTGTCACATGCTTCAGGACCTCATTCCTTCTTCTGCATAATATGCCATCGTATGTATATACATATACCACATTTTGTTTATTCACTCATCTGTTGATAGACTCTTGGATTGTTTCCATCTGTTGGCAATTGTGAATAATGCCACTATGAACATCAGTGTACAAATGGCTGTTAGTGTCCCTGCTTTCAGATCTTCTGGGTGTATACCGAGTAGCGGAATTGCTGGGTTGTAGGGCAACTCAATATTTAGTTTTCCGAGGAACTGCCAAACTATCTTCCACAGTGGCAGTACCATTTTACATTCCCATCAGCAGTGGAGAAATGTTTCTATTTCTCCACATTCTCTCCCATCATTTGTAGTTTCCTGTTTGTTTGCAGTCATTCCTGTTTGTTTGTGAGATGATATCTCATTGTGGTTTTGATTTGCATTTCCTTAATATCTAATGAAAATGAACATCTTTTCATGTGCTTTTTTTAGCCATTTGTGTTTCCTCTTTGGAAAAGTGTTCATATCTTTTGCCCATGTTATAATTGGGTTGTTTGTCCTTTTATTGTTGAGTTATAGGATTTCTTTGTAAATACTGGATATCAAACACTTACCAGATATATGGTTACCAAATATTCTTTCCCGTTGACTTGGCTACCTCTTCATCTTTTTGACAAAGTCCTTTGAAGCACAAAAGCGTTCAGTTTTGAAGAGTTCCCATTTATCTGTTTTTTCTTTTGTTGCTTGTGCTTTGGGTATAAGGTCTAAGAAGCTATCTCTTATCATTAGGTCTTGAAGATGTTTCCCTATGTTTTTTTCCTAAGAATTTTATGGTACTGGCTCTTATATTTAGGTCTTATATACATTTTGAGTTAATTTTTGTATAGGGTGTGAGGTAGGGGTCCACTTTCATTCCTTTGGGTATGGATATCCAGGTCTCCTGGCCCGGTTTATTGAAGAAACTATTCTGTCCAGTTCAGTGCATTTGGGGGTCTTGTCAAAAATCAGTTGACCATAGATCTGAGGATCTATTTCTGAACTCTAAATTTGATTCCATTGATCAATATGTCTTTGTGCCAGTGACATGCTGTTTTGACCACTGTGGTCTTATAATAAGCTTTAAAGTCAGGACGTGTAAGTCTTCCCACCTCGTTTTTCTTTTTTAGGATACTTTTGGCTATTCGAGGCCCCTTTCCAGTTAAATATAATAACTAACTTTTCCAAGTCTGCAAAGTAGGTTGTTGGAATTTGAATGGTTTTGCATTGAATCTATAGATCAGTGTGGGTAGAACTGACATTTTAATGATGTTTAGCCTTCCTATCTAGTTCATGTTTAACTTTGATGTACTCAAAATAGTGAAGTTGAGCAGCCTCCAGTTCTGTTTTGAAAGAAGCAAGTTGAAAACAAATTCCATTGAATTAATGATGAAGAAATAACCTTGACCTACAAGTACTAGAATAAGTTCACATATTTAAAAAATCAACAACAAAAAAGCCTTTTATTTCATATTTTGTCTAACTCAATTTTCTGGAGAATAAGCTAAAGGTCCTTGCCTGGGAAAGTCAGTATAGTGTAGTATTTGAGAGCTGAAATATCTAGTCCTATGATAAAAGATAGAGTCTTGTGCAACTTAAACTCTGGGTTTTAGTTTCCTTACCATGTAAAATGAGGCTATAGTAGGAACTAACTCAATTATTGTGAAGGTTAAATGAGAATTGAGGTAACATGCTTGACACAGAAAGGGGTCAATAAAAATAACTTATTGTTTGATGTTAATCACATAGGAAGAATGCTTCATTCTGTATAATCCATCTTTTCTTCATTTATAAAATGTGGAATTTGTTAGGAATTTCTTTGTCAAGAGGTCCCTCTTCATATGCCAGTCACTAAATTGTGGGAATTTAAGTGTTTTATGATAGTTATCTGTCATGAGCAGGTTCAGTGTAAAATAACAGGATTTTAAAAGTAAACATTTTTATTATTCTTTCATGACTAAGGTCTAACTCTTCCTTTTTGCGCAATTTTTTTAGACACAAATGCCAGACCCTAAGACCTTCAAGCAGCACTTTGAGAGCAAGCATCCTAAGACTCCACTTCCTCCAGAATTGGCTGATGTTCAGGCATAAAGTTGTTTACAGGTAATTAAATTTTCTTTAATTTGCTTTGTTTATGTCAGGGTTGTATGAGAGAGCATAACTATTTTCTGTAATTGTGAAATTAATTGCTGCCTTGTAGCTGAGACTTCATATTGCTCCCCCATCTTAACTTAATGTTTAATTCTACTGTTGTTAAAAGTTCATTTTCCCGGACCATTTCCTTTCAATATGCCTTTGAACCCCAGGTTTTTATTATGGTCACTGAAAATTGAAGAATGGAGTGGTGGTGGTGGTGGGGGGGTGTTGGCCAACTCTGGTCCAAGAATGGAAAAGATTTGTCAGCTTAAAAAAAATAGTAATGCAGATGTTGCTGGACTCCCAGAAATGATACAGACCAATGTCACTGAGTGCCTTTTTGCAAGTATTTTACTTATAGTATAGCAAAGCTTCTCAGTATGTTAGAATATAGGGCAAAATTTAGGCATATATCTATATTAACTTGGTAGTTGCTTAAAAATCATCCGTTTACACATTTCTGCATGGTTGAATTTTGTTTGCTGTTTGTAAATGGTGGTGTATGTGTGTTTGAGAATTATTTGTTAAGCTAATTCATCAGACATCTGTGGTTAGTTTATAAAATCCAGTTGGCTATAGTGACAAATCTGTCAGAGACTAACTTGACAACTTACACATATTGTGCTTTTTTTAGACATTTGAACTGCATATTAGGAGCATTTGTGCAATAGCTACGTTCACCTAAAGTTTTTCTTATATTTTATAGGTGAATTCATGACACCTTTGACTCTTCTACTGTCTCAGACCTTAGGTAACAAACCTGCACCTGCTTTTCTAACAAACTGTTGATCAGCAAAAATAAAGGGGCTACAGAAACACTCATTTTTATGCTGTTCCCTTTTGGGCTTCATGCAAAGACAATTCTGTGTAAATGTACAGTTAACTCTGATTTGGAAATCTGAAAATCAGTCCATTCTTGTTATAAAAATTTTTTTACAATTGTAATTATATTGATGTTCATATTGTGTAAAATAACTCATTTAATAAAGTAGTACTTTGATTTTACAACATCACAGGATAAATGGTTCTAGAAATTCTGTTCTAACTTTCTACATTATTTGCCTTAAAAAATCTTATGAATTCATTAGCTAGAATTGCATATGCAATTCTTACCCCATTTCTCAGCTCAGTGGCAGATTCATTAGTTAAACTAGAGTAGGCTCATTCATTAAATTTGTGTACATACTTAATATTGGCAGCTGATGATCAAGGTGAAAAATGACTTATCTGCTGCCTTGGTATATTGCAATTATATGTCACTTCCCCCTTTGCTCGTTTCTTGTGTTTGAGGTTGGGAAAATTCTATATGACCTGGCTAGAGTTGCCAGCCAGGTGTATCCTGCAAATAATGCATAAATTCCTGAAGTGGTTGGATTGTCAGTGGGCCCTGCTAAAAAATTAGACTCTGAAGTGTATGCCCTAATGAAGTCATTAAACTTATTGTTTAATGTAAAATATAGATGGAACAAATGTGAACTGGTCAAGAGCTATCTTTTATAAATTATACCTGATTTGTTGAAATTTATTCAAGTTCTTTAATTTGAAATTGAGACTCTTGATTTTCTAAGGAGTTTTTGGAAGTTAATGATTTGGCCAGTTTTATGAATGAATTTTGCATTAATAGGGAGATTGGCATGACTTGTGGCTAGGTTAATTCCCAGAACCCTCTTACTCCCTTCTTTTGTGAGTTGTTGATTTTAGGAGTCTACTTTGTTCTGGTTCCTAAAATCAAAGACTATAGGTACAGTATAACCTCAGTCTGAGCTAGAAAAGTATTAAAATAAGCCAGTGTCCACATTCTTTTTGGATAGAAAGATGGTGAAATAGGTTGGTTGGGATGAGAAAGGGTAAATCCTACCAAATTAAGTAGTATTAATTTTAGGGGTCTTCTAATTTGCTTTTGTCAACTATTAACTCTTGCACAAGTGAAACTGCTGTAACTGAGGTTTGCTTTCAAATCAGTTTAAATTTTAAAGTTAACATATAGGAAGAACACTCAAGTATTAACTGGTAATTGCTTAGAGCTGCCATCCTGATCCTGTGGATTACAGAATACATTCACTCTTTCTGCTGTAGCTCATCACTGCATTTGAGTTTTGTAGCTGTGCATATGTTGCCTACCTTGTTTGTCTTCACTGTAAGTTTAAAATACGGTATTTCCAAGGAAAAGCTCCAGTGGTGATAGTTTCTTGGCAACTCCCATTTTTATACCCTAACTTTCAAATACATTCCTTTTGTTTCATGTATTAAATTTCCTAAGTTTCAGATTTAATATTGTTGTTTCTTAATATGTTAGTTACCAGAACTTCACAATTTTGCCTAATTTCTTGTGGGTATTAGAGAAGTTCTGGTTAGCTTAGATTTTAAGTTTTCAAAAGTACTCTTTTTTAAGTTTATTAACAAATCATTTCAAAACCATTAACAAGTTTTGGATTCTTTTTTTGTTTTGTTTTGTTTTACTAATTCAGAATAAAAATTTTTTGTTCTTGTATTTTACCCTTTTTTTAATAAGCAGCTGAAGACATACTTAACTATGTATCTCAGTCATAGGGAAATAGTTGCACTTATCTTGCATAAGATGTTAATTCTTATACTTCATGTGGGAATTGTTAGTATAATCTCCTTTTACTGTGTTTGAGTTAAATCTGCTATAAAGAGAAAATAAAATTTATAAATATCCTCATTTAATTTGAAGATTCTTTAACAGATCACAACAAAGTTTGTTATTAAACTGTTACGGTGTCTTCAAAGATTTGATAAAACACACAGAATTGGTCCATTTATATTCTGTATTTCCATTAGTTGCCAAAAAGGGGGGTTAAGATTGAACTTGTTTCCATTCTCTTCATAAGGATCTCCATCCCCATGACAGACTGGGGCTCAGATGTGTGCTGTAATGTATTATTAAAGAAGATATTAAAGTAAACTAAACTAGTCTAATTTCTTCTCCATTTTAAGAGGTTTATTATATTACCTCTTTCCCCTTTTTTTCTCAATTTAAAATTGTCTCTCGAGTGTAGCTCGGTAGTTCTAAGGATGGCAAGAAATTTTTTGTTTCTTACTACTTTCTCTGCATGGTCTTTGTCTATTTTGAGCGTACTGAATATTTCTTAAGAATGAAAGGAAAAAGAGTTTGTTGTTCTGATACCTTACTATATAGAATAATGAAGTACACATTGTTGGAAGAGGGGTATAATCTGCTATTAACATAAAAATGCTAAAACTAAAAATACTTGTGTCAGTAAAATTGAATTGGATGGAAAAGTCCCTGATGACATTGACTAAAATTTGAGATAACATTTTCAGTCTTATAGTAAGGTTATGGTATGGCTAGTTAATCACATCATATTTCAAACCTGAAAGGCAGCATGAATAAGAATTTACCACAATTACTATTTTACCAAAAAAAGAAAAAATCTACTTTTTGTCATTTTTATTAACACATGGAATAGACTACCTATTTTTAAATGTGAATGTAGAGGCCTTTATTCTGTAATATGATAAACCACAGTCCAAATCATAATTGAAATACCATATTTAAACTACTGAGTTTGAATGAATTAGTTTGTACTCAGTTTTTTAGTTTTTGTTTTTTTTTTTTTTGTAATCAAAGATGTGTGTATTTTTTAGAGTGTATTACAATGAAGACCAACACTAGGGGGTTGTGTTTACTGTGATTTTACATTCTGAATATCCCAGGCTAGTTTAATGTTTTATCTATTGTAAAAAATTCAGAAAAATCTTAGAAGCTTCCACTATATAAATTTAATAAAACATCTCATCTACTTGACTGAAAAAATAGATGTTTTGTTAATAAAAGTTCAACTTGTCATTATTAATTATGGATTACCATATTAAACAGCCTTTCTTTTGCTTCAGTTTTAGGTGGTGACACTTTGTAAATAGTATGGGTCCAAATTTAAAATCGGCACATACAGAGACAGACTTGAATAGATAGATCTACAGTGTGAAATAATTAGGCTAAAATCATATCACTTTGTAATCATTCTATCCATATAGCATGGTTTTTCTATACTTGGTATTATTAATAATGGCTTAGGTATTGTATACTAAATAAACACCTAACTTTGTTACCACCTTCTGTATTGTAGTGTTCAGAATAGGACTTGGCATTTTGGATTCTATTTTATTAAAACTTTATTTACCAAGTAGTATGCCATCATAATATTCCCCCTATAACAGTGTAACAGTGTTTGTCAAAATGAGATCAATGACTAGGGTGACCATACATCTTCAATTGCCAAAGACAGTTTTGGTTTAAATATTAATTTAATGTTAAATATTAAGTTGCCTCAGTGTAAATCTTAATATTGCATCCCTTGACTCACAAGTGTCAACCAATTTATAGGACACCTGCATCAAACAACTGCGGTGCTTTTTAAAAGTAGGCTTTTAAAAAAAATTTTTAGCTCTTAACAATATTTAGAAATTCTTACACATTAATTTTTGGGTGGATCACAAGCATCTATGTTTTAACAGGCACTCCTTTGTGGTTAATTTTGAGAGCCACTGTTTTGTAATGTGGGTTTTCAATATAGAGAGACCCGTTGAGAAGGTAGCATTTGGAATAGAAAGAATATTATATTCAGAGAATGGTGTTTTGCATTCTGACTTCATTCAAACTAATGACATGTTCTGGGCTCTAGTTCCTTCTTTTGGAAATTGAGCTTCCAGTTCTGTGAAAATAGGGGGCCCATTTACTAGAAGTATCCAAAGTTAATCTTCAGCAGGCCCCTTTCCAATAAGTATAAGCAAATAGAAGTTTACCTACTGTGAAAATGTTTCTGAAAGTTTAAAGGTAAATTGTTTTCAAAGCTGTAGATTTTGCCAGGAAGGCCTATGGACTTGGTTAATTTTTGGCTTTTAAATATATATATATTTTTAACATACAAGTCAAGCTTGTTTTGAAGTAAAAATGGCAGTATGTGATATTGGCAAAGCTTTTTGTTTATTAAAGCCCTTGAATTTATTTAAGAAATGTTTTTTTGTTATTGTTGTTGTTCTACTGAGTGTTAAGTATCTGGTAATGTGAATTTTAGAGAACTAGATTCCAAAACTTTGGAATGCCTGTGTTTACAGGCATTTATATAAACTTCATGTTGTTTGAACCAAGTCACCAAGTTGTTCAGACTCTTAATCCCTGGTAATCTTTTCACCCAAAGGATTTTTATATAAAATGGCCAGTTGAGATTAGAAGTTCTACCCATTGGTATCAAACACCTTTACTGAGGAAGGGAAGGGAAATCTGTAGCATTAGCTACAAATTTGACAACTGCTGAGCTAACATATTGAAAAGTTGTGGTGAATCTTTTGATTTTTATAAAGGAAATTTACACGTATTTGTTGTAGAGCTCTGATGTTGTCGTTTTCATAAACCCTTAATTTTGGAATAATTTTAGACCTTCAGAAAAGTTGCAAAGTTAATCTCATTGAATTTCAGTTTTCCCTAACATTACAGCCGTAGTTTACCATGGAATGTTTGTCCAAAATAAGAAACCGACACTGGCACATTACTATTAACTAAATTCCACTTGTTCTATTAATGTCCTTTTTCTCTTCCAGGATCCAATCCAGGATTGCCACAATGTATTTAGTTGTCATTTCTCCTCAGTCTCTTCTGATCTGTCTTCTTTTGTTTTCACTTGTTTTTCTCTCCCTTGTTTTTCTTGACCTTGATGGTTTTGAGGTGTATGGGTTGGGTATGTTTTAGGATATTTCTGAATTTGATGTTTCCCTCATGATTACACTTTGAGAAGCAGGTTTTTGGGAGGAATACCACAAAGGTGAAGTACCCTTATCACATAATCTCGGGTACATGATGGTCACATGACATCATCGATGTAGTGTCTGCCAGGTTTCTCCACTGGAAAGTTCCTATTTTTTCCTTTCCATATGCTTTTTTTGGGGAAGCAAGTCAGTAAGTCCAGCCCTTACTCTAGGGGAATGAGAATTAATCTCCACCTCCTGGAGGGGAAAATATCTATGTTATTCGGAATTGTCCTGTAAGGAAGATTTGTTTCTTTTCCCCCAGGTATTTATTTGATCAATCATTTATTTGTATTGGTATGGACTCATAATCCAATACTATATTATTATTTATTTTATTGTTCATATTATTCTAGTTTTGGCCATTGAGAGCTCTTTCAGACTGGCTCCTGTGTCCCTTTGACATGATTGCATCCTTTTGGTTTTTTTGAGCACTTAATTTCATACTACAAGATGTTCTTGCTTCCCTGCCACAGCTCCAGAACTAGTGCTGATTCTTTTTAATTGAAGAATGGTATTTAGAAACCAAGTTCTGAATGCTGGGTATTAGGTTTGTTTTTTGTTTTTAATGAAATGTTTTAACTTTTCCCCCCATTAGCTAATACTATTTGAGGGTATGGGGAAGAACAGTATGCTTATCCCATATCTTTAGAGGATGAGCTCTCTGAATGAGAGGTTTTCTACATATCATTACTGAAGCATTTTAAGTCAACATCATATTTACGATGAATAAAGTTGCTTTGTAAGCTTTAAAGCATTCTATGAAAGAAAGGTATTAAAAAATATAACAAGGTCCTTAATCTTTAGAAATTAAAATGCATTTTAGAAGATAATGCATATATTTAGTTATGTAATTTTAGACCATATGGTTAAATGTATTTTATAGATAATAGTTTAAATAGGAATACATAGGAAAGAGGTAACTTGTGGTTTGAGAAGGTTGATCTGTGCCTGGTTGCTTGGCAGTTGGTTGGGGGAGAGGGGTAGTAGTAGAGAGGAGAATCAAGATGGGGGTGGCTGAGTGAGCAAAAGCTCAAGCTAGTACATAAAGTTGCTTTGAGAAAAAGTGAGTAGGCCAGCCAGAACATAAGGCTTTGTATGAGAGCCTTTGAGAGTGGGGAGAGAGCATTAAATGAATGGGACCAGATTGTGCAATGCATGCACACAGTGGTAAATAGTTCAAATTACTCCTGATGCCATAGGGACCCTTTCAGGGTTTGGGGACGGGAGTGATGTGTTTCAAGTGTGTTAGGATGATCAATATTTTTCAGTGAAATAGTCTCTTTTTTTGCCATATTTTTTTAATTGTAGAATTTAGCATATATACATAGAAGTGATGTCTTTCCAAGTGGAATTTAACAAGTAAGAACAAATTTCAAAGAATATTATAGGTTACAGTTCCACAGTTTTAGTTATTTCCCCATTGCAAAATATAACATATATACAAAATGGTGATAGCTTTCAAATTACAATTTAACGAGTAGCTATAGAACAAATTTCAAAGGATGCTATGTGTTACAGTTCCACCATTTCAGTTCTTTCCTTCTAGCTATTCTAATACCCCAGCAACTAAGAAATTATATAAAGTATTATGAATATTTTGATAAATTCCATCTTGTCTGTTGCTACCCCTTCCTCTAGTTTAATCACTTTCCTGATCTCCAGGGATATCTAGGCAGTGACCACCCTAAGTTGTTCATGTTAAAAAGGGGTATCAACTTTATGAGGGAAAGGGACACATCTAGTTGATGTTCTTGAAGAGGCTATTGCCTCTGGGTTTTAGGACTTAGCTGGTATAGGAGTTCTCTGAATTTAAGTTTCTGAAGAATAAGATTAGTGAATGAAACCTTTATAGAGTATCAGATAGGGATCCGGGTATTCTTTATGGTTTTCTGGACTACTGTTGACTTGGGCTTATCATGTTGTGGCCATTTGGCTTATCTAGGTGCTGGCATAGGAGTAACCTCCAGGACAGCTTCTTGACTCTGTTTGAATTCTCTTAGCCACTGAAACCTTATTTTGTTGCCTTTCTTTTCCCCCTTTTCGTCAGAAAGGTATTCTCAATCCTTCAATACCGGGTCAGGCTCATTCGCAGAATCCGTGTCTTAACGTTGCTAGGAACATCCTGTCCTACTTCTGGGGGAGGGTGATGAGTTTATTTGCAGAGTTGGGCTTAGAGAAACTCCACATTTGAGCAACAAAAGAGGTTCTCTGGAGGTGACTCCTAGGCATAATTATAGGTGGGCTTAGCCTCTCCTTTACAACCATAAATTTCACCCAAGCAAGCCTCAAGATCGAGTGCTTGACTTACAAAGTAGGGGGTTCCTAAGATCAAATAGCGTATGTGTTACGAGATCCTCTCTTGGTACCATTTTGATAGAAATCGTTTACAGCCTTATACTGTTTCTGTTTTTAACAGAGTATATTGACCATAATTTAACTTTTGATTATTTAGGTCATTATGAATGCAGATTAACAGGCAGAATTTTGCTCTGATACAATGCAGTGCTACTGCTAGGGCCCTAAAAACTGCTGTATTTAGGCATGTTTGCCTCTGCACTAAATAACCCCAGACTACTGTATTTTTCTATGTGATATTTGTTGTCTTCTACTTCATTATAAAAGTAATACATTTTCATTTTACATAGAAATTTAGAGAATAATATAGTTGGATTTAAAATTCATCAGGGTAATAAACTTTGAATTTTCTTTTTTTTTTTTCTCTGTATACTTACATACACATAATTTTAATTATTGCATACTTTTGTTTTTATGTAGTCATGTTTTGCAGATTATGTCCTTGTACTTTGCCATTTCATTAACCATGTAACAAGAGTGTGCTTGTTTGCTTATTATAAACTGTGAAATTTTTGTGGCTGCAAAGTAATCGGATGAATTCACTATCTTTTAATCATTCCCCTGTTGTTGAACATTTGGGTTTTCTCTAATTTATGTAGAAAGCTTTATTTCCACATCTAGAAATAAACTTAAAAGCTCTCACTGAGAGACGGGGTATGAATTTCCCAAGAGTGTATAATTTAAAATAGAGACTGAGAAAGAGAACGAGAGTTGCAGACTGGATAGCATACAGGAGCAGGTCATACTTGGCGCCAACAGTGTATGTGAATTATTTCATTACCCTTTTTTGAGTATTACCTCTTTTTCATGCATTTGGTAGTTTAAAAATGATATCGTGTATAATTTGTATTTCCTTGATTTCTAGAGGAGTATGAACATCCTAATTATATTTGTTAACAGCTATATTTCCTATTTTGTGAATTGTCTGTGACCATTGCCCATTTATTTATTGGGGTTTTCTAACTATATTTAATCTGCTGTCCACAATAAATTAGGGTTGGTAAATCCATAACCTATTTTACACAGAGAACTAAATCGTGGTCTCTGTACTTCTTGCTGGAAGTCTTTATCAGATAAATAAAGTGTTAAAACCTTAGTTTGCATTTAAAGCATATTTTGTATTCCAGGCTAATGAAATTTGCTTTTGATGTATTGATACTTGTCTGCTATGAAAAGTACTTTTTATTACCTTAAGTTAGATCAGCAATTTAAGGTAACAGAATAGCTTTTCTGTATCTTATTTCTGATTTGCATTTTGTAAGGTTCCATTATTTTTATCTTACGGATTTTCAAAGTCACAATAGACAGTGTTTAAACTTTGTTTTGAATAACCAGGAGTATTTCTGACAGGAACAGAGTTCCTTAATTAAATAGGACAGAAGATTATAAAACATGAAAATTTAAAACTGTTGTTGATTGGCCTGGTGAGAAAAATGGAAACACACAAATCCAAACCTGATTCTTCTTTTTCCTGGTTGAATGAACTTGGATAGGTTCCCTCACCTTTCTGAGTTACAGTATCTTCAGTTACCTTATAAAATGCAGAAAGTAGTAACTGTCTCAAAGGATTTTTATAATTTATATGTAAATTAAATAATGGGTATAAGCACCTATCCAGTAATTGGTGTTCAATAAATGTTAGTTTTCTTCCCACACTCTTCCTTTCCCTCTTTTACTTAAATGTAGTATGTAATGTGTCTCACACATATACTCATTTTTGCCCATTTCCGCTTATGTTCTTGCTTAAGACAGAAATAGTTTTTTTCTCCCCACCCAACCCCAATCTCTTCCTGTGGAAATGCTACCCATTCTTCAGGGCTTCACTCAATACTGCTTTTTTTCATGAAGCTCAGTGCTTTTAGAAATATATCAGATATGGGAGAAAATAATATGTGATAATATAAAACAAGGCTACAAATTATTTTAAAAAAAAGTGTCCAGAGACTAAGTTTCAGAAGGACCGAAGTTCCTGAAAAGTGGTAAAGAAAAATTATATATAGTACTTGTTTTCAGTTAAGCAGTAATAACAAGGAGGTGGGGTGGTGATAACACTGCCTTATCAATTCTTGTTTATTTGCCTTGTATTTTTAAAACTGTTATTGTAAAAATAAAACCCAATATGACAAAGTACTAAGAGCACATATAAACTAATTGGTTTTCCCCTTTACTTGATTAATTATAACTCAGGAGGGTGTAAGAGTATGCAGAATTTGACATGATTATGTCTGAACCTGTCAATCTAGGAAAGTGTTACAGGTGAATACATAACTCCTGGGCTGTGACTGGCAGGTCCTCCAAAATGTGGCTTCAGGATGTGATTCCAAACCTACCCCTTCTGCTGCCATACCTGATCCCACGTTCCAGCCAATGTGAATTAATTGCTGTTCCTTGAATAGCTCTTGTTACCCCTTTTCTGCCTCCCCACAATTTTTCTGCCTCTTACTGGGGTGTCCTCTTTCACCTCATCCATTCCCTTGAGGCCTATCTCTAACTTTTCCTAATGATCTCCAACCTAATAGGATCATTTCTTCTACTCCTTACATCCACTTAGAGTAGTCTTTGATCTTTTCATCGTTATGTATACTGTTCTTCAGGATTCTTGGAACAGGAATTATCTTATTTTGTGCTTACTTAAATGCTTATGGCTGGGCATGCAGGTATTTATTTTTTTTAAACATGGAAATCCCTAAAATTCAACAAACCAATCTCATTGGTTTTTTAGATGGGATTAGAGGAGCGCTTCTTACAGGCAATGCCAAAAAAAAAAGTAGGGCACTTTATAATTACAAAGTATTTTTTCTTTTTTGAATTGCATATAAAAACACACTTGAAGAAATCGAGGAACAGTTTGATAATTTGTCTAAATTTCAACAATGAGATAGCAAGCTTTTGTACAGGTAATAGTACATTTGAGTAGGAGTTAAACGTTTGTCCTCAGCTGTTTAAAAGATGTGTCAACCTGCTGACTTCCATATAGCTTTGTCCTGTCCACTTTAAATGTGTGTGTGTGTGCATGTATGTTTATTAGCAACTTTGAAGATAAAAGGATAGTTTTATCAAGTTTGCAGATGACACCAAGCATGGAGGGAAAACTGATAGAGAACTACAAATCAGGAAGATTTCAGGCTGAAACACTGAACTGAAGCCAACAAGAAACAGTTTAAATGGGATACATGTAAATCTATTTAGGGTTTGTAAATATTTCATTGCACAAATCTGAAATAGGGACAGAAATCTGAGTTGGCATTTTTTGTGTGTGAGAGCCAATGTATTAGTTTATTGTGAGCTTACTGTAAGTAATGCATTATTTCTCTGCTTAAAAAGGTGAGAGTGCAACCTTAGTTTATGAGAATGTTCATTTTAGTCACACAAAGTTATCTTCATTGACCATTAGCTCTCGTGGTATATGGTGTTTGATTCTGGATGTCTGTGTGGTTTGTTTGTTTTTTTTTTTTTTTTTTGGATTATTTGTATTTAAGTAAACATTGCTTGGCTGGATTCCATTCAAAGAGGGAAGAATGTAAGATGATGAGTGGACTATAAACCATGATTACAAGGGAGATGCTTGGAAGGTTGCTGTGTTATTCCAGGGGGCAGATCTGGAAGACATGGCTGAAGATACACTGTAAGAAAAATCATTACAATGCCTAGAATATACAGTAGCAGAGTGGCTTTTCTTAAGGAGTAAGCATTGCTTCCCTAAAATTCTTAGACAAAGAGGTCACTTTTTGTGTCTGGGATTGTGCAGCAGGGTTTCTAGCACTTGGCTGGGAGGAAAGAAGATGGCTCCGAGATCCCTAACTCCACAATTCTATGATGTCATGTCATTCACAGTGCTAAAGGCACATCTTTCTATACTACAAGGAAGTTTGGTCAAGAGGGAAATAGAGAAAATAGTAGAAATAACCACTCATTTTTATTTATTTTGACATACAAATTGCTTGATGTTTATTTGTCCTCATTTCTCAAATGCTTATAAATTTTGGAATGGGGAGAATATTGAGTCAGAATATCTTTCTACACCTGCGCTTGAGATATACATCTAATTCGTAGGGTGTATTGCTGCAAAATGTTCAGTAGGCTCCTTGATGTCAAAATTAATTTGGAAATGCTTTGTTTTATCATCTGGCAAGTGGTGGTGTAGTAATAAATATAACATAGGTCAGGGCCATTCTTCATGTCAGTGGACTTAACACTTTTAAATTACAAAGCTCTCAGTAAAAAAGAATTCTTAAATATATACTACCAGTGTAAGTCTTTTTAACATATGCATGTTCTTCTGTTATAATGCATTCACAAAAAATGTACATTAAAATAGGATGAGATGGCGAAACACTTATATTTCCATATCCCAGTGGATCATCTTGCATGCCACATGAGACACATGCATCTCACTTTGGAGACCATGCTCTCTGGCATAGAACTTGGGATCTTGGTTGCCCATTTGTTTTTTGTTGTTGTTTGCTTTGTTTTTTTTTTGTTTTTCAGGCTGAAAAGGAAAAGATGGCTTATTTATGCCGGCAGGAGTTAGGGGAAGCTTTCCCAAACCTGCCTACCCGAAGTATTTCTTCAATTGGTTTTTATACCCAGGGACAAAGAGAATTAATCATTTAGTTAACATGCAACAAGAGTGATAGACGAAAGGCTTATCTATATTTGGGAGGTTTGGGGCAATCTCCCTGAAATGATTCTTTTAATTGGCTAAACCCATTAGATGAAAAGAAAGTTAATTATTTTAGTTAACATGTATGTAACAGGTTTGGAGTACTTCAGTAATTTAGTTATTTCCTGTTTTCTTCAGGAACTAGGTGACACCTGGGAAAGGTGCAAACTTTACTTTTTGTTTCAGACTTCACATCTTGCTCTTTTGTGAAACTAAAGTTTTTCACCCCCTGCCTACTTCCAGTTTTAAGATTACATTTAAAAGCTGCTTTAGGTTACATTTTAAGGTTAATTTACAATTTCCTGCTTGCTTACAATTTTAAGATTACATTTAAAAAGTCACTGTTACAATTTCCCCCTTAAAGAATGCTCATTTCCAATCTTGGAATTTGGGCTATCATTTGTTCTGGTTGCTTCCTGCTGACACTGGGGCGAAGTAATTAAGGGGTCGTCTGGTGAAATCTCTGACTCATAACTTGTAGATATTGTCGATTTCCTTTGGGGGAGAATGGATCATTCTTAGCCTTAGGTCTGGAAGATGAAAAAGGTTTTGTACATATTTGAGTTATTATTCAAGTACATAGAGACTAGAGGCATTTGACTAGGACAAGAGTAGATATAACAATTAGGAAAATTATAGGCACGGTTTGAAGAAGAGTGCGTAACCATGACCCTATTCCTGAAGGTAGCCAACTGAAGAGATTGGAAAAATTAGAATCAGACTGGTGTACTCATAGCTAGAACTTGATCATTTAGTTGTTTAAAAGAGAAGAGATGTTACCAGATGGCACATGTTTTCCCTTGTGAGGCAGTGAGAATATTTAGAGCCATTCTATTTGTAATACTGCCTTGCGCATTAAAGCCATTTCTGTATTTGCTGTTATTTAATGCATCATGACTATTAGATTTATTGGGTTCTGTTAGGGGTGACTTAATATATTTTAGGTCTCAGATTCCTGTTAGTTTTGTACCAATTATTAGCTAATAAAGTGATGGTTTGTTTATAGTTTCCAGAGGGTAACTCTCCCATTTTGCCTATTAAGGAAGGGATGTGTAGCAAGGAACAATTTTTTGTTCCTACCAAAGTGGAGCCTCCTGGCTCAGTCTCTGGGTAAGCTAAATTACCATATTCTATTCTACAGTTGAACATGTTCAATATTTATCCTTTTAATAAAGTTTTCCCCTTTTTAAATTTAACTGATAGGAATAACATAGCACCATTTCACTAATAATATTGACAGAGGAAGCAAGACAATGTTCTTGCTGGGTTAAATTTACTAGCCAACAATAAGATCATCTCTGGTAATATTTTTGATGCTCGACATACTGTATTTTTCTTGTGTCTTAATTATTAATGACTTGAGAACTATTTCATCTGTCCCTTAAAAAGGGGATATCTACCATAGCAAGCTAGAGACACTAGAGAGAGACAGCTGGATACAAATCCAGTAGTTAAGACTGGTTTATAGAAGTAGAATATGAATAGAACCTTTGCAAGGAGAGATTACTTTGGCAAGTTGCTACTAAAGGGTACATTAAGGTTATGGAAAAAATAGATAATAAAGAACATCCTAACTTCTTTATGATTTTTAAACAAATATTTTAGGCTATCCAGAGGTTCACAAGTACACTGATGTTTTCGATTATTAGCAGGATTTACTGTTACCATAGTTTTTCATTTAATAAGAGGTGTGTCTCTACCCTGGAACAGTTGCAGCTTGACTTTGGTGTGGTGAATTCCAGGGCTTTATTCCCTGGAACTTAAGAAAAGAATGAGTAACAAGTAACACTAAATAAGGCTTAGCCCATTTAGGATTTACTTGAACTTGGGTATGCTGGTCCTTTTCAGGTGCAGATCCAGACTTGATCTCTAGGCTGGTAATGGTGTAAGGGGGTACACCAAACCTGTTTTCCTCCACAGCCAGCCGCTGTTTGGGTCCTGTATGCCCTGGACAAGAAACTGTCATCCACCTCTCAGAGAAAAGTGTCTCCATCGGCAGTAGAGCTGAGATTCGCAAATGTCTTACCTCGGAGGTCCAGGAATCCACCGAGCAGCACATCATTCAGCTGTTGTGCTGCCCATTTGTTTTTGAGCAAAAGAGTTTCTAGCAACTTACAGATACATAGATCTCTGTAGAAATCAATAAAAGCAAGTAAAATGTGTAAAGGGCCCATACTCTGTATAAAATATTCTGCAAAGGATGTAAAAACAGTATGACTCAATGTGCCCCTGAAAAAAAGCAGATTAGTAAAAGGCATTGTAGCAATGTTTTTTTTTAGTATTTAGCATTTGTTCAAATATTTAGCACATACTGCTGGAATTTAAGATTTATGTCAGGATTGAAAAGAGATTTGCATTAATATGCATAAAGATGATTTTTGAAGCCTTAGAAATAGATGCTATGTCTAGGACAGTAGGTAGCCAAAAGGGCAAAATGGCTGAGAATAAAACAATGGAAAGCCCTCACTTTAGGGGGATGGGTGGAGAAGGGGCTAGAAAAAGTGAAAACGAAGTCAGAGCAGGTAGGAAAAGTTAGGATGACCCAGGCTCACAAAGACCCATGAGAGGAGGATTTGGGCAAAGGCTGGGTAGTCAGGGGCGGAACTCCCATTCATTTCTTGTTTGCCTGCTTTGTACTGGACTGTGGAATAAGCCCTTGAATTCTTAGCCGGGTCAGCAATCCCAAATGCTTCCCTGAGGTCAAGGGAGTGTTTCAGGAAAATAGAAGGGGGTAGAAGCTGAGTGGCAAGGAAGGAGCAGATGTAGACCACTTCCTTGAAAAGCAAGCAGTGTCATATAAGAAATGTCCATACTTATGTCATTAGGGCTTCCTTCAGAGAGGTAAAAGCTCTGGCCATTTAAACTGTGTAGTTTGGGAAGAGAAGTACCCACAGCTTAAAATGCACTGTGATGGTGTTCATTTTTTAAGTACAGTAAGCTTAACTTATATTTAAAATGTTGACATAAAATACTTAGAAATATAAAAGATGATTAAATATTCCATTTTTAAATATAATATTTGAACCTTTGCTTTTCAGTGTTTAGACCAATATATAATTTGTTGGTAGCATGAAAATGGAGCTTATTTGGATCACTCGCTGTCAGTTGAAGAGGAAAATACTGGCCTTGTGAAATCCTTTCTGACCAGCAGTTTAAACCCTGAGGTCCATTTTTTTTCTTTTAAATCATAAACTGTAGCAGTAGGTATTTTCTTAGAAAAATTTCTAGGAGTGGAATTTCTAGGTTAAAAGTATACACACAGGCTTTTTGCACTGGCTGTCCTTTGACATAGGTTAGAAGATCATGTGTTCAACATATTTTTTATGGGGAAGTGGTGAAGGAGCCATTCAGAAGTTCTTGGTTTGAAAGTTGGTGAGCTACTGTAATCTTTTTGAGGCCCATTTTTTATCTTTAAAGCAGTGTCTTCTCCCCATCTCACAGCACTGTTTGAAGGACTTTTTTCAAATATGTAAAGGTACTTATAAGTGTGTAAGGCACTTCAGAGTATCATGTAGTGGTTCTCCAGGGTGATGCAGAGTGTATTGGTGTGTTGTTTTCAGCTATGAGATGTGGGGCAAGTTATTTGTTAGCTAAGGATCATTTTAAAGTTCCAAAGTTTGTGGACTGTTTTATGAATTAGAAGGGACTCAAGGATATCGCATATGAACATCATTCAGTTGTATTTCAGTTTTCTTGAAAGGGAGAGAAAGGATCCCATTAGAACCAGTAGGCTGAGAATCACATGTATGGTCTTAGATACCTCTGTCTTTCTGTCATACATATGAATACCAAATGTCATTCATAACATAGCAGGAAATGTTTTGGGGGCAGTGATTTTTTTCTTGTCATTTGTAATGTAACGATATGGTGTAAGAATTTAGATGTGTTTCAGTTTCAGCTCTGTCCCTTACCTGTGTGACCTTAGGTAAGTCAGCATAACCTTTCCAAACCTCAGTTTCATCATTTGTAAGCTAGGGATGAGAATAATAATAACTGTCTCTTAAATGTGATAAAAGCTTTAGGTCCCTAAAACGGAATATTCAGTAAATGTTTGTGAAACAGAGTCAGCAACCTAATTTTCTGAATCCGGCAGATATGCTGCTTGCAATATATTTGGTGTCTGAATTGTTGGATAGTACCAAGTGACCTTAGAAAAGTCATTTGATCCTTCTGAGTTTTGGTAAAATAAAGATTATACCTACCTCATAGGGTTGTTTCAGGGCTTACATGAGGTCATTTGAAAGCACCTATGGAACAGTTTGCTTAACAAATAATTATTGAGTGCCTTCTGTGAATATATAGCACTGTTCTAGGTGTTGGGATACAGCAGTGGGCAAAATAGACAAAAATTTTGATGTTCATGGAGTTTACACAGGGTAGAAAATTCAATATTAATTTTTGATCAGAA
The DNA here is from genome assembly GCF_015220235.1 of Choloepus didactylus. Taxonomy (NCBI): domain Eukaryota; kingdom Metazoa; phylum Chordata; class Mammalia; order Pilosa; family Megalonychidae; genus Choloepus; species Choloepus didactylus. The sequence goes on along the minus strand of NC_051320.1, from coordinate 57,083,436 downwards.
AAGAAATGCCACACCATGCAAATTACAAAATTGGAATGAGGTTCTCCCTCAGATGAAGAGAGCAGGTTTTATTCTCCCCCAGACTAATGAAGATTTCTAGTAACCAACAGCTACAATGACTGTCACTGTACCAAAACAAGTGGTAGAGGTTGGTGACTGTCTAGTGATGGATGGTTTAGAACCTTAAGAATGATCTCAAGGCTGCCTTTATGGAGCACAGATCTGAAATGTGCCAGAATTTTACTGTGTCTGCCAATGGTTACCCATTCTGCTGATTCATGTGAGAACAAATGTTAAATAAATAAAATCTGAAATGTGTCTCTAGTGATCTGGAGTCCCAGTTGGTAAACCAAAAGGCTCTTGGGCACAGGTGGTATTTTTTTCTTCTCTGCCAGTTGAAGGTCATGACTGGAAGAGGTTGGGAAGTGAACAGATGGTTTTATACATAGTATCAAACAAGAGAGTTTGCTTTTCTAGACCATGGCCTATGGTATCAATATTTCAAGGTTCTGAAGGGTCCCCTGCAAAGTAGATGTGAAAATGGAATGAGAGGTATGAGGGGTTTATTAGGGGAAAAACATCCTGTGAAGAACAAAAGAGGAAGGGGGTAGGAGTAGGCTAGGGAAGCTTTCAGGCTGTACTGCAGTTCTGACACCCATGAAGGGAGAAAGGAGAGAAGGAAGAATTGGATAGAAAAAGCCTCAGTGCATTGTGCGGTTCTGAGAAAGCTTCTGCTAGGCAGATGGGGTGTTCCCAAGCAGAAGTTACCCAGGAGAGGAATCCCTGACTGGGCTGTGCTGGTCAGTGGCTGGGAGCAGCCTGTGGAGGGGGCATGGCCTCAGCCTGAACACAGTGGGTGCTCCTAGGGGCAATAGCTGGGGCTCTTGGCCAACCAGGCTCCCCACAGCTGGTTGTCCTGAAAGCAGTCTGAGCAGCACACTTCCACGGTTGCCACAGACCTTAATTTGCCTACCTTCTTTTGGAACTGCAGCATGTAAAGGTGGGCCCTTAGGAATCCTGTAAGCAAAAGGACTCACATCTAGATCACATTCAGTAACAATCATCTCTATGTCAGGCACTGGAGAGGCAACCCTGAAGAGATAGAGGGGCCCCTACCTTCATGCTTTTTCTGGTTTACTAGAGCAGACAGGTAGAAAGGTGCCGTGAAAAAGAAAAATGGGTGCATCCTGCTTAGATAGGGTGGTCACCAAATTCCTCTCTCTGAAGTCCAGGCTACTTGGGCCTTGCAGGCAGAAAGCATAGCAAGTACAGAGGCCCTGAGGCAAGAAAGACTTAGTCCGCTCTAGGAATGGAAAGAAGGTCCATGTGGCTGGAGTATAGGGAACAGAGGGGAGGATGGCAGCATGACATTTAGAGGTAAGCAGAGGCAAGGTTAGGAGTAAGGCAAGGCTTTGGAGGCTATGGTGAGGCATTTGGATTTTATTTTAAATGTAGAAAATCTGAGGAGGATACTGACATTTGGTGAAGAGTACTCTTCCTGCTGTGTGGAGTTGGTAGGAGGTGGCAGTGGTGGGAAATGTGGCAGTGGAAGATAAATTAGGAGACTAGTAGCAATTCAAGCAAAAGATGTTGGAGACTTGGTCCTGAGTGATGGTAAGTAGAGAAGGAGGGCAGTGGACTCACTTAAGAGCTATTTTAAGGGTAATAGCAACTGGACTTGCTAATGGATTCCCTGTGTAGGATGAGAAAGGGAGAGATCAAGGATGACTCTTAGGTTTCTGGCTTAATCAGCTGGGTGGATAGTGATACCATATACTGAAATGGTGGAGAAGATGGAGAAGGAGCAGAATTGGGAGAGGAATGTGCTAGGAAATTAAGAACCTGGTTTTGGACATAACTTTAAGATGCCTGCTATGTAAGTGGCAATATCAAGTACACCATTGAATACATGATTCTGGAGCTCAGAGGAAAGGTTGGACTGGGGATATAAACTTGGGCATTGTCAACATGTGGAAGGTATTTCAAGCTATAGGATTGGATGAGATCACTTAGGGAAAGTTTATAGTTAGAAAAGGGAAAACAACCCAGGAACAAGCCCTGAGGAACCCCAACATTTTGAAGCTAAGTAGAACAGGAGCGAGGAAAGGAGAGGACAACCTGGGGAGGTTGAAGTCAAGAAACTCAAAGAGGAGGGTGCTTCAGGGAGGGATCACTCACTATTTTAAATACCTCAGAGAGAAGGGCAAGTACGATGAAGACAAAAGTCTTGGCAACATGAGGCTGTATCGGTGAACTTAGCAAAATGATTTTCAGGTGAGTCATGAGGTTAGAAGCCAGATGAGTGAGTTAAAGGAGGAATGGGGGGTAGGGAAGTAGAGACAGTAGAGACTAGCCATTTCAAGAGTTGTGAAAGGGAAGAGAGAAATAAAGTAAAAACTGAAGGAGGATGTGAGTCAAGGGAGTTTTATGTTTCTAGTCATTTATTTGCTTGTTTGTTCATTCGTTTGTTTTAAGATAGGAAAAGAATGTTGGGGCTGACAGTCCCATCCCATTTTCCAGAGATGAAACTCACAAACAGGAGGAGCAAAGCTGCCCCAACCCCTGGGGTGCAGAGGGCCCTGAGTCAGCAGGGCCTCCACCAGGATTAGGACAGTTGGAATGACTGGCTCCAAGGAACTGGAAGATAGGGTTCCTGTCAGCAGGTGGGGACCCTGGAGGTCAGTGCTGGTGGCACTCAGGTGTCTTCTGACATAGCTCTGAGCTAAGGAATCCAAAGTTCCTCTAAGAATGCTAAATGATAACCTAAACAAGGCCAGCCTTTGAGGAGTTCCATAATGGAATTGTAACAGTGGGAGGAAGAGGCCTTCTCCCACCTCAGCAAATGATAGCATTAGCTACAGGAGGAACAAGGTCAGCATTGGGGCTTCAGGAACATTCAGGCTGACAGTGAAACAAGTAACAAGGTCTGTTACTACCAATTAAGGCTTCCTGGCTATGGGCAGAAAGCATCATTGGGGAACAGCAGTACAAAAACTTTATGAGCCAAAAATAACCTATTGTCATTGCTTTTGTAAGGGTTTTCCAAACTCTTGATTGCCTCTTGCAAGCAGATGACCTGGGGAGCCAATGTTATACCAGAATGATGGACTCCTAGCAAGGGACAAAGCTCACCCAGTGAAGATCTGAAAGAATGTGCTTGTCAGAGATTCAGTAACCTTCTGAGACGACTTTAAGCTAAATTTGAGAAGTTGGAAAAATTGTTCAGGTGAAACTGTAAGCCTTGGTATTTGTAAGAAAACGTGTGTGACTTTTAGACATACAGCATTTGGGGAATCCCTTAATTTACATGGGAAAATAACAGGGAAAAGGTCAAGAATTAACAGATACAATTTTAAGTTAAGAGAGTGAGTATTAAGTAAAGGGAACTTGAGATGTTAACACCTGGAATAAATCAGTATTTCCTCAATCCCACTGAAACATAGAGCTAGGACTGGAATATGGAAGCCCTGAAATAAGGGGTGGCAGAGGAGCAGGTTATGTCCAAAAAGTATGAAGAAGCATGATGGAGACCATTTGGATGGGGATGAAAAAGAGAATCAGAAGTGATTTCACCATGGGGTCAGTATTAAACTTTGGGACCACAGGCCATTCACAGTGTCCTTAGACCACTCTTTCCTAAGCCAGATTGCAGACCAAGAGAGGCAAGATATGAAAATGTGTTTCAGTTCTCTGGACCTTTACTAGAAATTTCACTCTGCTAAAAGAGTGCATTTGATAAAGTTTTGACTTGTTGACAATTTTATCTCTCAGAAGATGGAATGAAAAAAATGAAGGTCAACTCTCTAGATTTAATTCTGAAAAGAGGGAAAAATGTATCATTGTAGAGTTAACAATTAAATGTACGAAAGGTACTGAGACTAATAGTGGAAAAGTGGTACAAAAAACTCGCAAACAAAAAGGAACAAAGGTCATCCCTAGATTCTAGCAGGGACACCCCGAATAAGTAGGGAATTCAAAGTGGGACAGAGTCAGGCTCTAGGGGACTAAGAGACTTAACTTTGATGAGGTAGAGATTTTGAGGAATTTAGAAAGTTACAGTTTGATTCTGTTGCCAGAAACCAAACGGGAGTATGGTGCAAGAGGGATAGAGCGCTAAAAAGAGGCAGGTCTGGCATGAAGTCACGTAAGAGAAAAGAAGTAGATCTGGAACCTCTAGAGGCCTGGATTATGTGTTGAGCTCTTAAATGGATGCTAGGTACAAGGAGGGCTACTGAATAGCATAAACTGATAAGAACCCTGGCAGAAAGAAGCCTACAACTTTCAAACTAGGGCTAGTCAATACTTAAAGAGAAATTATGTTTGGAGATCAAAGATTAAACAGAGTAGAGGAATGTAAAGGCAGCAACTGACAAGAAATAGGAGAACACTGTTGGGGAGAGATGGGTTAAGAAAGACCCAGAAATAGTGAGGACCTTCCAGGAAGCACAGCCTTGTCAACATCTGTTTCTCTGGCTAAGGCTTTTCCTTCTAGATCTGGTGGTCAAGGGCAGAACTGAAATGTAAGAGCCAGCCCTGTCTGTTGAGATTCTTGCCCCTTACCACCTAAGGTGTAGATCTTGCTTTAGGTCTAGTCTCTGGGTGTTACTGGGCTGTGTGTGCCATTGACCAATACTGTGGCTTTCAGACTGATTGGGACAGCAGCATCAGAATTTCTTGGCTACCTTGGTCACCCTCACCTCTTCTGCATCAACCAATTCAGAATACCTAAGGATGGAGGAAGGGGCTGGAGCTCCAAGAATATGCATTTTAAACCTGTTCCTCAGTTGATTCTCTCCAAACATAGTTTTCAGACTACTGAGCTAAGTCAGGTCCACTAGCACTGGTTGATGCTCAGGGCCCCTGAGAATATGGGCTTACAACCTGAAAATTCCTTTGTGTGTACCAGAGCTTTCCTGCAACCTAACTTATGGGGCACCAAGACAAGATTTCATTTGGAATAAGATCTTTAAAAAACAACAACCTTGTTATACTTTTCTAGCAGTTTGATTTGCAGTGATTCTTAACTCTGCACATTGGAATCACCTAGAGAACTTTTAAAGAATACAAATGCCCAGGCCCTACCTCGGACTAATTAAATCAGGATCTATGGTGTGGGGCCCAGGCATGAGTTGTTTTTAAGCTTTCCAGGCAGTTCTGCGCATCCAGGGTTGAGAACCACTACTATTTAAATTAGAAAAGTATAACTTTTTTAAAAAGGCTCTATTCTATGTGATACCTACTTCAAAAAAAAGTCTACTTTCATTTCCTCACCATCAAGGATAGTGTTCTCGAAATTAGAAAGGATGGAACAAACATGGTAAAGAGAAAGCTCTATATAGGTAGCTATATAAAACACATTTATGTCTCTAGGCCCTAAAAACTTGCTTTCAGGTACCAAAAAGATTTCAGATAGAACTGAAAATCTGTGAAATCTTAACAGCCTATGAGAAACAAAAATGTCCCAAAGACAAAAATCAAAGAAATGTCAACCCAGTTGTTCACAGACTAACTTGTGGTGAATACAAGCCATGATGTTTGAATTTATTTCCTGGAAAAACTATAGAACACTTGATTAAAAAGAAAATTTGTGAGATTTTAAAAAGGAATCAGTAATGAAGAGTAGACCATTCTATTTTGATAGATCAATGGGTGCTAGCAATGGATGTTATTCCTACATCTGACAAAACCGCTCAAAATATCCTCATATATATATGATAAACATAAGCCAAGTTATTATTCAGTTTAGGTGAATTTATAGCTGGCTAAACACTCACATCCAAACCCTGCTGATGACTGATGTGTAGCCTGGAGGGAGAAGGATCTCTAGTCTTCTTTCTAATTCTAAGAGTCTTTGAAAATTTCACTGTGGTTGTGAATGTCTCTGATTATGTAAGTGAATTTTAATGCAAAGAATTTTGTCCAAAGTGATGTTACTGTCCAGCTTGGAATTTGTTTGTTTGTTTTTAGCTTGGAACAATCTAAAACATATTCTTCCACATTACTCCTTTCCCAAATCTCTCCCTCTACCCATCATACCATAAAATATTTAACAGACTGGCTATGGCTTGTTGATGTCTCAGGCCAACCTCAGCTATTGTTTTTCAGTTTTAACTTGTAATCAGTTCTTATCCAGACAATAGAGAATCATTTTAGCAAGAGCCTGAGTGCTTTTTGTTCACCCAGAGATGTCCAAGGCACAGCCCACAGAATGCAGCATGCATCCACATTCTCTGTCTCTGCAAGCTTTGCCAGCAAAGTTCACCAGCTTCTAACTAGCTAGACATGTGCCACATGCATTGTGCAGACATCACCATAGACTACATTTTGGAGATGTTTGCTTCCCAAAGAAACCCCTATGAGAAATCCTGTTTTTATACCTATTAACTAGCCCAGTTTTCCAATCACGTGTATATTCTGGAATGCTTTTGTCAAGAACTAGATTTATTGAAGAACTACTGGGTCATTTAAAATTGTATTCACTCCAAATATAGAAAAAATTAAATTTATTCTCTGAAAATATAAGTCATTGGGTAAGAAGGTAAAAGTTTTGTCAAGAAGGTGCATTTATTGTACTATTGGTTCAGGGTTATCAAGGTTCATTTCTCTCTGACATAATCTCGTGCTCTGTGGCGCAGGACTAGTATGGTGGCTCGCCAGACTCAGACCCAGGATCCTCTTGTCTTAGTGCTTCATTCCTCTAGTGGAAGCCCTCATCTGCATGGGCCAGGATGGGGCACAGCAACCCCAACCACAGCCCAGTCCAGAGAGAGGAAGAAGTGTTGCCACACCCCAGAAGCGCTTGGCACACACACGCACACGCACATGAACACACACTCCAGCCACAGGGAAGGCTGGGAAGTGTTGCCTTTATTTGGGGCAACCAATAAAAGCAGAGGATTCTATTAGAAGAGAGCTGATATTGGGAAACAGCAAGTAATCTCTGCAGCATATTCCTGAAAATGTACAATTTCAGGAAAGGGATGGGGGAAACAGAGGGGGAATCATTATCACATCCAAAGAATGGCAACTAGCTCAAAATATCTAAGCTACCATCAAAAACAAAAACAGCTAGTGCTCTGACTGGTTTTCCTTTAGCAGGCACTGGGGGAGCTGGAGGGAACATTGTTCCATTATACGGCCTTGACTGCTCCTGCAGGCAACTCTGGGCTCTGGTGTCCTCCACCTGTGACCTGGAGGCCAAGCAGAGCCACACCACAGTTTCATTAGCATATCACAGGGACTGGCAAACAAGATTCTAGGCCAGAAGCAGTGGTCAGAAACCAAGGGAGAAGATCTTCCTGGCAGCAAAGCTAAGTAAAGGAAGCCTATTTTCCATATGTGCCTCTTCAATATGCACACATTCCACTTTCTTGCCATTACATGCCTCAGTCGTCACCAAAGCATTTTCAATCAATTCTTTTTCCTTATATCTTTAGATTTCATGAGTTCTTTCCTTAGTGCTCCTTTTAATTCCTCCAACTGCTTAAATCAAGTTCCTCAAGCATTTGAACAAATCCACATACATTTCCCTCCCCTTACTCTTCTTGTTTAAGCAAAGAGAATGCTGCTTTCTGTTTAAAAAAAAAGGAAAAAAAAAATCCAGAGACTGTCCCATCCTTTAGGTCCACATGGTGGATCTCAAGTTGAGCGTTCTTCTACCTATGTGGCACTTGAATTAGTTTAAGTGGGAGGTTGGTGCCAAGAAATAGGGCACCATATCACAGTCAGGGTCTGCAGAGCAGATTTTCCCGTTAATGCGATTTCAAACTGAATCCCACTCGTAGTTTGATAATGAAAGACAACAGCTACTGCTCATCCTTTCTGGATTGTTGGCGCTTCCTTGACAGACTTTGCCGGTAACATAAAACCCTCTGTTCAAAATGCCATATAATTCACAAGCATTATTTCATTTAAGCCTCAGACTCATCTTAGTAGTCAATACATACTAACATCCTCATTTTAGTGATGAAAAAATTGAGGGTCTGAATAGTTAAGTGACAGAGAATGAACTAAACCTGAGTCTCCAGACTTTAAATCTAATTTGTCTCTCTGCATTGCTAATGTAAAATGTTAGAGAACTGTCTACTGTTGAAAGGGAATGAGCATCTATTTTTAACAGTGTCTAAATGTTCTTTTCTTCTTGCCATAGTCCAAGACTGTCTTAAACTTTGATTTGATAGAATTATTTTTCATAATCCTCTAAGTCAGGCTTTGTAATTCTTGTCTACCTATGTTTTGAGGTCAGATTGGCAAGCACAAGCTTTCTTATATAATCTCTGGGTCTTATTTTTTAGTTCTCTCCCTCAAAATTTGTAGTACCACTTGAATCCACCACAGTAAATGGTATCTGCTGTTGGAGAATTAGATATTTAACAATAACAGTACTGTATATAAAAATTGATTATCCAGAAGCCTTCTGAATATTCCAATTTCAGAAGGAAACAATTTGAGAAAGAAAAATAAATCCCATAAGGGTTACAAGGACTGTTGTAGGAAGTAGTTTTCACCAAAACTACTCTTATCAGTTCAAATATCAGTAGAAGCATTTTCTATTGAAAATAGGTAAGAGCATATTCATGGTTTTAAGAATGCATTAAAATAGGGGTAAAGGTTCAGTATTTTCAACATGTTTCAGCATGTATCTGTATGAGCTTTTTAAAGAAAAATTACAATTTTTTACAATCTAAGAAACTTTAAAACTGTGTCATTTATAATGTAAAATTAATGTAGTTGAAATTCAGTGGTTGACTCATAGCTCCCACATTCATCTCCAGTTCTCTTTTGTTCATATGATTTTCTTTAAAAATTAGTGATATCAGCTAAATGGGCATATTTCCCACACCTACCCACAGAGAACAGTCCTTTTGTGAACATGTCAGCTCCATTATTACATGCCATCATGGAGGGCAACAGAAGCAGACTGGCCGTTGATACTTACCAATATTAGTACATATTCAGGAGCAAAATCCAAATAAGACAATCCTAAAACTTTGATCCATTTATTTTATTCACCTAGGCCAACTTTTTAGAACCAAGGAATTTTTCTCATGTGGAAAGTGAGGCACAGAGAGATTCAGCAACTTGTCCAAGGTGACACAGCTGGTAAATGGTAGGCTGATTAGACCCCAGGTCTGTGCTCCTTCTGCTATGTTGCTCCAAATCCTGTGCTCCTTCTGCTGTGTTGCTTTACAGAGAGGAGATGATTTGCCTGAAATCGTTTGGCCCATGCTCTTTTCCCAGCCCTGGATTGCAGCTATTCAGCAGTACCTTCAATTGGTGTCATCTTAAAGCAAATTACAAGTCAATTTTACATTATGTTCTGTGAAAGCTCTCCAGATATGTGAAGGCTCCTGTTGTATCTCCTCCAAAATCTCAGCTCTACTCCTTGCAATCAATTTAGGCTTCTCCTCCACAATGAGCAGTTCCTTCAGTCCTTCCTGTGATTTAGTTACCTTCCTCTGGACATGTTTTCAGTTTTCAATGCCCCTTTCGTTAAAATGGCACCTGCCAAAAACGGTACTCCGCTGACCTGTTCCTCATCCTGGATCCCCAGTGTTCATTAATCTTACTGCCATCCTTTGTTTCCCAGCCTTAAAAACACAGTCACCTTTGCCTCTCTTCCTTCTCTCTTGACACCCAGCATCCAAGTAGTTTCTCTCACAGCTGCCCCTCTTTCCCCTTCCACCACTCAATAGTTTTACCTTGACTTTGGAAATACTCTCTTCCTGGTTTCTTTGCTTCAAGTCTCTCCAGAAATGCTTTTCCTAAGCAGGGACTAATTGCTGTTGGTGTATTAACCGCTGGACCAAAAAGCACGAAACCTGGGTTCTAGATCTGCTGTGCCTCTGCCAGCTCTGTGACTTCAGGCACATCATTTAAACCTTTGGCCTCGGCTTCTCCACTTGTAAAATGAAATTGTACAAGACAATCAATCTCCAAAGAGACGCCTCTAATTCTAAGCTTCTGTGTGTCTCCCCACACCAATCTCTGCAACACACTGCTTCCAAAAATATTTTCCTAGAACACCACTCAGATCATCTTCCCGCACCACCCATCTTTTTTTGGCTGCAAAATCCTTCAGTTACTCCCTCCTTTTTAGTAAAAAAAGTCCTGTTTCCTTAGCCTGGCACTAATGACCTGGTACAGATTGGCACCAAGCTATCTTTCCTGTTTTAACTTTCCTTGTTCTTCTTCATAAGCCCACACTCAAGCCAAACTCAGCTACTGTCTTTTTGTCACACTTGTGTCAAGCTTTTCCACATCTTTGTTCTTGTAGCACCAAATGCTTTCTACCTGGTGCTACAGGATGGACTACATACCATGACCTTGTAAGCTCCTTGAAATCAAGGGACTACATCTCCTTCACCCTTGTCTCCTGTACAACACCCAGCTCATAGTAGAACCCAGTGAATAGTGTTTGATGAACTGGTATAGCCAGAATTGCACTAAAATTTTTTGACCAGGACATCATATTCTTGACAAATACTGAAGTTCCATTCAAATAAAATCCTTAAGACCTTTTAATACAACCTTTAATTAAACTAGTTCTCTTTCATTCTTTCCTTTTGCCCAGTTTTGAACTGATATCAGGACTTTATCTCAGTTAAAGTTTATTTTTGATCCATTGTTCTTGGTTCTTGTCTATAAAGATCTTTTTGATTCTTGATCTTACGTAGATTATTGGCTTTCCACATGTGTGATGGTATACTGACTGTATTTCATTCAGATTGTTGATAGAAATGTTGAAAGGAAGACAGACCAGCAGCTTGCCAGCATCTTCCACTCATTCATTTAACACATTTTTTGAGAGCCAATCATGTATAAGAAATGTACTAGGCATTGTGGATTATAAAAAGATGATTAAGATTTGGCTTCTGCCCTCTTCGAGCTTGCAAAGAACAAATACGACACATACACAGGTAACTGAGGGAGAATGTGAGGTGCAACATCAGAGGCAGGTCAAAGGGTTTTAGAGACTCAAAGGATGGAGAGGCACGTCCTTGGCTGGATGAATGCTTACAGAATGTAGGATTTTTGTAAGTAGAGGTATGAGTGTTTTAAGGTACAGGCTAAGCTGTTGTAAAAATAGAATCTAAAATAGAGGCTTTAACACAGTGGTAGGTGATTTCTCTCAGCCATCAAGGTGGGCAGGTAGTCCCAGTTTAGTGGACTACTCTGTTCTCAGGACGAGGCTTACTCTTGTGTGTCCAGCCCTCACTTACCTCCCTGCCAGAAGGAAGGTATGACCAAGACATACCACTCAGTCATTTTAAAGACATAACCCAGAAGTTGCTTCTGTGGCTTCTATTCACATCCCATTAGCCTGAGCTTAGTTACGTGGCCACATCCAGCTGAAAGGGAGTCTGGGAAATGTAGTCATTAGCTGGGTAGCCCTGGGCCCAGCTAAAACTCAATTACTTTTGCAGAAGGGGAAAACAGATGTTGGGAGGACAATTAGAAGACTGCCACAGAGAGAAATAGAATTCCATGTGAGGAGAGAAAGTGTGGAAGAAGGAGCTGACGGATTACTTATATTTCAGTTGTGTAGAAGTTAACCAGGAACACAGATTTGGATTTAACAGGGGAAAAAAAAAAAGAACTCTTAAGGAATTAATGGGCTTTCTTGGGAGTTAGAGCTTTCCACCTCTGAAAGTGGTCTAGAAAAATGGTAAGAATTTACACTCAGACAAAAATGTAAGACTTTATGACTTGGCAACAGCATGATTGTAGGTGGGGGTGGGGAGGAGAAGGCCTGGAGACAGGCAGACCCAACTGTCAGGAGATAACAGCACGAGCCCTGGAGGGAGGACGTAAAAGTGGGAGCACTACGAATGACCCAGAAGGGGCAGATGTAAGGGAGGCGATGTGATGAGACAATAGGCAGGGCTTGGCTGGACACCTCCATGTGCACAGGTGCAACGTGTGCCCTGCTTTCTGAGTATATATTCCTCTTAGGTGGCAACTGGGGGCAGAGAAGGGCAAATCTGGGGAGCGCGCTGGCTTGGCCACCTTAGAGATTTAGAAAGGTGAGTCTGGGAAGCCCCTGCTTTGCCAGGGCAGGCATGGGAGTTGTTGCATCTTCCCAAGCCCAGAAAAGAGAACTCACTGTGTAAAGCAATGAGCACCGCAATAGCTCTGCTCTTGAGAAGGCGTTTTGTTCTGTTCATGCAGAAGTGTTTTTGTCACTCTGTCCTGATTTTCTTTTGTTTAAATTTTCTCAGTAAAAGCATTACCGAATTTTAAAATAACATGGCCCATGTTTCCCAGCACCTCCCCACCTCCAGTTCACCAAAGGTATTTAATCTCTTTGTTCTGAAAATGCAACTGTTCCCTGGATTTATATGTGCTCTGATAGGAAATGTCTTATGTGACAATAAAAATCATTCCCTTCAGTGGATACCGTTGTTGCCTTGTGTTCTGTCCGGGAATGATATTTTCCATCTGTTAAATAGTAGCATTACCCCTACTAAGCAAATTCCGTGGGTGGCCAGTTTGTATTCTAAACCAGGGGAGTTAAAGCTTGTAGCCCCTAACAGCCATTCAGGCCCATGTCAAAAGGGTCAGTGCTATAGAGGAAAGCTCTACTCACACAGCCCCTGCAGGTCCCTGAGAGAAGAGAGGCATGGCGGGACCCATCCCATATGATTCCCCTGCCCACTATGTGCATCTAAGGGCTCCTGTCTGGAAGGTAGGGGTGTCCTTAAGGTTAACATAACCACAGGAGCAGCCTCTGGGCTAAGGACTTACATATGTGTCATCTCTTCTGCCACTCATAACAGTCCTACGAGGCAAGTTCTTTCATTCCTATTTTATAAATGAGGGAACTGAGCTCAGAGAGGCTAAATGACTTGTGCAAGGTCACACAGGATTTGAACTTTACTACACTGGACTCCAGAGCCCAAGCTCTTCATCACTACATCATATCCTTTACATGGTTGGATGCTGTATAAAAAGATCATCTCTGCCTCACAGGCATTTTAAGCCAGGATGTGATACCACAGGGAACAGAATTTTAAGGAGGAGATCAGTGAGAACCAAGAGCAGGCAGAGACTGAACCTGAGTCCTGATGGTGAGTGAAGGGGACAGAAGAGAGCTTTTCTTGGACAGGGGAAAATATGGGTGAAGGCAGAGCTAAGGGCATATGCAAGGTAATTCCCGGATCTCAAGTAGGCCACACTCACTCTCATGGAAGCTGTGTGCATGGGAGTGAAGAGCACAGACTATGGAGGCAGTTTCCCCATCTACAAAATGAGCATAAGAATTGTATCTCTCTCATAGGATTATCTCGAGGGTTGAGCTAATACATTTAGCAGTAGAATCCCAAATTTTAGCTGGGCACATGGCCTCCCAGAAAAAAAGATTATATTTCTCAGCCTCCCTTAGAGCTATGTGTGGCCATGTAACTATGTCTGGCCAATGCTATGTAGCAGCTATCAAGAAAAAAGCAACTGGCATGTATGCTTTGCTCCCTTTTTTTCCTTTGTTCCTTCCAGCCTTCTGCCTGGAATGTGGATGTAATGTTTGGCATTCTAGCTGCCACTTTGGACCATAAGGATGAGGGCAAGACACTAAGTTTGGAGGAACTGTGAGCTGGAAGGAGCCTCTGTCCCTGAAGACTCCATGGAGCAAAGCCCCATACTAGTCCTTGGCAACTACTTCTGTATTTTTACATGAAAGAAAAATAAACATCTATCTATTTAAGCCACTGTTTTTGGTGTCTCTGTTACTCATGGTTGAACCTAATTTTAACTGATACAACATGCAAACTGTTGATACAATGCCTGGCCCATAGTAAGCAATTCAGTAAGTGTTGGATAAATGTTATTATTTTGTGTTGAATAATGGATGAGCTAAAGCCAAATTAGAGAGGGTCTTGAAAATCAAGGAGAGAAATTTGCCCTGAGGGAAAGGAAAGTTTCTATTTGTTGCTTCCAAAAAGTGATTTTAGAAGAATTAAACCAAAGTGACTCATAATCCTAAAACCATGCCATAAAGATAAAAGGTAAGAGCTATGAAAAGTAGGGAAGAGAATTATACCAGAACCCTATGTTAAGGATGTTTCTTAAGATTGTGCATACAATTTAGCTTTAAATTTCCTGGGTGCTTAGGCTCTGAAAAAATAAAAATAAAAAAATAGAAGCCCCTGAAGGCTTTTGAGCAGAGGTTTTCTACTGTGCAAGAGCTTTGTAAGGTGGTTGGGTCTAGCATTTCTGTGCAGGACAGGTTGGATGGGGAAGAAATAAAGAGTTCGTAAGGAGGCCATCGCAGAAACCCAAGTATGAAGTGATGAAGAGTGATGACAGTGGAAATTGAAATCGGGACAGATATCAGAGATGATTCAAAATAGCATAAGAGGACTAGAAAAGGAATAGCTATGGGCACAAAGGAAATATTCTGTCAAAGATGACTAAAGGTTCACATCTGAGCAATTATAATAGATGTCTGCTATAATGCTGTGTAACAAACAATCCCATAATCTCAGCGTATTACAGCAATAAGCATTTATTTACTGTTTGTGGGTGTGCAGGTTGGCTATTACTCTTGGGTGACTGGGCCCAGATAGGCTTGACTTCAGGCTGCTGGTTGGGTTCAGGTCTGTTCCAAGTGTCTCATCCTGGGACCAGATGCCATCCAGGCAAGTTCATCTCGTGGCAGATGGCAGAAGTGCAAGAGACCAAACCAAACCATGAAAGCACTTTTAAAGCCTCTATGCACATCAATTCTGCTAATGTTTCTATTGGCCAAAGCAATTTACATGACTAAGTCCAAAGACTTTGGAGCAAGGAAGTATCCTCTAATGCTACCAAGGCACTGCAAGGTCACATGGTGGAAAGAGTGAAGAATAGGGAACCATACTCCAGTTTACCATGGCAACTAAATTAGAGACATGGAAATTAGGAGTAGGGTGGAGGAGGATATTGGGTTTCTTAAAACAAGGCACACCTGTAATATGACAGCCAGCTCTGTGATGCAAAGATTTCTGATATAAAAGTCAGGAGATCTGGGTTCCAGATCTAACTCTGGGGCATACTCATGTTGCTATTTTCTGCCATAGATATTAAACCTGGACCATCAGAAAGATTTCTTTTTTTCTTGCTTCTAGATTTATTGTCATTTTGCCCTCCCCTAAATTCTGTGGCTGGGATCTTGCCGTAAGTGGCTCCTGAGATCACCCTTGCAACCGAACTTAGTGGATCTGTCACCAAAGCAAAATTCTGTTAAAATTGCATATCTGGTCTAGAGGAAGAGACCAGAAGGAAATATTCCAAGATATTACCACTGGTGGTGATATGTCATGCTATTTTATGTCTTTCTGTATTTTCCAAACTTTCTATGATAAAAATACATAAATTTTATAATTTCAAGTGATTTTTTTTTTACGAACTTTAAAAAATCTTGTCATTGACTCAACTCTATTTTCATCCATTCTTTGCCAGTAAATAAAAAAAAATTACGTATCTGAAGCATTAGTCAGATGGGCCTGCCAAACCATGCCTTCCTTGCAGGGGCACATGCTTACCAACTAACATAAGGGCAGTTACCATCCTTATAACCCTAATTTCTGAGATTCAGTGTCCCCCCTGCAGAATTTTTTTTTGTGGGGGCCAGGGGAGGATTTTTAGTTTGAATACAGATGAGCAAATACAGTTTTTCCTCTTTTTCTCTGCTTAGTTTTTTGTGTTATTGTTGGGGTTTGGGGCCTGTCTGGGAACTAAGTCAGGCAGGAAGTAGGCACAAAAAATCTACCAGCTTTCGTAATTTCATCAGTTTTCAAAATGCTCATCAGCCACTCCCACACTTAGTCATATCACCACAGTGATGCACCTGGCAGCAGGCAAAATTACCTGAAAAAGAGTACTCTTTGTGCTCT
This sequence comes from Choloepus didactylus, assembly GCF_015220235.1. Taxonomy (NCBI): domain Eukaryota; kingdom Metazoa; phylum Chordata; class Mammalia; order Pilosa; family Megalonychidae; genus Choloepus; species Choloepus didactylus. The sequence continues at coordinate 57,067,564 of NC_051320.1, read as the reverse complement.
GGTTATCTTTACTATTCAAATTCTTATTTTCTCAGACCACAGTTTGGTAGGTTTTGCATGGAAGGAACATGGGTTTTGGAGTCAGGGTAATCAGATTAGGATTACTGAAACAAACCCTCCCTTGACTCTGTGTCCCTCCCCAGCTGCTATCTACTTTCATCTCTCATTTAAAACTCTCCAGAGTCTCCACTTCCTCACTTCCCATGCACTTTGCAACCTTGCACAGCCTGGCTTCTGTCTTAAGCCCTTTAATGAAACTGTCCTTTGCAGCAACAATCTACTTGTCAAGTCCAAAACTCAGCCCCTAGTTTACCTTGCCCTTTTGGATACCTGTGAAACCCTCAATTATTCACTCGTCAGGCTCTCCTGGTTTCCTCTTTCCCGTTTCTTCCCCCTCTCAGCCTCCACAGGTTGGTGTTTTCCTGGATTCTGCCCTCTACCCACTGTTGCTCTCACCCCCATGCTCTCTCTTGGTGGTCTGATTCATTCTTAGTTTCAAACACGATTCATACGCTGATAAGTCCAGCCCAGCCCTCTCCCTTGTGAGTCATACTTCCCGGACCTGCTGGTCATCGTATGGATGTTGCATGGGCCAGAAACTCACCATGTCCAGAGCTGAGCTCTTCATCTTCCTCCTCAGGGCTCTTTGTTTGCAAGCAATAGAAACTGATCCTGATGGGCTGTCACACCTAGGAGATGAATTGGAAGGATGGCCTGGTGATCCCTAGAATCATGGGATTCATCCAACAACCTTGTGGCTGGGGGACATGGGGACCAAGTCTGTGTGTCTGTAGATGCAAGTTCTCTGGAGGGAATTTGATAAACCCAGCTTGGGTCACAGCCCCACCTGTGGGGTTTGTTATCAGAATAAAGTGGGACGAGAGGTGCAAAAAGTTCCTGACCGACAGGACCATAGCCGTTGCGCCTCCTAAATCTACTTTTCCCTCTACATTCTCCATCTCGGGTGGTGGCCTGCCATCTACCCTAGTGCCTCTTTCCTATCCCAAAGCCAATCACTAAGTCTCAGGATTTTGTCCCCTAAAGTGGTTCCCCAAATAAATGCCTCCTCTCCATCACTTGGACCTCTGACCTAGTTCAGGGCCCCGTTTTCTCTTGCCTTGATGACTATTATGTTTCCTAAAAGTCTGCCTGCTTCCAGTCTTGTCCACCTCAAATCTGTCCTCTACATAATAGCTGGAATGATCTATCTGAAACCCAAATCTGACCATGTCATTCCCTTGTTGAAACTCTTTGCTTACAGGATAAGCTATGGGACTTACAATTCAGGTTTCTTGGTACAAGAGACAAATTCTGCCAGGGCTTGGTCCCCACCTATAACTCAGTCCTCACTCCCTGCTCTACTTGTGACTCTATAGCCATGTTCTTCTTTGCTGGTGCCATTCCCTCTGCCTGAGAGGCTACCCTCTCCCCCATCACCCCACCCGCAACCTGGCTATTACTAAGTCATCTTTAAAACTCAGTTGAGACCTCAGTTGTCCCAGGCTGCCTTCCCTTAGGTCTTTCCAGATACCTCATGTTGGGTTGGGGACCCATACTCAATGTTCCCATAATACTTTGAACATATCATTGTCACTGCGCATAACCCATTGCTTGAAAAATATCTGTTTATTTACCTGTCTTTCTTTGCCAGAGCTATTAGGACAAATAACCACAGATGGGTTGGCTTAAACAAGAATTTATTGTCTGATGGTTTCACAGGCTAGAAGTCCAAAATCAAGGCGTTGGTATGACCATGCTTTCACCAGAATCTTTGGCATCCCCTGGCTTACAACTTTGCTTCCCAACACATGGTCCTTGTTGAGTTGGCTCTTCCACTTTCCACTGACTTCTGGCTTCTATGTCTTCCGACTGCCTCCTGTGGTTTTCCATTTGTAAAGCCTCCAGTAATAAGGTTTAAGACCCACACTGATTCAGTTGGCCACACCTAAATAGGATTTTAGAAGATCCTATTCACAAATGAGTCCATACATTAACTGATAATACATCTTCAAAGGGTCCTACATACAAATGGGTTCACACCTATAGGAACACAGATTAAGATTAAGAATATCTTTTGTTGGTAGACATAATTCCATCTATCATTGTAGCTATGTCTCTAACGAACTGAATTCTTGGAAAGCAAGGACAGAGCAAGGCATATAGTAGGTACTCAATAAATGATTTTTGAATGATCCCTGATCTTGAGTAAACCATATAAACTCTCTGGGTTTCAGGTTCCTTCTTGCAGAAAGGGGATAAATCTACGTAGCCCATGTTGTAAAATCAAATGAGGTAAAGTCCATGAAGTGCCTTGCTCATTGCCTGGCTAATAGTAAGTGCTCAATTATAAGTTGCTTCCCTCACCAACATCCCCCTGCTACAATTTGAATTAAAAGGGAAAAGATTTCTTTGTAGCCTTTGTTTAATTCCAAGTCTCCTCTACTGGAACATTAGCTCTGGGAGAGAAGGGGGCTGGCCAGAAATGTATTATTCATTACTAAATCTTTTGCACTTGGCAGAGGCTTAATAAATATTTTTAGAATAAATGAATAACTTTTACATATGCTTATTTGATCTTTCATTGCATCTTCAATGAACTCAGTGTATTTGTTTCCTTTTTTCCCCTTATATAGGTTACCAACTTCAACTGATTCCATATGCATTGTTTCTCTTGGCTACTTCCATACTCTATCTGCCAACCAGTCAAAGCTTGGGGGAAAGCGAAGGCTGAGCTACCAGCTAAGCCACCGTGCCAAGCAGTGAGAGTTGTTGCTGCTCAGACTCCAGCTCTAGAAATGGTGTCGGCAAATGCATTGGGACTGGGGGGAAGGATCCTGCTTCTACCTAATGACATGCCACACTTCACACATACTGGCTTAATTCTCATAATAATCCTAGGAGGTGAATACTGTCATCCTTCTGGATCAGGCAGTGTGCCAGCAGGAGACCGATGATACACTCAAACTGGGTAACTGAGGGGTTTTTTATAGAAGTGTGAGCAAGTTTAAGGAAGTTGACAAGGGATAGTGTAATACCCCAGGGAGCCCTTATCTCCCCTAGGCCTGAAGGGACAGGGGATTCCCAATCCACAGCCACCCAGTAGGGAGGGAACCAGGAGAATAAAGACCCTGACCTCAGTTTTCTCCTGCCAGGGCTCCCCGTGGGCCAAATGCACCCAGGAGACAAAGGGCAAGGGGGCCTGTTGATGCAGTCCAGAAGGGTGAGCCTTCCAGGGGGTAAACAGGGTGAGAAGAGCAGAGAGTGACTCTGCAAGAGCAAGCAAGATGGCCAGTACAGCTAGGTTAGACACTACTAGGAGATGGAACCCAAGCGGCCCACCTTTTAACTTGCTTCTACCACAGTGTCATGGAGACTCCATTCTCTGACTTTGCATGCACACTAGTCGTGCTTCTGTTCTTGCCGTGAAACCAGGTCAGACTACAGCATTCTGGGCTGACCTAGAAGTTTTCCACGCAGTCCCTAAGAGATAGGCACATGGAATAAATGTGAGGGCAACTCTCAGATAAGGAAGGCGGACTCTTCTCCATAAACACACACATGCACATACGAACGTGTGGCATACTCCTCTATCAGCTCCCAAGAAACCACCCGGCAAACAACAGCAAAGGTTATGTTTTAAATGAACTTGGGGTCCAAGGCCCTAAGAGGTGCTCAGAGTCTAGACTTTGGAATCAAGCTGGCCAGGACTTGAATCCAGACTCTAGCACTGGTTATGTGAACTTGGGCCTCATCTGTAAAATCAAAATTGTAGTACCAGTGGGGGTGCTGTTAGGCTTAAATTAAGATATGCAATATGCTTCCACTCATTAAACATCAGACAAAAATCATGTTCTGGTAATTTCTGTGTCTTTGCACTCACTACAGTAACTTTTTGACCAGGCGTAATTAATTACTCATTCCAATTTTCTGAGTCCTTAAAAAATGGGTACATCTACAACTAAAAAGAAGGATAATAGTACCTGTAGGCATTTATAGGTTTCAAAGCACTTCCTTTGAATTATCAAATATGATTGTTACAAAAACCCAGTGAGTGCCCTCCCCCCTACGTGGGACCTGACTCCCAGGGTTATAAATCTCCCTGGCAACACAGGTTATGACTCCCAGGGATGAGTCTGAACCCGGCATCGTGGGATTGAGAACATCTTCTTGACCAAAGGGGGGATGTGAGATGAAACAAAGTGAAGCTTCAGTGGCTGAGAGATTCCAAATGGAGTTGAGAGGTCCTCTGGTGGGCATTCTTATGCACTATACAGATACTACTTTTTAGGTTTTAATATACTCTGGAGTAGCTAGAAGTAAATACCTGAAACTATCAAGCTCCAACCCAGTAGCCTTGACTCTTGAAGACTATTGTATAATAATGTAGATTACAAGGGGTGACAGTGTGATTGTGAAAACCTTGTGGCTCACACTCCCTTTATCCAGCGTATGGATGAATGAGTAGAAAAAGGGGGACAAAAACTAAATGAAAAATTGGGTGGGATGGGGGGGATGATTTGGGTGTTCTTTTTTTACTTTTATTTCTTATTCTGATTCTTTCTGGTGTAAGGAAAATGTTCAAAAATAGATTGGGGTGATGAATGCATTACTATATGATGGTACTGTGAACAGCTGATTGTATACCATGGATGATTGTATGGTATGTGAATATATTTCAATAAAACTGAATTTAATTTTAAAAAAAACTCAGTGAGAAAGGTTGCACAAATATCACTCTGCATATTTTAAAGATGGAGAAACTGACCCTGGGTGAGACTAAGTGACTTGCTCAAGGCAGTAAAATGTGGATAAGTAATGGCCTCAGGGCATCCCACTAAAAAGGCAGCCCCTGACTAACTTGTCCCTGTACGGACAGGTGGATCGTGCAGCCCAGACAGGACGGTGTGCACACAGACATTACTCCACAGCCATCATCAGGCTGCTGTATTCTGGATCACTTAATAAGGTACGTTTCACCCAATTATAATTATGCCCTTCATTTGCAACAAAGACTATCTGAGCCACTTCCTCTAGCTAAGCCTGAGAACAGGGGAGTGGCATGCACTGGCCCTCTGCTGTTCCATCTTTCTTAAAACAGACGCCCTCTCTGTGATTTCTCATGGTGGAGAAAAGTGTGTTAACTCTGTGGGCTTTCATAAAGGCTTTTGCTTGTGTTCAGGGAGAGCAGAACTTGCCACAAGGTTTGAGTTACTGGAGGTGGGTGTTTTACAATAAGAAACCCATCTTTGACAGCACAGAAAGTGCATTAGCATCCTCACCTTCAGAGAAAGCTATTTTTGTCTTTCATCTTCAGAGACTATGTTCCAAAATAGGGGAGTATTAGGAGGAGGAAAAAATAAATAAATAAATAAAAAGCCCATGTCTCCAGCTCAGAAGAGAACAAATCACTGCCATTTCCTCAACAGCATCTGTAGCAGCAACAACTGCAAACGGCAATGATGGAGGGCAGGTTGAGTTTGAGTCAAGCTGCCCTTGGTAAAGCGTAACGTCCTGTGCTGTGATCTCCTGTGGGGTTTCTCTCCATACACTTCACTAAACAGGGTCCGTTACCATGGTTACCAGCAAATCACATGCTAGCCTTGCTACCTAGAAGTGTAGGAGAATAGCCAGATCGGCTGTGATGGGGGATATAAGCTGCGTCCCTTCCCAGTTGGGCTGGTTTTCCTTAGCAGACCAGGATGAACTTGGAGACCTTCCTCATTCTGACCTTCCCACGTCGGGGGTAAGAGCCAGACATTCTTTGGGCACCAATACATCTCTGTCAGAATGACATCAACACAAGTTTTCCTACAGGACTTCTGGTTTCAGCAGCCCCTCTCCCCCTCCTCAGCCCCTGCCTTCCATCACCCCTCTGCTGCACAAGGGTGCTATAATTTAATAGCTGGATTGAGGGGGAGGGGTGGAGCGTGCAGCCTACACCATTGGAATAAGCTGTTTTTAAAAAATCCAAGGATGGCATGAGTCAGGGAATTTGAAGCTGTGATACAATCAGGACGCTGATGCCTCCTGGGGAGGAAGCGGGGAGCATGCTCTCGCCCAGATCCTAAAGAGACCAGGCGGGGTCTGGTTTCCTAGGTGCAGCCTTGATGTGGGGCAGCTGTAGACCCTCAGCCTCCATGTCATGGAATTGGGTCCTCCCTAACATTCTCCAATGTTTTGGGGTGGGCAATGCCTCCAGGGAAGAGAAAGGCAAGGCCAGGAGAAAGCTCTCAAACAACAAAGCTCTCTGCCTCTTCTCCCTCCCTCCCTCCCTCTTTCCCTACAGAATCAGGCCGACTTAGCACAGAGTCACGTGCTGGGAGAAGTTGGTTTGTGAGTGGGTGTACCTTAGCAGCAGCAGCTCAGGCTTGATTCTGTGTGCATCTGTTTTCCCCTGAATAAGGATCTCTGACAATTACAAACTGCCTGCTTCTCTGGGTTCAGATCATATCTTATCTTGTCAATTCCATCAGATTTTCTGGGCCTCTTTCCTCCTTGCAAAAGCCAAGTCAGGATGATGGAAACAGACCCAGAAAGGTTAGCAGGCAGCAAAAGGCCAAAACGCAGGCACTGGGAAGGACTCTGTCATAGCTGTGCTGGGTGGTTCAGAGAAACTCACTTCAGAGCCCTGCCTCAGAAAGCGAGGTATCCTGTGGAGAGGGGAGGCAAATAGACAGGGGATGCAAATAGCCACACAAACGGGATTAACCCTCTGGACACTGCAAGGCAAGGGCCAAGGTGAGCAGAGGTCTTTAAAATGGGGTATTCACTCCAGAGGTGGGCAAGACTCTATCCACTGGGGTGCCAAAAATATCAGAGCTTCCATTCATTGTTATTTTATCTCTTCTTATTATTTGTGTTGGTACATGCATTGTACTGTATATAATTGTATCAGTTAGGACTAGTTTGGGCTGTAATCAGAGAAGAAAATATCTAAAACAACAACAGCTTAATCAAGAAAGAAGCTTATTTCTCTTTCATGTAAATGGAATTTGGAGGTCAGCCACCCAGAGCTGGTAAAGTGGCTCCGTGATCATCAGGGACACAGGTTCCTGTATCTGGTTGCTCCACCATCCTCAATCTGTGGCTTCCACCTCATGATCCAAGGCTGTTGCTCATGGTCCAGCCATCACATCAACATTCCAGGCAGCAGGAAGGAGAAAGAAAGGAAGAACCTCATGTTCCCCACCCACCCACCCTCCAAGGACACTTCCTAGAAATCCCACATTACACTTCTGGCATTTCATTGGCTAGAATTTAGTCACATGGTCATAATTGGCCACAGGGGATCTGGAAAATTGTTGTTTATTCTGTGCTGCCATATGGCCATTAGTGTCATTCAAAGGAAATAGGAAAGGATGGACACTGCGGCACCCCTAGCAGTCTTTACCGCATTTGTAGATTAGTAGAATAACACGTGTGTACGCTTATAAATGTTTTAATTTCCTAGTCTGCTCCATGAAATGCGTCAGCTTAAACAATCGGAATTTATTCGCTCATGATTTTGAGGCTGGGAAAATATTCAAAATGAAGGCATCATCAAGGTGATGCTTTCTTCTTGAAGATCAGCTGCTGATGGTTCTTGGCTCCTCTGTCCCATGGTGACATCTGCTGGTCCTCGCTTCTCTTCTGGGTTTTGTTGATTTCAGCTTCTTGTTCCTGTGGCTTTTTTTCTCTGTCTGAATTTCATTCTCTTATAAAGGACCCCAGTAATAGAATTAAGACCCATCCTGATTGAGGTGGTTCGCACCTTAACAGAAGTAACCTCATCAAAAGGCCCTACTTACAATGGATTCACCCCCGCAGGAAGGAATTAACATGTTTTTCTGGGGTACTTTTCCAAACCATCATGACAAATGAGTGTTAAGAGATTGTCAAAATTGTTATTTTGAAGGCATGAAATTTAAAGACTATTGCTATGGATTATAAGTGCTCTAGAAGTGCATACAATTGATTAAAGAAAGGAGTAGGAAATTTGTTTTTAACCATCTACCATCTTGCATCCATTCCTCCTTCTCCTGGTAAAAAAAATTTAGAGAATTTCCTGTGGGAACTCACTGTCCCCCATTCTCAGCTATGCAGTTTGGGTAGGGTTACTGCAAGGGTGGACCCTAACCAGTCTAACTAACCAACTTCTCCCATCCCCTTGGCCACTGGGATTGGTTCAGATACTGAAAGCCAGTCCTGGGGCTTTTGTTTGACTTAAAAGGGATACACTGGACATAAAGCTGAGAGCACATGAGGTATGGAGCTTGTCGGAGAATTCAGTCAACACTCCAAGGAGGGGAGCCAGACTGAGAGAGGACCAGGTCCTGGCGGTATCCCTGAAGCTTCTGTATCAAGCTGCATCTGAAGGCAGCCCGACCCCTGGACTTTCTGGTTCCATAAGGCAAAACCATTATGTTTTTGCCTAAACCGATTTGGGTTGGGCTTTCTGACACTTGTAATTGAAAGACTCCTAAGGGAAGTCAAACTAGAGGCCACCTGGCTCAGCCTCCTATCCCTTCTGGGATGTCTCTGCCAAGGGTCTCAGACCACCTGGCCGAGCAGGCCTGGGCTTGAAGCAGCACTTGACCAGTGAACCTACCTCGCTCCCCTCCAGGCCTTTGTGCCTCTGCTCCTTCAGTCAGGACTGCTCTCCCCTCTGCCACTCCTGGCTGCCTGCTCTTCAGCCTTCAATAAAACAACAGGTAACTCTTCCTGAACACTTCCTTACCAGGAATGTTATGCCAAGGGCTTTTCAGCTCAAGGTCAAAGAGTGCTAATTGCCCTCACCCTCCATTCTCCCTCCATGCTCCCCTTCCTTAAACCTTCTGATTTTTAGTGGGCAGTGAATAAAGACCACATTTCCCAGCTTCCCTTGAGTCTAGGTGTGGCCAGGTGACTAGTTTCTGGCTACTGAGATGTGAATGGAGGTGATAGACACAACTGGGTGTGTCCTTACAGGGAGGGACAGGCTTGACCCTATCCCCTCACCCTTTCTGCTGGTTGGAATGTGGTTGGGAGCTGTCTTGGACCTTATGGATGAGACTGATCCTCTAGAATTGGCAGAGCCACTAGACATGACTTGGATGCCACATGGATGACTTCATGGAGCAGAAACACCATAGCTGGATGGGCGTCTGCATGAAAGAGGAATCCATTTCCATCTTGGCTAAGTCACTGCTTCTTTAAGGTCTTAATCTACCTAGGGCACATGTATTATGTCACTTAATTTAATTTTAATCACCTCATTTAATTACTCACTCCAGGTTGCACAGCAAGTGGCAGAGCTAGGATTTGAACCCATGTCTGTCTGACGCAGGAGTCCAGGCTGCTAGCCACTCCCTCAAGCTCTCTGCTCACATGTCCCCTGGCCAACGTGTCTTTCCTACATGCTGAGTGGTGTCATTGCCTCTCTGTGTGTAAACACTGTGGGACCAGAGGCTGGACTGTCTCCTGTGCACGGCCCAGGGCTAGGTGCTCCATCAATGTTGACCAGATAAATGAATAATAAATGACCTTCTGAGTTTCAGAATATCTATCAGACTATTGGAGGATCAAATGAGATCATGTTTGAGAAGATGTTTTGGAAACTACAAGTCAATGTATATCCTTCTGTTATAGTTAGCCTTCTGGTTTGGAAATTCTTTATATTTCAGGTGAGAATATGGTTGTTTTTTTCCATCCACATGCTCTGGCTCTGTCTTTTGGAGCCATCCTCTTCAAGGCAGCCCTTCCAATCATTTCACTGGAAGAGTTGGAGGGCAATTAGGAGATGGCTCAGATGCACCCCATGCTCCAGCCCAAAAAAGGCAGGAGTGGCATTTCCACTAAGAGCTCAGTCGGTCAGTGGCCTCCTAACACCTGATCGCTGTGATCAAACTGTGCCTCAACAGGGTGGGAGAGTAGAGGAGTTCCACACCATGCCCCAGACCCCTCCCTGATTCTGCACACATTCTTCCCTCTCCCACAGACCTTAGTCCTCTTTCAAGGCCAGGTTCAAAGTCATGTCCTCTGCAGAAGTCTTCCAAATCTGGCAAGAAAATCTAGGTGGTCCTTTCTTTTTGTTCCTCTGTCACTTTGTACTTAACTCTCTATTAAAAAATGGATCCCATTAGACTTTTATTTGTACATTTTTATAAACCATATTTTGTCCCTCTCCCAACTACACCTCCACCCCCCCTCATAGATGAGATGTTCAAGGGTAGAGACTGGGTCTTGCTTAGTTGATTCTCCACACCTAGCTCAGTGCTTGCACCTAGGTGGTAATTCAGTAAGTGTGAATGGATGAATGAGTAAATGAAAGAGCAGAGCAGCTGAAAATTTGTTTTCTGAAATTAGACAAACCCTGTCCAAATCCCATTAATTAACTACATTAATTCATGCGTGTACATATTCATTCATTCAAATGTTTTATTGATTACCTATTCTATTCCATACACCCTGCTAGACACAGAGGGACAAGGTCTCTGCCCCCACAGAGCTTATATCTAAATCATAGAGACTGAAAATAAACAAGTAAATCAGTAAGAAAACAAGATACCTACAGAGTTTAACATGTCCTATGAAGGAACTAAATAAGGCGAAGTGTTGCAGAAGACCTGGGGCTGGGGGTCGGGGCAACTTTAGAAGGGACAGGCAGGGAAGGCCTCTTTGGGGACATTTGAGCTGAGTCCTGCAGGAGGAGAATGAGCCAGACTTTTAAAGAACTGGAGGAAAAACAGGGGATAGCTAGGAATGGAAAAAAAATGACCTCTCTCTAAGGCTCTGTTTCCTCACCTTTCAAATGAAATAATAATGGCACCCACCCCACAGTTTGTTGTATGGCTTAAATGCATTTAAACACCTAGAGTTGCACTGGGCACATAGAAGGCATTCAATACATATTCTTTCTTATTATCAATAATGGGATAATGCTATGAAAAGGAAATGAGGTTGGTTTGGTAAGACTTTTTCTTAGTGAACCCATGCTAGCCTCTTGTAATCACCACTTCCTTTTCCAATGTCTCTGTGCCGGTTTGAATGTATTACGTCCCCCAGAAAAAGCCATATTCTTTGATGCAATCTTGTGGGGCAGACATAATAGTGGGGATTAAGTTGGAATGTTTGGATTCAGAGAAACGCCCCACCCAACTGTAGATGATAACTGATGGGATATTTCCATGGAGGTGTGGTCCCGCCCATTCGGGGTGGGCCTTGATCAGTGGAGCCATATAAATGTGCTGACTCAAAGAGACTGAAGGAGTGCAGCTGTGAGTGACGTTTTGAAGAAGAGCAAGCTTGCTTGAGAGGAACGTCCTGGGAGAAAGCCATTTTGAAACCAGAACTTTGGAGCAGACGCCAGCCACGTGCCTTCCCAGCTAACAGAGGTTTTCCGGATGCCATTGGCCGTCCTCCAGTGAAGGTACCCGATTACTGATGTGTTACTTTGGATACTTTATGGCCTTAAGACTGTAACTGTATAGCCAAATAAACCCCCTTTTTATAAAAGCCAATCCATCTCTGGTGTTTTGCATTCTGCAGCATTAGCAAACTAGAACAGTCTCCCAAGCTATCTGTTAAATAATCCATTTAAGAAATTTCCCAGGTACTGATGTTAATCTCTCTGGTCTATGGTTTCTAGAATCTCTTTAAAATGAGCATAACTACTTTATAAGATTGACAGAGTATGCCAGTTTGAATGTATTATGTCCCCAAAATGCCATGTTCTTTGATGCAGTCTTGTAGGGGCAGACGTATTAGTGTTGATTAGGTTGGAACCTTTTGATTGAGTGTTTCCATGGAGATGTGACTCAATCAACTGTGGGCAAGACCTTTGATTGGATAATTTCCATGGAGGTGTTACCCCACCCATTCAGGGTAGGTCTTAATTAAATCACTAGAGCTATATAAAAGAGCAGACAAACAGAAGGAACTTAGTGCTGCCGCTGAGAGACACATTTTGAAGATGGCTGTTGAAAGCTGATGCTGACAATTTGGAGAACGCCATTTTGAAATGCAACCTGCAAGCAAGCAGACACCAGCTAACAGAGGTTTTCCAGATGCCAATGGCCTTTCTCCAGTGAAGGTACCCTATTGTTGATGCCTTACCTTGGACACTTTTATGGCCTTAAGACTGTAACTTTGTAACCAAATAAACCCCCTTTATAAAAGCTAATCCATTCCTGGTATTTTGCATGATGGCAGCATTAGCAAACCAGAATACAGGGGGAGCAAATCAAATGTGATAATATATGTGGAACCCCTACACAATGGTAGCTATAACTGTTGCTATTTCTTCATAGTTTCCAGACACCTTACCATGTTGTCTGTCTTGGCAAGCACGCCATCCAGTTTGCCAAGGTTCTTCTTAAAATCAGCCCCCTGACACTGCACATGGAACTTCCAAGTAAGTTCTGGCCACAGCTGGGACTGTGCCTGAGGCCCACTGACTGTACCCAGCCTTACAATTAGGAAATAATTTAGTAGCACAGGCAAGAGTAGAGCCCAAGTTTTCTACATTCCAGTCCTTGGCCTCACTGGGCCACCCAGATGCATCTATAGCATCCTATGGTCTGGCAAGTAGGAAGAGGTTTGCCATGCTACCCCAGAGTGAAAAATCTCCTTTCAAGGTATTGCAAGGTACTCATAAGACTAGTAGTCTGTTGATGGGAGGACCTTGCGTTTGTCACAGGAGCAAATAGAAAGATTCTAAGTTTCTCAGAGTCAAACGCTTTTCTGCAGTTCAAAGTCCTCTGCACCAGTGGTTTCTCTGCTAAGGTGTGAGTGTATGTGTACATGTGTGCCCTCATACGTGCACATATGTGCATGCAAAAAAAAAAAGAGAGAAACAGTGCTGGATCCATACTCTATGACACTGATTCTTGCAAATGTGATTATTTTATGTATTCATGTTTTCAGGTCTGGCCTTAACTGGCAACATAAGCAGAAAGATGCCAAGGAAACTGGTGGAACAAGGGCTTAATTACAGGGACCTTTGTCCAACTGACATGCCGATAATTTTCTTAGCTGAATGATTCAGCAGTAATCCTGCCGAGGTTCTCAAAGGAATCCCATACCCAGGATGATGTAATGCCTCTCTACCTCTGCTACCACCACTTTTCCACATGCACCATTACACATTTCCATATCGTCTTAAGAGCCACAGTTCCATCTGTGGAACCTTCAGTTGCCATCTGCATTATGACAAATAGGCATTTTATTTTTAATTGGTATTACAGCATACGATGATACCAATATAACCCTTCATGTTCAATAATTCAATATAAAAATTAAGACTTGGAAAAAATCCTCTCCTTTGGTGAGTTAACATATCAACAAATCATGAGCTATTTCTGCAAAATGCCTCCTGTATCTCAAATTGGGTATTTGAGATATGTGTCCCATGAATATTACTTTGAGGCAAGTTGACTGACTTTATCATTGAAAATTGGGGTGACTGTCTAGACTTGCTGCGTGCTAAGTGCCTAGAGAATAACAAGAGCAAGGGACCTGGCTCCTACACTGATGCAGTGTGTGTATGGCTGGCAGATGCTTCTGCTTTCCTACTCCAAAGCCATTAATCGCCCCCTTTCTTCCTGACCAGTAGAACCAGGTGAGGGTTGAGGGAAGGTGCTCCTTATGGGTAAACCCTGTTAATCTAAGCCAATTTGGGGGCTTCCTATTTTCCTTACCACTCTTGACTAAGTATGTCATTCAGTTTATTTCAGTGTTCAAAGAGAGGAGATGTGCTGGGGGATTCTGGGAAAGATTTCTTTGCTGATAAAAAGAGACCCAAGATATAAATAGCTGGTTTTTTTTCTGTCTCTGATGTTGTGATGTGGGAATCTCCTGCAGCCATCTTGCAACAATCAGGGGAGGTGGCTGGAAGGATGGCAGAGAGGGCAAAAACCTGGGTCCTTGATATTGCTGATAAGCTGCTGAGAAACCAACCCTAGAGCTGCCTGGCCTCCAGACTTCTTGTTACAAAGGATAATAAATTCTTTGTTATTTAAGCTGGTTGGATCAAGATTTTCTGTTACATAAAAGCATAACATGAGGCAGTGACTGTCAAGCTTTTTAACCAGAATCCACAGTGAAAAACATGTTTATTTGCATTGCACTCTAAAACATTCCATGCTATTCTATTTCATTTTTTAGAATTCAAATCATGACTCACTAAAAGAATTTCAAACTCACTAATGGGTCATAATCTCCATTTTGGAAAACATGAAGAGCTAAGTGTCATAAAGAACTACTAATCAAGTGCTGCCATAGAGGGGAATGAACACCGAGTTGGGGGAAATGGAGAAGGTTTCTCGGAAGAGCTGGAGCTTGAAAATAGGTAGAAGGGGAAGGAGAATGTGGCGTTCCAGGAATGCCAGGAGCAAAGGCAAGGAGGTGGTGCTCTGGGTTGAACTACGTCTCCCAAGAAGATCTGTGCAAGCCCTAGCCCCTGGTCCCTTGCATGTGAGTATATTTGGAAACAGTGTCTTTGCAGACGTAGTTAAGATAAGGCCATACCGGATGAGGAGGGCTCTAAGCCAATATGACTGGTGTCCTTGTTAGAGGAGGGACATCCAGACCCAGACCCAGGGGGATGACGGCTACGTAGAGACAGAGGCAGAGATTGGAGTGATGCTGCCACAAGCCAAGGAACAGCATGAATGGCTGGAAACCGCCAGAAGATAGGAAGAGGCAAGGAAAGATCGTCTCTTCGAGCCTTCAGAGAGCACATGGTTCTGCTGACACCTTGATTTCAGACCTCTGGCCTCTAGAACTGTGAGAGAATCCATTTCTGTTGTTTTAAGCCCTACAGTTTGTAGTATTTTGTTATGGCATCCCTAGAAAACATATAGAGGTGGGAAATGCAGATATGTTCCAGCACAAGTGGGTAAATCTGGTGAGATATTGTGTATGATTTGGGGAAGAGTGAGAAGCAAGGTATGATTCAGGTTAGATAATGATGAGCCTTGAGTGGCAGGTGGATGGGGGGTCATATGAAGGCCTTGGAGAAGAGCTGGGTCTGAACAAGTCTAAAATGGTGGCAGTTGCAGGTTGGGTTGGGTCTGTGTCATCTCAGTAGCTCAAACCGGCAGAGTTTAAAGCTCGAGCTAAATGAGAGGAGCCCCTGCTCTTGGTGATCAGCTTCAGATCTGTCATTTCATTCTGCCTGCAAACACTGCACACACCATTTTACACAAGGAGGGGGCTCCTCTGTCAGAGAGCTGCCCTTTAATGATGAGCAGAGAGTAAGCTGGCCTTTCCAAAAATTGTGCCTGTTAGCCCACGGTGAGCAGGGCTGGTGCTGTGATTACTCCAAATGAATGCAACAGAGAGTGTGCAGGAGAAGCTGATTCTCAATTGCAGAAAGACCCAGCATCCCACCTTCTTATCACGGCTTCTTCTTGCTCTTCTACCCACCTGCTTGTCTTCTGATGAGTTCACATTTTGTTAGCTCCCGTCCCAAAAGTTTTGGCGGCTGAGTCTTGCTATTGACACCTCTAATGAAAAAAAATCAGTGGAGGAGGATTTGAAATTGCCAGTTAAATTGGGTGTTTGTGCTATCTGTGGATTTTGATTATCCATGTCATCTCTTCCCTATTCTCTCCCTGAAAATCTAGAGTTGACTTTCATGATGAAAATTAATCAGAACTAATCTGTGACTTTTCTTTTATTACACCTGTAGACCTAAGGTATTGGCAAACCATAGTGGAATTTTACTGGGAACCCAAGTCCTGAAGAATAGAACCAGATTTTGATAAAGCTAAAGCTGAGCCAGGTTTATTCTTATGCTCTCCCCTCAAATTAGAGACAGTTTTTTAATATTTAAGACTGAATGATCAGATTTCTGGAATGCCATTTGTTCTGACATTTGACTCTCTTTGTGGTTTGGACAAAGGCCTCTACATCTCTGCCATAGCATATGGAATTGAGTGGAGAGTTAGCATAATTACTGTGCATTCTGCCTTGAAAGCTGCTTCAAGTGGCTTTTTGGAACTTCTCTTTGTAAAACCTTTTAGCACCTCATGTATTAGAACCTAACAACGGAGTAAATATGTTATAACAATAGGTGTGAAGGAAAGAATAGACAGGTGGGCATAAGTCTTCTCAATAAGTCCAAAGACACTTATCATCTCCCTGCTCCCCTCGCCCCTCCACCCCCCAATGCTTCTGCTTCTGGCTTTCCTGATTGGTGTGTGTCGCACCATCTTCCTGGGCACCTAGAACCCTGGCGCCATCCCTTCTCCCATTCCTTGCTACCCACATGCAGTCATTTGCCAGATCCCTTGACATGTCTTGCTCCTCTCTGTTTCCACACCTTGTGCTCTTAATTCAAGTTCTCAGTTCTACTCTACTGGAATACTAGAATAGCCTCTTTGGCCTTCCTGCTTCCACTCTCTTCAGACAGCAGCCTGCCCCTTCCTTGGCTCCTGGGTTAAACTTCCTAAATCAATGCTTTAAACAGGTCACTCACTCCTTTGCACCAAGTTCCTCAGAGGTCCCCATCAAAGTCTACCTTATTAATAGGTTACCCAAGACCCTTTGGGACCAGGGTTCCACCTGTCATTCCAGCATTTCCTTTGCTATGTCTGGTTAGTGGGCCAGAGAGTGAGGTAGTGAACTTGCTCCTTGTACTTAATCTTGAAGCACTTATCATATTGTACTGTAGTTCCTTGAGGTCCGAAACACCCACTAGGCCATAAGCTTCAAGAAGATAGGAATTGGGTTTTTGTCTTTTTGTTTTTGTTTTTGTTTTTTTGTTTTTTGTTTTTTTTTTTTTACATAAAAGTGACAACCTTCCAAGTGCAATTTAACAAATAGAAAGAAAATTTCAAAGAATATTATGGGTTACAATTCCACAGTTTCAGTTATTTCCTTATTATGAAATATAATATATGTATATAAAAGGTAATGTCTTTCAAAGTATGATTTAACAAGTAGATATATAGGAAATTTCCAAAGTTATTATGAGTTATAGTACCATAGTTTTAGTTATTTCCTTATTGTGAAATACAATACATATACAAAAAGGTATAGCTTTCAAATTACCATTTAACAAGTAGCTAAGGAATTGGGTTTTTATTATCATTGTGACAGACACACGATTTGTATCCAATAAATACTGGTTGGATGAATAAATGAATAAATAAAGATGCAGTAAGTCAGGGCTTCTGGTTTTAAATGGAGTCTGCTTACTAGTACCTAATATAACCTTTTTCAGCTTTTTCCTACCTATGTAGGATGCACAGAATGGTAGAAACTCATAAACCCACCAGAACCTAAGACAATGAGAAAACACATTGCTAGAATCTGGAATAAATCTGGAGCAATTCCAAGTCCTATGAGGCTTACTTGAGAATCAGACCAGGGACAGTGCATGCTCCATCACTTCAAATGGGCAGGTATACCGTGAGAAGGAAGGAAGCACAACATTTAATTTCTTTTCTTTTCTTTTTTTTCTTTCTTCCTTTTTATTGGACACTGTTTCACTCTGTGGTTTAAATCAGGTTTTTCTTGGGGGCTTTGAGAGGGGACTCCTGCCTCCTTCAGACACAGGACCTCAGCTCTGGTTTCTTAACCAGCCCGAATAGACATTGGCACCATTTGTCCAGGTAAATTTCTATGTTTTCTGGGTCCCACTTATTCCACACACAGGAAGGGTTGAAATGGTTGAAACCTGAAAATAGTAACTTTATGGTTTCAAAAAGAAAAGAACTGTACATATTCTAAAAGATGCTGAATTTCTTTTTGACCACTGGCTTGGAGGCCCAGGAACTAGATCAGTGAAAAAATTGGGAAGCTATTCCTCGATTGCTTGGGTTCTGCATTTCAAGGTAGAACCTCATTTGCTTCTTTGTGACTTCCATGGCAATATCTCTCTTTCTGCATTTATATGGAAACTGCAATTCTTGAAATTTGGGTATGTTTGTGCACAGTGGTAGGGGGTGATTAGGCACAATCTGATGGTATCTACACTGTATTAGTATTTGCATAGCATACTCCAAGCAAATATTTAGTTTTTGGTGATGATGGATACAGCAAGAGTTCTAGTAACAGTATTCTCTGGGGACTATAGATGTGTGGGTTTGTGTGCACATTTAATCTCTTCAGAATATCAACTAGCTAGACAGTAGATATAGAAGATTTTTATTCAATCCTACAAAACTACACTAAAAAAATACTTTATTTATCCTGGGAATTGGACTAAGCTATGCACATTACACTGTTTTCCAGTTGTGTAGCTGAGAAAGAGATTCTACCAACATCCAAATGGACAGTGAGGGGAATCAAGAGAAAACCATACTCTTATCTTTTGGCAACCAGTTGATCTGGACAGATTTCTCTTCATTGCAGGATAAGTTCTGGAATACTGCAGATTAAAGGCAATGGAATGTCATAGAGGAAGAGCCTATTTCTGAAAATGATATACTTCAGGAACCAGAAGAAAATTTTAGAAAACTGTTTTACCTCTTTGTTAGGACACAGGAAGACATGGTTTTTGTGAAGTAGGAGCAGAAAATTATGAGGAAAAAGCAAGTGTTGATGAAATGAAAGCATAATTAAATATGGAATGATTATAGGGAAAATAAAATCCACAGACATACGGTGAATATGATGATAGTGCAGCTAGTAGTGGGTAAGAAAGCAGCACCTAAAAATTATTGATATTACCAAGGAAGAAACAAGGGCAACTGGAACAGAGGTAATAGCCAAAGACATCATCTTTCTAAGCTCAGGTTTCTAGGCTACCGTACCAATGAATCTTTGCCTACACATCATTTGTTCAACAAACATATACCGAGAGCACACTATGTAACAGGTCCTGTGCTAAGAGCCGAGATAAAATGGTGATCAAATGGACATGATGCCTGCCCTCCTCATGGCCCCTCTACACCCTGTCCCTGATCCTACCATGCAACCTTTAACATTCCCACATTTGTAACTGTTAGCTTATCTGCAGCTCGATAGGAATGTGGGATCCTAGAGGATGGGATGGTGACTTGCACATCTCTATATGCTCAGAATCTAGTACAAACACAACAAAATGTTTCTTGCATGAAACAAATAAATGAATGAAACATTGTCAAGTTAACTAGCAGCAAAGGTTCTTCTAGGATTTCTTTGATAATAACAGTTCAGAATTACCTCCTCTAGATCTATCTGGTGTTGATTTTCCTCAGAGTCCAAAGTCCACTGTTCTTGCAAATGTTTAATTACCCGGTATTTCCTTTTCATGTTTTCATTTCCTTTATGGATGTTGTACCAGTTTGTATATATTACGTCCCCCAGAAAAAGCCATGTTCTTTGACACAATCTTGTGGGGGCAGACGTATTGTTGATTAAGTTGGAGCCTTTGGATTAAGTTGTTTCCATGGAGATGTGACCCACTCAACTGTAGGTGATAACTCTGATTAGATAATTTCCATGGAGATGTGGCCCCGCCCATTCAGCTTGGGCCTTGATTACTTAACTAGAGCCCTATACAAGAGCTCAGACAGAAGCAGCTTGCTGCTGCAACTTACAGAGACATTTTGAAGACAGCCATTGAAAGCAGAGTTTTGCTGATGCTTTGGAGGTACTAGCCCAGAGTTTGCCCCGAGAAGCTGACACAGAGACATTTGGAGAATGCCATTTTGAAACACAACCTGGGAGCAAGCAGACACCAGCCACGTGCCTTCCCAGCTGACAGAGGTTTTCTGGATGCCAATGGCCTTTCTCCAGTGAAGGTACCCTATTGTTGATGCTTTAGCTTGGACACTTTTATGGCCTTGAGACAGTAACTGTGTAACCAAAGATACCCTCTTTATAAAAGCCAATCCATTTCTGGTATTTTGCATTCTGGCAGCATTAGCAAACCAAAACAGATGTTAATTAAAAAACAGTTTCTAAGAACTTATTTTAATAAGTTTTCCCCTAATTTTAAAAGTAACACAACCCCTTTGTATATAGAAAAGGATGAAGGGAAAAAAGCATTTGTAAGAGGCATTGTCTCAGGTCCTCCCACTCCAATAGGGCCGGGATTTCTATTTCCATCACGGCTGTCCCAACCTGGAACACGAGGGACAGTGCCTGACAGGTAGTGGACATTTGGCTCCGTGGCCTCAACTGCTTGTCGACTGAGGGATGGACCCCCTGGGGCTGCCCAGCACCCCTGAGGCCTTAGCTGCTGGCACTGCCACCTCGGCTGCCTGGCCCCTGGGAGCTGCTTCCATCCCTCTGCTCCCAGCACTAGCGGCACCTCTGGGGCCTGCAGCTACCAGGCCTTCCTCCTGCAGTTGGGGGTCCCAGGCCCTTGGGTCTGTGGAGACCACACACTGTCCCTGATCACCAGCAGCCTGGTTTTCTGGAGTTCTCCATGCAGTGATGCTGCACCATGCACCTTCCAGGAGTGGAGAGGAAACCGCCCCC
This sequence comes from Choloepus didactylus, assembly GCF_015220235.1. Lineage (NCBI taxonomy): Eukaryota > Metazoa > Chordata > Mammalia > Pilosa > Megalonychidae > Choloepus > Choloepus didactylus. The sequence continues at coordinate 57,047,191 of NC_051320.1, read as the reverse complement.
TCCCAGTTGTCATAAAGAGGGCAAAGCTGGTCACAGAGGCTGGTTGGGCCTGCTGTTCCGCTGCCCATTTACCTGTGGCTTCACCTAAAGGAGGAGTTTGCTTCTCTCCACTTTTAAGGCTCAAAAGAAAAAAACTGATTAGGAAGAAACCTAACCAGAAAGTCCTATTCACAGCAAGACATGAACACCTCAGCCTTCCTATCCCTCCAGTGATTAACGCACACCCCAGAGGTGGGGCTGAGGGGGCCGAGCCCCTGACTAGGAGCTTCTGTAGGGGTTGGTTCTCCCTCAGCCCCCTGGGGTCTAGCCCTCTGGGGTAGGAACTGGGGAGTGGGAGAGGCAGCTCAGACCCCAAAATTGCCCTTAAAATGAACCCCTGAATCAGCCGGTCCTGGAACTGTCCCATGTCCATTCTCATGATACATTAAATAATTGTGTAAGCCAGTGGAGTCGAGATTTTATCTTACTTAAAGCTAAAAGCTTCTTACTGATCAGAGCATTCATATTCTGGCTAATTGGACACCCCCTTTCTAGACTTCATGGAGAGAATCTGCCTCCTTTCTTTGTTCTCCCTTGAGAAACGGTGAGGTAGGGTGCTTAAGGATGTAGTTTCTGGGTTCACACTGCAGCTCTGCTTTTATAGGCTGTATAAATTTTGGCAAGTTACTTAACCTTTTGACGTCTCATTTCCTCGCCTGTAAAATGGGGATAATAATAGCCCTCAA